>NC_091392.1:26702500-27040000 GCF_032191515.1 Phaenicophaeus curvirostris
ATGCAAATTACAAATTTTAGATTGCCAAATAATATATTGCACAAAAATTGTAGGCTGGCTGATCTGATATGCATGGAGTATTACTCTTCCAGGCGCTGTGCATACATGGGAAAATGAACAAAAATGCTAATTTCCAATCTACTATGCAAACGGTAAAAGATGCCTATTTAGATACATATGCTATCCTTAGGAAGGGTAAACAGTTCTTTAATTTAATATAGCTGACACTTGAAGATGTGGTTTTTTTTTTTTCTTTTACAAAGATAATTTTTGCATTGAACAAGTAAATGAGAATTCAAGTAGAAAACATCTTGTTAATGGCGACTAATAAAAACTAATATTGCATGCAATATAATGATATTAAACCTTGTAACTGGTACATAAAGCAAGACCATTCCTATTGTTGCTCTGTCAATGAACATCAAACGCGCTCGCATATTAAATATATACTGTCCGGTGGTGTTAACCCTGTGTGTGGCCGGCTCAACGATTATCAAGTCCCTGGAAGGGATGGGAGCGGGAGGAGCGAACGTGACACGCTTGAAACAGCCCGAACCGGCAAGCGGCGGGGGTGCCCCCCGGTTCTCGTTTGCGAGGAACTCGCAAACGAGAACCGGGGGGCACCCCCGCCGCCCCCCCGACCTCTCCTTCCACAAAACCTCTTAAGAGAAACTTTGCGAGAGCCCCGGCACCCTCTCCCGGGGCTGCTCACTCGGGTAAAGCTGTCAGGGTTCGCCCCTGATTTCTTTTTTTTCTATTTTTTTTCCCCCTTCTATTTCAAACGACTCGATTTCCCCGCACCGGGAACAAATACCGGTGTCTCTGTAGGAATCAGCTGAGGCTTCCCAGGTGCTGGACGCAATTAACCTGCTTGCAAATTTAGCAGTTCTGAGTACAGGACTTACAATTCTATCTGGAAGTGGGTGGGTATACCTGCAAGTCTTGAGCATCCTTGCCATATTCAGCGGCTAAATAGGCTGAACACAACAGGACTAAAGCGTAAAGCACTGATCTGAATTTTAACAACACTGTGGTTAATGCTTTTCCCTCTTTATACATTTTTTTTCCCCCTAGAGTGAACAGGTTAATTTTTTTTTTAATTTTTTTTAAACAGTATCTCAAAGTGTAGATAGTTTATTCCTGGAACTAGTATATACTAAGTGCCTTCTTTTTATTCCCTCAGGATGTAAACAGTGTGGTCAGGTTTTGTATAGAAGTCCAGTTGCTGATTTCACTAGAAACACAGAACTGGTTGTTGGGATAATGCATTATTCACTGCTAACTGGGTGTATTTGCTTTACAAGACTTCTGCTGTTATTGTTGCTATGTTCACCCATATTTAAATTAGATTAAGATTTAGCTTTTTTGAGATACTTATTTGTGTTCCATGATAAGAAGAGAATTATTTATTGTCATGTTGATTCTCTGAAATTCGTGGAAACAATGAAGACATCTGTGTATTTTAGTGTATAATTTAGTACAGAATTTGAGCACAATTTTTACATGAGATTTTAATGGAAGTGTCTGTGTGTCTTTAGTCATGTACAGCAAAGATGTAGTTCAGATTGTTGGAAGTAGACAAAGTCCAGAGGCCCCAATGTCAGAAAATAATTTTTCCACCTTACAGAACATGGGGTTAGGATATGTGAAGATCATTGGGAAACTGTTGTAGCAAAAGTGGGGTATTTTCAGTTACACAAACAGTGTTTGTCCATATTAGGGAGATATTCCTGAAAGCAGCATTTGTTCCTGAATCATTACATACTCATGCAAAATTTTTGGTCTTTATTGTCCAAGTGCAATTTCAGTACTGTGATTCATATACTCTGCTTGTAAAGCAGTAAAAATCAAACAGCTTTCTAAGCAGAATTTTCCATTGACATCACTGCTTAAAAGCTGGTGGTATCATATGGCCAATGGAAAGCAAGCTATCCATGGAGATATCTGGATAAACTATAGTATCTCTTTTTTTTTAGAAAAAAAAAGGCTCCTTGCAAATAACATAATCAAAATATTTTGGACATTTTCTTCAAAAAATAGCAAAAAGTAAAATTTTCTGTTTGTTTGTGTTTTCTTAATGAATAAAACAATTTCATTTTTGGTCAGATAATACTCTGGGAACTTCTCCACCAGCTGTCAAGAACTTTGCTGGCATGATTTCTGTTTCATTCTTCAACCAGCTTGAGGGTTTTCACTCTTGTGGTATTTGGCAGGGCAAATATTTTCAATACCTGCAATTGACCATCTTATTAACTGTGAAAAATTTCACTTGAACAATAAACAGTGTTCTGCCAAAGAATCACAGCAAGTCATTCCAAAATACATTAATCAAAAATCTTGGGCAACATTCATATGACCTTTGCCTGCTTTCAAAAATGTAACATTAATGCATTTTTTTTCCTCCTGAATTCTCCGTTGAGTAATATGGGTTGATTTTTAAAAGATAACCCAAGAGTTTCAGCAAAACAGTTATTATACTTGGGATAATGATATTCAAAGGGACTCACCTTGCAACCTTTACACACAGGAGCAGTTAACTCTTACTTATATAAGGACAACAAGGAGTACTTGTATGTATAAGGGTTGCAGGGTCAGGCTCAAAGGCCCCCAATATGACAAAGCATTTAAGAGTAGGAATTACTTTGGTCTTCTGCTGTATAGAGCTGGAGTGCTGAGCTGGGGCCATAACTGATGTGGTGGCTGATGTTCCTGGAGTTGTAAGTGTTTTATAGGAGTCCTACTTTATATTTTTAATACCAAATTAGGAAAGTATTTGGAAAAAAAAGGGGGATATGTGTGAAACAAGGAGGTAGAAATGTATTAAAATGTGAATATAGAATAGTAATAAGGACATTACTTCCAGATCTTTCAGGCAGACTTCTTCAGGATCTAGGAAAGCTAACAAAGAGGCTATGCTTCTTGTACAGATCATACATATTAAGATTTCTCACAATGAGATTTTTTCCATTGACATCGAAGTTTTTTACAGAAATTAATTTGTTTGTTTGTCTAAATCTTCTTTGGGAAAGCATCTTAGCTTCAAGGGGCTATTTCAGGACTGAAAAAGAAAGAGCTTTCCATCTTAACGCCCTGCTGTAGTCATACCAAGGCATGGTCTGATCCATAGGTGGAAGCTGAACTTTGATCTATCACATCTGAGATAGATGCCCCAATCGTCACTGACTAGCTTGGCTGTCCTTTCTCTTTGATGGGAAGCAGCTTAATTTTATTTTCATGGGGAATGAAAAAAGTTTCAGAAAAAAATTAAATGCAGATGAATTCTTATTTTCCTGCCTTCACTTCCTATATGACTTGGAAAGCTGAAGGACCTTCAGATTTAGACAAAAGATTCTCAAAAGCGCAAGATATGGCTTTAGCAAGACTGACAAAATATTTTGCAAATGCTTTCCATTTGAATGCTTGAGTTATTCAAGTTTAAAAAGTTTAATATGTTGGGACATAGGTTTTACCAAATAAAAAAAAAATACGGAAAGGCAGGAGCATTAATTTGTCCTATACTACAGAAACACAGTTTGCACCATTAGGTCAATATTTCCATTCCAAATCTGTAATCCAGGGATATATAACTTAGCCATAAACATTCATTCAGAACTGCAGTGGGGCATAGGAATGTGTCAAACTTGAATGTAGCCTTGGATAATTTTTAAATGACCGAAAGACTAGTAAAAATGGCAATTCATTTTTGTACTCTTTCAATTCCAAAAGTACCTCGCACTGTCTAGGCAGGTACCCTACGTCGTTGAAAAGTGTGCATAGTCAACTAAGTAGAAAAGCAAATACGAAATAACTTTTTCATCTTATGCAGAGATGCAGACTGATGTATATTCATCGTGTTAAAAATGTAAGTATTTATATAGTCAGTTTTACCATATATTTTGAATAAAATTCAGTTGTGGTGAAAGTTACAGCATTCCCTGATTACATCAATAGAGACACAATTCTGCTCACCAGGCCTTGCATATCTGTCTTTAGGAGCTAGATAAACACAATAAAATAGTGTTAGAGACATTATTATAAACAACTAGGGGATAAGAAACTCTCAGGAGCTGAGGTTTTTTTGCTATTGCTGGATGGAGAAAATCCGGTCTGTGCCCGCCTGGCTCAAAGTGTGTCTTTAATCATGCATTGGAACACAGAAAGAAACTTCTTCCTGGAACTCTTATCTGGAAACATGGTAAAGCAGCACTGGCTATTGCCATTATTTCCAAAATATAGGACAGTGTGTGGGAGAGTGGCTCAGCCTTAGGAAGCCCAGTAGCATCCTCTTGGCATTAGAAGCTCTCCTTTACTACGTTAAGAGCAGAGTTTCTGAGACTCTGGAGAGCTGCTCGGCATGGTTCCTGCTAGGCATCCCTCCACTCTGAGGAAGGTGAAATGCAATCCCCAAGGATGACAGCATTCCTCCAAGTGCATTACAAAAGCTGCCCTGTCTGCTTACGCCAACATATGGCTGGAAGCCTTGGAAGGAATGCAAACCAGGGAGTAATAAAAATTTGGCTAAGCTTCACATCTAGGCTGTCAGGTAGGAGGGGACCTTCTGGAACACATGCTCAGAAGAAGGAAGAGACAGAGGACGACTGTTTTTTTTCTCCCTTTGGTACAATGAGATGTTGCCAATGGGTACTGCTTTTCTTGAAGTCAATAGAGTTACATCCATATGGCTAAAATACCGTAGGGCTTAGGGAGGTTTTTTTGCATTCACTGGCACCTAGTTGTTGTGAAGCATCAACATAATTTCCTTTTGTTCAGCTATTCTTATCAACTAGGCCAATACTGGAAATTTTGTTAATGCGGATTTTCCTTCTTCTCTGATATCATCATTCAAAGTTCCACTCTGATGAAATGCTAGTAACCGAACAGGCCTTCCACCAAAAACTTGCATTCGTTTGCATTTTGAGACATAATTCATGGCACTATAAGTCATTACCCCTACCACAAAGATGATTCACTGCTGTGGGAAATAAATACCAGTGTTTAAAAAAAATCTTCCCTGACTTGCTGAGAAGTAACCCCAGGCCCTGAAATTCCTTCACATCACACTGCACAAAAGGAATCATTATGTTAATGCCATGCCTATGGGACCAGGAGAAAAATGGAAGATGTTAGAAAAAGGGTCTAATGTATAACACCTGCACAGGTACAGGTCCTACAGCTACTAGCACAGAGATGGGTGACTGAGAGAGGAGCATGTAATTGAGCAGTACAGACAGAAGTTGGGGAAATCTGATTTGTGTGTAGCAAATCCCTTGGCAAAACAAGTTATTGATAGTGATATTTTTACTGATTAACACACTGTCAACTCCTCTAAACATTCCAGGTAATTTCAACAGCACCGTCATAAGGCCACAGATCTGAGGAATTCACAGAAACAGTGGTGTAACAAGACTCATTGTACTGAGCTCATGAAAAGTGCTTCTCACAGATGTTATTTATTTTGCTATTTCAATCTTTCAACTACTTTCCACTGACAAAATGAAAAAAAAGTGAGAAAAAGAAGAAGGAAAGAATTGAAGAAGTGCAAAAAGAGAGGAAGGAAGAAAGAAGGTAACTACCCATACTTTTTGTTTTGTCATTGCTGTTGAAAACAACAGCATTTGGCATCACACAGAAGTTTTGAGTTATCATCTTATTCTCTGTACTTGAAGTCCACTTCAGTAAAATGTCTCAGATTAAAATGTCAATGTTTATGCTGAACTGGACCCAGATCTATGGCTTTAGAAGTACTTTTCCATGGGTTCCTGATCTCCACACATTCTTCATTCTGCATGGCTGCACGCTATGCCTCATAAAGGTGAGAATGTGGCATAACAGTCCAGGCTTAAGAACACAGTTCTTTGCGGTATGCGTTTCAGTTTTGTGTAAAGCCAAACACATGGCCAAATTCTGGCTACTTTCATCAGTTCCATGGGCTGGCAGTACCTGAATAAAGGAAATTATCCACAGAGTTTGGACTACAAATTAGTTCTTTATCTTTTTTCAGTGTTTTAGGCTGAACATTAGGAAAAAAACTTTTCACAGAAAGGGTCATTGGGCACTGGAACAGGCTGCCCAGGGAGGTGGTTGAGTCACCTTCCCTGGAGGTGTTTAAGGCACGGGTGGACGAGGTGCTAAGGGGAATGGTTTAGTGATTGATAGGAATGGTTGGACTCGATGATCCGGTGGGTCTCTTCCAACCTGGTTATTCTATGATTCTATGAAATTAAAATATGCATGTTTTCAAGCACAGTTTATGTTCATAAAAGCTGTAGTAATGTGTTTCGTCCATTCAGGAGACTTCAGCAGAAATCTTATATTAAAAGAAAAAAAAGTTTCAAGCTAGTTCGAAGTCCAGTCAGAGAATAACGTATTTTGATGGCTAGCACAGTTGGTAGGGATTTCAGTATTTTAACACCTCATGTAATCATATAGCATTTGATGAACTAAAGAACAGCTCCTGATATTGCAGAGTACTGCTGCAGCTAGTGTCACAAGCAAAGTGAGATGTTATCAGAGCTACAGAATGAAAGCTGGAGTTACTCTTCAGTGTTCCTGTTGACATTTGAACAGTAACCCTTTCTGTGATGAGATCAGAAAAAGATGCAGTATTTTTGAAGTGAACCCAATGAGTTTTTAAAACTCAGTAATCTGTTACAATTTTGCAATGCTACATTATTTTACAGGCTTTTAAAATGCCCATTTTATTAGCAACACCTTAAAATTTATCCTTTTTGAATTAATGGAATCAGTATGAAACAAAATGAGATTTCGTGTGACACTTTAATTTCTCTTTTTATGTTTGAGTCTTCATTGGTTTTTACTTTTCCTTTCCATTTTCTAATCAATTTTCCCAATACTTTCCTCAATTTGGGGAATATAAGATTAAAATAATTTAATATTTAATTAAATTCTAAATCCCTAGTTAAAACTTAACAGCCAGTAAATATAATTTAAATAAGGTAATTATTGCTCAAAGGTAATTTTTATGTATTTCTTCTGAAATTGATACCGGTATGTTTATTCTGGCTTTCAGTGTGAATCTTTCGCAAAACCACAAAACAAAAGAATATCTCTTTTCTTTAAGATTAATCTGTAATACGAATTGTTAAATAGTTCTTTTGATTTGGTTTTAATTTGTATCCTTTTGAACACCTTTGCTGCAACTGGATCCTACTGCTGTTTGTCACAGTGAAAATATCAAAGGACCAATAAGGGCAAAACAGATGAGGAGGTTTACTGTTACACCTTCTCCTCACCTACATACTGTTCTTATGTACTTTCCTAATTAAACTCAGCCCTGTAGTCTGACTGTGGGAGCTCTCCATTCATGCCAAACCCATCTTCACTATATGCACCAGCAGCCCTTGGCTTGGTTCCCTTCATTGCCCCCCAGGCTACCTGAAAATAAGTGCTATTCTTCTTTTGCATTGCTTCCTTGCCACATATATCACTTCACAAACCCCACTGATCTTCCTTTCTGCTTCTTTTGTCAAGACACTGATTTTTCCGTCTTTCTTTCACAGTTCACAGGATCTTGAGCTTCTCCTTCACCAAAATCACAGGGTATTTCAAATGCGAACAGAGGATGACCAGCCTCACCGTCACTCTGCCTCTAGCCTCGCCTTGTCCCCTTCAAGTGTGGTCCTGGAAGCAACGTCAGATCTGGATATGGAGATTTACATGGAGGATGAGTATTTGCTCTCATTCTTTACTAAAAATTGATTTTAGCCCAATGGAGAGGCATCTCAGGCACCTTCTTTCATACCAGCACCCATGAATCCCAAATCTTTTGTAGGGGTAGAATCTCCCTTTGAGACTACAATGCACCTACCTTTTACTCTGAGAAGTGTAACAATCAGGTTACCTTCATGTTCATTCTGGTCATTTCAGAGCACTGAAGAAGCAAAGAGCAATGAAAGAACCTGCCAGGAGAAGCTTCTCTGTGTTTATCTTCTCTCCATTTTTAGCTGGCCTTGAGTGATAAGAGGTGAACACCTTCTCTTGGCTCAGAGTGGTCACATGGACACTATCCATCAGGAAAAAGCGGGGCAATTTTTTCTAATACTGACAGTTATGTCTGTTCTGTAGAAAAAGGGTTTTTCTGTGTAATACTCCATAACAACCCCTTCAATGAAATATAAAAATCTGCAAACTTCCTAACCCTTGAACAAGCATTTAGTCATGAGGCTTTTACTGCTACTAATAGGAGTCCTTCAACTAAATCTCTACACCTTTCTGTAATAATCTACGCAGAAGTAATGTTCTGTAATACCATTCAATCTCTATTTTTATGTCATACTACAGTCTAATAGTCCTCAGCCCATGGCAAATATGCCTTCAGAAAATAGCCTGAGATGGGACAGAATAAGATCCATGATCAAATGAGAATCACTCACTGAAACAGAATTCTTTCTAGTGAGTTGATAAGCCAGACCATGAGGATATAAAATGTGCAGGAATGGTCTGTGTCAGGTACAGTCAGTAGTTGGAAGATTTGGTTCTAAAACCCGATGAAGAAAATAACTCATTCTATCCACAGAGTGGAGAAATGGAAGTCAAGATATGTGAAAGAAAACGGAAGCTACTTGAACTACACCTTTCACTTTATTTGCAATGAAGACCACCATTGGATGGCTGTAGAGCAAGACCCAAAACACACAGAAAGGTGAAATATTCAGCCAAAGTCAGAGAGGGAGAAGTGTTAATCAACTAATATTTGTGGAAAACAGATCTTGGCAAATTGATTTAGTGTACTTATAAGTTTGGTTGAGAACACTAATAATTCCGACAGATGTAAGCTCAAAAAATACATTTGTTTTATCTCCGCAGTGTCCTGAGATTTTCTAAAGTTACAAGCAAAGGCCTAGATGTAAAAACATAATAATGCTAAGCCCAGAATAAGGATAAACATTGCATAAAGTAGGCTGCAGGTACAAAATAGCAAAGTGCACTGCTTAGTTGTTTAGATAAATAAAAGTATGTTTGGAAATGGCTGAAAATGAAGACATCCACACAAAAAAAAAAAGTATACCAAACTCAGAGTATGAGCAAACTCTCCAAGACAAAAAAATAGCTATGAAGATTTGCCTCATATTGGGTCTGCTTCTTGGAGCTCTCAGGCTGCTATGTTTTCTTTTACAGGGTTAATAAAATCCTCATTTACACATTTTGTAACTTAACAAGCAGAAGAAGAGAAGTCGAGGGAGGTGTTACATATCACAACTATTTAAATATTTGTCAAGTTCACCTTTCTTAAATTAAGGAAATCCATTGAAAAGTTATAGAGGTTTTAGGGAAAAGCCTGGAAAATGAGATTGAAAAATGTATCTTCCAGTGCAAGATTCAAGATACTAGGTCTATTAATTTATCAAAAGATAACTTAATCACAGTCCTTAAATGCTACATGGGAAACAGAAATTTCATAATAAGATGGCTCTTCAATTGAGCTAACATAAGTATAATAAGATCCAATAGCCGGAAATTGAATCTTCAAAAATTAGGCTAAAAATTAGGTGCATTTTTTTTGACAGTGAGGGTAATGAAACACTAGAACAATGTACCAAAGACGTCTATGGAGTCTTTGAGGAATTTTTCAATAACGTTGCATTTTTTAAAGATTTGCTGTATTTCAAACAGGTTTTATTTCAGAGAAGTCCATCAGCCTTTTTTAAACCAGAGGTCAGACTGTGTTCAAACTGTTCCCCATGAGCTCTACACTCTGCAGAACTCACGACAAAGTACTTAGTGGTCAAATGTTTGAACATTAAAAAAAAAAAAATGAGGACAGACAATGATAGCTGCAGATTATACATGATCTTTCCGACTCATATGTAATTCAAATGAAACAGTTCAATAGAAAGTTATGAAGTAGCTTCCACAAATCACTTGTTATGCAATAGAATAGTAAAACAGTACAGGTTTTCATGGTCTGAATGCCATGAGTAGTAGATATACTGAAAACAGACAAGTAAACTGAGTAAATGCTTCTTTATTGACAGCAAAATACAGTGTGGAAGTTCAACTGATGAATATTTGTGTGATTTTGCTCTAGGCCTAGGGACTGCTATCGGTTGTTTCTAACTATAGGACTCCCTGAAATTATACAGGAGCCTATGCTGTTAAAAGAAACTTGTTTTGAAGCTTCAGAGGAATTATGGTATTTTGGTGAAACACGGATTTCTATTGGTAAAACCAGATAAGCTCTAAAGTAGCACTTAGATGCTCAAAAGCACAATTTGAGCAACTTCAGGCAGTTAAGAGAGTGACCTCCGAAATGTCTCCACCTAACTTGTATAAGAGCTGAGAGGCTGCAGATACCCACACTTTTATTCAATAGACAATTGTTAAGTCTAAGGGATTCTAGGTTCAAGACCACAGTCATCCTTACGTGCAGCATGGCAGCTAGGTAACTGTCCCTCTTTTAAGGCCATTTGGGTTCAAGAATCTTTGAAGTTTATATTTTGGGTTGCAGCAAGCAGTCCGGCCTTCCAGTTATAAGTGATAGGCTTGTTCAATTCTTTGGAAAAATAAGTAGTCTTTTGTACAATAGCCTAGTTGTTAGAGCAGCCATGGAAGAGGTTTGTAACCTGAGACGAATTATCTGCTTCAAGGCAACAACTTGCACAACTCCTGCAAACCTATGTATATCAGCATTGCACACTGCAGTGGCACAGAGAGAAATTCAGCACAGGTCTGAATGAACTGCAGCCCAAAAAGGGGAGTCCAGGAGCTTTGTCGGTGCGGCGCTCCATATGGGCTAGTACAGTGATATCTCGGCAGGACGTTAATGTGGCCAGGCTGTTTCTGGTATTTGCCCTAGTGTTCTGGACAGACCAGTTGTACCCAGCTCTCTTCAGATTTATGTGAGCTGTCCAATAATGCCTAAAGCAGCATCGCTACGAGCTGTCATAAGAGGTTTCTTCTGCATTTTAGGGAAGCTGGAGAATTCATGAGGAGGCACATTTAAGTGCAGGTCTATTAGTGAAGGCTGAAAAACTGTGTCTTTCCCTTGGACTGGAAATATCTGGAATAGTCCTGATTAGCGCTAAAAAAAATTGCACTGTTCCGAACAAAAAAGCCTTCTTTTCATAACACAAAATTTGCTTGAGGAGAGCAGTATTTGAAAGCAGTTTGAGATCCTGAAATATAGATAATCTCTTTCAGGATCTGCAACCCTCAAAACAGGCCTAGCAGATACCCATGAAATCTTAACTTTATGCAATACTCAACAGATAAACAGCATAGAATCATAGAATAACCAGGTTGGAAGAGACCCACGGGATCATCAAGTCCAACCGTTCCTATCAATCACTAAACCATGCCCCTTAGCACCTCGTCCACCCATGCCTTAAACACCTCCAGGGAAGCTGACTCAACCACCTCCCTGGGCAGCCTGTTCCAGTGCCCAATGACCCTTTCTGTGAAGAATTTTTTCCTAATGTCCAGCCTAAACCTCCCCTGGCGGAGCTTGAGGCCATTCCCTCTTGTCCTGTCCCCTGTCACTTGGGAGAAGAGGCCAGCACCCTCCTCTCTACAACCTCCTTTCAGGTAGTTGTAGAGGGCAATGAGGTCTCCCCTCAGCCTCCTCTTCTCCAGGCTAAACAACCCCAGCTCTCTCAGCCACTCCTCGTAACATCTGTTCTCCAGCCCCCACGCCATCTTTGTTGCTCTTCTCTGGACTTGTTCCAGAGCTTCAACATCCTTCTTGTGGTGAGGGGCCCAGAACTGAACACAGCATAATAATTGGAGGACTAGGCTGCCACATAAGGCATCCCGTTTTGATGAAAATGTCTGTTGCCATGCTCTGTACTAACTGTAATTTCCTAAAGGCTGGAATTCTCATGCCAGATAGATCATGTTGTTACAGTCCAGTTGGAAGGGGATAAAGTCCTGAGCTGCCAAGGCCACGTCATCATCCAGTTGCTTAGCCATGTACTAATAGTTTGGTGGCAATGACAAACCCAGGTACATTCCTAAATATAGTAGTGATCTAACAACTTGTGGCCATGTTTTTTCAAACAGAGAAGACTAAACTGAACTTTTTGCTGAAAAACGTCATAAATATGAAGAAGTAACAAAAATAACAGTGATAACAATAACTGTGACCTTACCTCCCAAATAATCTTAATACAGTTTAAAAATGTTGAAATCTATATGCAAGAATTATTTTACTTGCTGGCCTGCAGCAGAATGTGGCATTTTTAATAGTGTGGAACAGTGATATAGCTGTCTTAAAAGGGGTAATGTAGAATGATATATACAGCTACTTGAAGGAATTGAACATGCAGGAAGAAAGTGACTGTGACTCCTCTCACAAGCCAAAGTGAGAACAGAATCTGTCTCTTAGTGGTTGTTCAAAGTGCAACTGCCTCATTTAATTACTTAAAAACAGTCAAGTCTGGAGCTATAGGAATCATCCTTCATTTGACAATATAGTTGACAAATTGCCTTATAGCAACTTCTATTGTGTCCAAACCTTTCCTCAAAATAGAGGTGATATTTCTTGCATTCGCATCACTTGAGAATGGCTTCTTCAGCACCTTCCTGACCCCTTGTCCTTGTGGACACATGTAGAAGGGGTCATATGCAGGAGAACTTCCCAGAGTGAGGGGATGCAGCTCACTTTGGGAAGGGGGCTTGTGGCATAGAGCAGCCAGCCTGCCAGCTAAATACCCTTCCCTGTCAGCAGTTTCATTAATCATTGTGGCTCATCCAGAAGCCTGCTGAATCCAATGGAAACCCTTTTCATGACATCACAGTGTTTTGGAGTTGTATTACTGGGTCACACTAATGTCCTAAGCTGTCCTTGAAAGAAGTTTCATGCTGTTTTATCAGATTGTCTGTTTCACTGTTTCTTTAAAAATTACATGTACCCTTTACAATGTACCCTGTGTTCTGTAAACTTCTTGTATGAAATATAATTCAAAACATTTAATGTTGCAGCAAAGGAAATGTAATTATAAAATAACATAAAACAGGCCCTGAGTGCTTTAATAAAAGTATGACTGAAAACATTTTTATATTTACTTCATGTTTGCTTCTTAAAATTACATGTACTTTCCTCTAAAAATTGCCATTATTCTTTGGCTATTTTTTTATTGCAAAATTATTCACTCGGTTTCTGGTTAGAAAAGCTTTGCTGGAATGAAATGATCTTTCAGCACAGTGTACCTTTTTATGTTTCCAATATTAACTAACCACTCAGGGTGTGATCTTGTTGAAATCGGAGGATTTTCTGTTATACGGGAGTGGAAATATTTAGTTTCTCTCTCCCCTCTCAGAAAACAAACCACATCCTGGAAAAAGAAATGTTTTACACAGAACTTATACATGATAAGAAATCCATTCCACAAGTGGAGTAAGACCTTTAAAAGACCTTTATCTACCTCACAGAATAAATTTGCTATGCCTTACAAACCATTATGTGAACTCTTCCTTTTGGTGAATGCAGATGCAACTCCCTCTCCTAAGTGCCAACACCATAATTTCCATTCCAATGATGAAATTGGGTGTGGAGAGGGACAAGCATATCGTAATGTACTTGTATATGATTACATGCTAAATTGTAAAAATTTAACATTTATTTAACTTCTTCTAATAAGCTTTTCAAAGCCTAATAAATCTGAGTGGCTTAAAACATATGTTAGCTCTGGAAGATCATTCAGTAGGATTGGGCATCCTGCTGGTGGGGCTGCTGAGACTGTTTAAAGAATGAGGCTAATATAATGCATGTTACAAGAGGACTATTCTTTAGGAAACGTTTGGTTTACAAAGTGTGCAAACATAGGATGTTGGGAAACTGAGCTTGATGCATGTAAACGGTTTTTCTAGCAGTTTTTCTGGAACATTTTTTTAACAATGTGTGTCAGAGATGTTTGAAGGTGGGACCCCATTAACAGTGTAACATAAAAGAAAAAAAACAGACTTTCTTTCCCACCATGTCTGACTGAGGTTTCCAACACTTCTGACTTAGAGGCATCTTGATTGGCACAAAAGGTTCTACAGAAACAGTTCTTAAAATGCAACAGACATACATCCCCAGGGTTCTTACATTGACTAGCACTGGCCAGAGCAGGTATGGGTTTCATTTATTTCATTTATTTCATTTATTTCACTCCTAGGCCTGTGCCCAACAGCAACCCTGAAGTGCCCCCTTCTTTCTATTACTCCAGTGTGCTGATGAAATGCGGGATGATGCAGGAGCTACTAATGCAACCTAATGCCAGCAAAGTGATTCTGCAGCAAAAATCCTTCATTGGCCAACTACCCACACTACAAAGCCCCTCTGGAGTTGTCTGATGACACAAATCTTCTATAACAGGGCAGACTGTTGGCTATGGAGTTTCCATTCAGAACACCTAAAGCATTTTCCCTGCTGTGTTTAAAGAGAAGATGCAATGGAATGGAAACTAGTTTTGTCAACATAAGGTTGGAAGGTTACATTTTTGTGGAGTCCATATATGTATTCAGTCAAAGGAAAAAAAAAATTAAATAGGCAATTTCTAATTTTGGTCATTTTATGAAATTATGTGTACTATTTATCAGAAAACTAAGAACACATCTAATATAATGGAGGTAATTCCTCAAGATTGTTGTTCCATATCTCGTGATCAAAATCCCTGCTGCAAAATTTCTTAAATGTTTAGGTAAGTTTAAATAGTTTTGTCACATATTTGTATTACAGAGCCCTCTTTCTATGTGTTTTTACTGCATAAGGATGACGTTTTGATGATTTCACTGAGAGGTTCGGTGTTTCCTAATTTCTCAGTAACTTAGCGTTATTTCATTTTTAAACGTTGGGTCCAAGAAAACTTCATGAGACTTTCAGAAATTTCTGAGTTAAAGGACAACTTAATATATTTGAATTTGGGAAGTGGTAATGAAGACACATCTAAAGAATTTGAAAAACATAGGTTTGGATCACAGTATAACAAAAGTTAAATAATGCAATAAATTCATTAATATCAAAAGATGCAATTATAACATTTTATAAAGAATACTAAGATCAAACTTGTGACATACGGAAAGGATATGTTACCGAGACAGTATACTGGATGTCTGACAGAACCTAACTTCGCCTCTTCCGCACTATGGCAGTGGAGGGAGTTAGAGTGGGTTTGGAGCTGCCCTTAGTTCTAACAGCGCCAATCAAACAAGACAGAAATCTGCAACTTCTTCTACATTTCCTTAATTTCCACTATGTTCCAGAGCAACTGAGAAAAAATGAAAGGTGACATTTAAAAAATGGTGGGAAAACCCCAAAATTAATCATTAGGATAACAGTGAAAACAGACTGAAAGTACTTGCCTAGCATAATGTGTGCAAATGCCTTCCCAAAAAATTATTATGAAGTGATTTTTATCTGGACTGTTCACTGAATCAGTGGCTAGAGAAAGGCAAATGGATACCCATAATGTCAGTCAATATTTCAGTATTTTCAAAAATATGTATCCTAAACAAGTTCCACAATATTAGTAGTGAAACAAAAATAACACCTTTTCAAATTCAGTAGAATGGTAGTAGATTGCTTCGCAAACTAGAGTGACTTTCAAGCTGGTCTCATCAGTTTAATTCCATGTGAATGATTGACATAATTTTTCTCACTGGTTTATATTGGCGCATAACTTAAATGTATATGCTTGAGAAATTTCATTTCCTTAAGATACTACAGACTTGTTGCTTTTCTCTTATACCAAGCAGATCAATAGTTGCACTGAATAAAGTATGTGTGAGAAGAAAATCAACCCTGATTTTTCAACAGTACTCATAGCTTTCGCCACACTGGCTGCAGGAAATCTGCCTCTCTGACTCTTCAGTTCTAGCCTCTAATATGCTGTCTCTGCTGGCGCTATGATAGTTTTCTGAAGTAGACCCCCTGAGACCTTGGATCATGAGGCTTATTTCATTTGTCTTAGATGTGAATTCAGGTTGTTTCTCAGGTTTACCACCACCTACTTCCCCTGAGGAGCAGTGAGCTACCAGGGCAGCTGAATCACTTCCCACTCTAGTGAAGCCCACCAAAAATTGATAGGATAATTGATTGATAGGAATGGTTGGACTCGATGATCCAGTGGGTCTCTTCCAGCCTGGTTATTCTATGATTCTATGATTCTATGAAAAAGCTCCTCTGGTATGTGTTCACCTATTTAAGCAATCAGAAAATGTTGTGAGGAACAGGCTTTCTTAGATTATTTCTGCTTGGAAATATAATGATAAAGCATTTTTTCCTTGTGCTATTTCCAATTGGAAATACCATGAGGAAGCCTGTTTCTCATTATATTTCCTATTTGTTCAAGTGTATTCCCATGCCAAAGGAACAGCTGAATCAAAAGGCAGGCAATGCCCCAGAGTTTTGATGCAATCAAATGGCAAGTGAATTACTTCTCTCTTTTCTTCTTGAACTTATTTTTCCTCCAAAAAATTGTTGAAAAGTTTTGATGCAAACTAAAAACAGAATTATGGGTTGAGAAGTCTCCACAAAGGCTTACTCATCTTTTCTGACAACAAACTACTAGCTAATTTATGTAAGTAGGAACTCAATATGCTTTCTGGTGTTAGCTAACAGGATTCAGTGGAATGGAGATGCCAGGCTCTGGCTGAGGCTGATCGTAACTCGTCCTGTGTTCATGTGTTTGTTGGAAGACTGAATATGATGCTGTGCTATTTCACTTCATCTATATTCTCATCTCAACCAAAACTTTTTCCTTGTGCAATCAGCGTGTGTAGAGCAAAGCCCTTTTATCTTGCACCAAGCAAAATGCAACTCTGCAAGCATGATTTTACCACAGGGCAGAGAAGGGAAAAGGGGTCTCTGTTCACTTCCTGATACTACTTCTATAGATACAGCCTGGACTCCCTTCTCATGCTTGGGCCTTGCTCTCCCTTCTGGAATTGCGACTGTTTGTCATCACTATTTCTTTCTTTTAGCTTTTTGGTTCTCAGGCAATGAAGCTCATTACTCTGAACTTACCTACTGCACTTCTCCTTAGCCATTTTCCAAGACACAAAGCAAGAGGAACTTGGTGTGAAAGAACTAATGATAACAGAGGTAAATATCTCTGCAGGAAAAGTAGTGTTCGTGCATGTGGATGATCTCAGTATGTTCTTCTTGGCACTCGTGCCTCTGCAGGGATATCACACTGTCTAGCAGACAAAATGTATATGGTCAAGAATGCAGAAATAAGACTTATCCTGCATTCTGTAAGCATTAAAGTGTGTTTGTTTTCAGGGAAAGATTTATGACTAAAAATATCAAAATTGCTGTCCATTCTGAGCCTTTGTGTCTATAGTTAGAAGAAAGTACACCTTTTTTCACTCCAGGCCATTTCTGGATTAACTTCAAAAATGAAAAAAAATAGCTTCCACTGCTACAGGAGGGAATTTAGGTTTGGGGATTCCGGGGATGAGAGAAAAACACATTGCTTTATGAGGTCATTAAATTATTTCGGTGTCACAGCATTTTAGTTGTATGTCTTTTTATGCTAATGATAATGTTTGTTGCCTGTAATGGGCTTTTTCCCATTTTTTCTTACTCATATTTCCTAGTGATGGAAAGAGTAATGTTGATAAACAGGTGGAATGAAGAGTTCTTATCCACATTTTATTTTTGGTATTTAGACAGCAATTTTTTTTACCAAGATGGATTATCTGGATGGTATTTTAATGTTGACCATGCATCAAGATGTTTTCCTGCATCAAGATTGTGGTTTAAAAAAAATAGTTTTACAGAATGGTGAGTATCTTACAAAAGGGGAAAAAGAGGCAAAGAGATATATACTTTGTAGCTAATTCAACTCAGTAACAAAAGCTAAAATCAGAGTTCAGAAGCGATTTTTTTACAAAGAAAACAAGAGACGCCAGGTTTCTCTGTACTCTGCTCTGAGTCATTTCTTAATTAAAGAGGAATGTGAAAATGTTGAATGGTAAAATGCCAGGAATAATTAAGCTTCCAAAAACAATCTATGCAAGATTACAACATTAGAGCACTGAATACTTTGTCTCCTATATGTATTTTTATGCTTAAAAGGCTGTGTACCAATAATCCTTTTTATTGTGTTCTAGGATCTGGGTGTGGAAAAAAAAAAGCCAATAGTAAAAGTAACTTGTCACTTAGTAATTCATGTGGAAAGAGACCTAGCCTACAAGAGGACAAAGTCAGCTGAATGAAAGAGATTAAATTGATAAGAAAGAATAGAGTTCTGCTTCCTTCATTGTCTTGGAAAATACATTTGTTAGGCAGCTATCCAACACAGAAAAGAGAATAAGACACTCCCTTGGACAGAAAGATTAGTAGTTGGAATAGCAGTCTTTCATGATAAACAAACCACATCTTTTTTACCCTCTTAGAATTTGAGAATTGCTCTCCAATTATACTTCCCTTTTATCAAGATGTGAACATGATTGCAATGGTAACTTAAAGAAGACTTAATCTTTAACACAAGGCTTTTTATTTAGTTGTTTTAATATTTGTTAGCCACACAGATTTTGATTGTAGATGCTGAGCTCTTACTCAGTGATGAACGTGTTTTCTTAGGCAGTCTCCTATTTCTGTGACACGTTATTGGTAGTATTCTGCTCCATATAAAAGCACGATGCAAGCAGCAACTGCTCAGGACATGACATGGAATTACTTGGCTCATTTTTGTCAATTTAAAGGCAATAAGCTCAATTCATAGATTTAAAGACTCCAAACATCATCTAGTCAATGAACTTTCAAATGCTTAAGGAATAGCAGTTTATGAAAAGCAGTTTTCAATACAGGCCTTAGTATAAAAGAACTACGTGGCTGACAATCCTTAAATACAGGGAGAAAAGATCACAATAAACCAAGCTATTGTTTCTTCAAAGAAATTGTTTAATGGAAAAAGCCATTATCAGTTAAATAACTCTGTGATAATATGACAGTGGGTCAATGTGAATTTGCAGCTGTTCTTGAGTTCCCAAAGACTTTTCTGCAGTTTAAAAGCTTGAACGAAAGCCAACTCCTTCTATTGACTGTAACATGCTTCAAATAAGGTCTCGTATATTCAAACAATGCATTTTATATAATAACCCATTTTGAGATAATTCCTGCATATATCTTTATAAACACATCGTAGGGTATCTGTAAGTCTTCACCTCGTATATTAGCATCTGTTAACCACCCAGCTCCGACCTTACTTCCAACAGAAACCACTCAGTCATTTCTAGTATGGTTTCTCCTACCTCCTATGTGGTTGAACATCTTCATTTGGGATTTCAAAGGCTTTTTAATTACTAATGGAATCAATAATACTCAGAAATGCATATGTGAGATTGTGTAGACACAACTGTAAATTGTTTTGAAAATGTCATTGAAAATTTCACTGCTCACATCAGTAAATCAGCTTACAAAATATCTTCAGTGGAGGATCTTTAGTAAAATTGAATTTAAAGTAAGCAAGGTTTAACTAGTTAATCATAGTTTTATGCTGAGAAATTAAGTACAGTAACGCTTCAAATCTGTAAAAGCAACCATAGTCTCATACTTTCCATATAGTTGCAGGAAACAGTACTACAGTTCAGCTTCTAAGCAACCGGATGCACTAGACACATTAGAATGGAAAAAATGGTGTCTTGGACTGGAGAACAATATAAGCTTATACAGATATCTTTCCTCGTCATTCTTTATGTCATTGTGCAATAGAAATTATTACCAAACATATTCCAAATAATTCCTCTAGATTATGAGGTTTCTACTCCATAGGCCCTGTACTTTCAGAATAAATAAAGCCTAAGTGATGATATTCCAGTGCTTTTTGGGTGCATGAAGACCATCTCCCCAAAGGACCTGAATTCTTTGCACATCTAGTATAGTGAGGTTCATTGGCCAAATGTCATTCACAGACACAAGAAATTAAGAGCTTACAAGCTATCATCTCTACCCATATCTTTCTATAAAATTACATCAGATTCTAGGGCTGCAAAAGCAGCAAATTTTAATTCTAACAAAAGACCTGAAGCTGTCACTGCGTCCATGTCCACAAAAACAATTAGATGCCTAGCACAGAATTCAATTTGATCTTAGTAACATTTCTAGTACATTTCCTACTAAAAATACTGTGGGAAAATATGCACAAAAATTGTACTTTCTGGAAAAAAAAGAAAAGTTTCTTGTGAAAAAAATTAGTCACCTCTAGCAAATGGTTTGCATTACCTTGGTCATTTATCCCTGAAAATGATTGACTAAAACATATTACTCCTATATGTTTCTACAAAATAATTATAAAATAATGCGAATTGCATCACACAGTTGCTGTAAAGCTGTCATGTTTCTCCCAAACATAGAAGCATACATTAAATTCATTATCTTCACTGTAAACTCATGTTTTGTTTATTTTTTCTTTTTTTTACAGAATTTTAATTTTAATTTAGCAACACTTCACCAAAATGTTGTGCTTACTGTATTGGAGCTCATGTTGCATCTGTAAGGCACTGATATTCCAAACATATGTAATTCATTAAAAGCATACTGTTAGTTAAACTGCTCTTATTGATGGTATCAAAATAATTATAATCACTTGCTTGATGTGTAAGACAATATTAGCAGGGCTGTTGACCTTTTAAAGTCTGCCAGTAGGGACAGCTGAAAGCTTTTCATAAAAAAAAAAAAAGAGAGAGAGAGAGAGATAGCTGCTTGCTGCATTTCAGAAAACTAACCAAATCCAGAGTTTGACCTTCCTGATGCATATTATGGCCAAAACTACATCCTCGAGGTATACCAAGGATGCTGTGTGTAGCATAAATCAGCACAAAATTAGGCCTATTAGAGTTCACTTGGTTTAGTAGTTGAGAATCAAGTTTAAACAAGATAAGCAAGGACTAGTTTGTAATTAATGCATAATGCTATGTACCTAGGTAACTTTATTTAACCAGTATTACTGAAAGAATTAGCTATAAACTGGTCAACAACACGTTTAGGCTGGAGAACAGAACTTTTCTCAAAATTAGAGACATGAATCCTAGAAGGAGCCACAGAGGCAGGAAATCTTGGGGATTTCTAAGTTGATTCACTTTGGGAGGAACTACAAAATCTGGCTGTGTGCGACAGCAGTGGATTAGATTTAGGGCTCTAGGTATTGATCATTGCTCATTTAGCAGTGTCAGTTTGAAGCATCCCTGCCCTGAAAGAGCTAGATGTCTGCTCCATGCTGACCCTTACTCATAACCCATTGTGTTTTCTCAAATCATCTTGAATATTATGTCTCTGCTAATCCTCTGGTCAAGAACCAAGGCTCTTAAACGTGCTTGTTCTGCAGCTCTGGTTGGAGAGAAATCTACAGCAGACCACTAATGAGAGTAATGTGAGATTCTTCAACTCCTACAGTAGGAGGAAAAGATGCAGGTAATGGAGAGGCTTCCACAGTAGAGAAGGTCTATGTACTTTCTCGTGCGTACAAATAAATGTGATGTTGCTGTAGTATCAAATCTGTAAGTTCAATAAAGTGCATTACCTGAATACACTTCCATTTATGCTGTGAGCTGCAGGACTGGTGACACCAGGCCCCCAGTAGTTTTTGTGCCAGATTGCCACTGAATTCCATGCTGATCAAAGCTCACCAAGTTTCTCCTCCTGGGTGTCTTCACAGTGCAGTGTCCACCACAGTCAGGCCCTGTAGGGGATGCTTGGCCTCCCTGGGACTGCCACCCACCCCACATATGCACACGGCAGATCTTTCTGGCTCAGGCCCTGATCCCAGTTCTCCCAGCCTTGTATATATATATATATAAAAAAATCAAATGTACAAAACTCAGCCCAACCCCCAAAGTTTTGTTTAAAAAAAATTGAATTTGAGAAAGTTTTACTGGTATTCTTAGTAGGCTTAGATAAGATTATAGGGATTTGTACTGCTCTAAAGCTAAAAATGATACCTGTCCTTTATGATGGGGTTTTCTTTAATTTTAAAGATATAAAGGGCTGATGTCCACATCTGAGCAAGTGACCTGAGAATTTCTATATAGTTAATGGAAAGGAATGAGCACTTTCAAAGCACGGTTCATCTGGCCTATTTTACACATCTCTGTGGGTCCTGTCCTTAGTGTTGTGCACACATAAACTGAAAGGGACAGCACACTGTAAATATTGAGTGATGGTCACTAACTGTTCCACTTCAGACTATACAGGGCATTGCAAAAGCCACATGATCCATGGTATATCCTGTATTAACAACTTCTTGGTGAGAAAGCAGGTAAACTATTTTTACATACAATTCTTTTCCTTCTTGTTCAGCATAAACCCCATGATTTTTTCTTTCCACTTTTCAGTAAATATTTTCTTTTAAACCTATTTGAAGAATGGAATGACTACTCAAAGCAAGTGGTCTAGAATCTGGATTTTGGCAGTGTAGACTTGCAGCATCTCTTGCAAGTCAGTTTTTGAGTAGAGGCACATTAAAGTTAAGGGTTAATCTTCAAAAGGCACTGCTGGAACACCAAAATTCTGAATATGGAGCAACAAGTACTTTAAGCTTGCACAGTGAAAAATGGAGGCAATCTGACTTAGAAACAGCTTTCTGAAATGTGTTCAACTTCTGTATGCCTCATTTTTTTTTTTATAATGCATAGAGTAATACTTACCTCACATGGAGTAAATTATGTGCTTGCCAACACACAATGCATCAGTGGCAAAGATGGGAATAGAATCCTGGACTGCAGACTTGTACTTTAAACACTAGCTGTGCTCCCTTTCTTTCCTAAGTTCAAGTTCTGGCTTTAACCATTATTACTTTGAGTTTTATTGTAGTTTTTCTCTACCATTAAAGAGTAGATTATTTTAAAAGTACCTTTTAATTAAAGTAAATTGACTTTCAAAAGGAACTTAAACTTGCTCAATATATTGTTTCCTTTTGCTTCTGGCTCTCATGCTTGCATCAACACACTTTTAGCGACAGTCAGCCATGAAAGAAGATACAGCTCTCGTTTCCTCTAAAGGTACCTTATTTCTATCAAGGTAGCGTCTAAATAGCAGACGATTCTGATACAGCTATTTATAGATGTAGTGTTTATCTAATTTACTGGACCTTGTAGGCATACTGTGGCTTGATTTGCTAATGTGGACATAGGAAAGGATTCTTTATTAAATTCTGTTGTCATCTCTATCAAGTTACTAACCTGACAGGTGACCCTGGGTAATCCCCTTCATTCCTCTTATTAATTTTTCTCTATTTTGTGTCTCTTGTTTCTTAATCCATAATTCTGTAGAAACATATGCTCACATTTAGTTTACTCATTAGTGTCATTCCATTTTAAAAACTTTACTGTCTGAGCAAATATCTTTGTAGGCCTTGTAGGGCATGGATGGGCTCTTCCTAAGTGTTTATATGGAGTGTAGCACAGTAGGAGCCTAATCTTGTCAGAAGAATTTACATTTGCCATTATACTGATGCTAGACAGTTATAAACAGACATGAACTACTACAAACTGGAGAGATTTTTACTGGATTTCTACTGTCTCATATACCAAACTGAGGTTTTTTATCCTATAGCAAGGCATGTCATGATAAAATGTTTCAATACTACTTGTTTTATCCATCTTTGCACAGCTGAAAATGAGTGCATAAAGGTGCGAAGTCCTAAACACACTTGTTTGGTTTATAGAATTTCAGCATTCACAATGAAGTCTTTAATCTCTCACCTTTTCCTTTGCAGAATATTTTTTTTTCTGCCTCTGTGGCAACATTTCGATCACCTCGTTTGTAGAATTGCACTGCTCCTATCACCGAAGAAGTGAAGCAAGAATGTTTTGTCATGATCAAAAATATATGTTTATTGTATACTGTGCCAAGTATAGCACCCTGCCAGTGTAAATTCTCTGCCATTGTAAATAATGACTGTTATCAAGAGTTTTTTCAAGGCTTGGTTCAAGAAATAAACAAGTATGCAGCAAGGTGATTGCACTACAAAAATAACTAAAGCTTTGTCGTCTTCTTTGCTCGAATGTGAAACCTCTCCAGCTGTCACTTCCATGTGGAAAGGGATCTGAGAGATGACAAGTGTTCACATAGTAGTGTCTCCCAGCAGCAGACATTGCTTTTCCTGTCTTTCCCATTCCTTCTGCAGCTATATGAGCAGCACAGGGAGCTCACTGGGATGCATCCTAGCTTGGCATCTTAGCTCTGCCCATACTGTACTGTGTTCAAAATGCATGACCCTGGCCCAGTCCAAGTCCTGGACATCTTAATTACCAGCTTAAAAATTAAGTTTACCTACTTTGCTGAGAAGCTCTGAGGTCAATGCTTGAAGCTAATTGAGATTTTTTTTTGCCACAGAGATTACATACTGAAACAATATTGGTTCTTTAATAAATAAGAAAAGACAAAACTAGTAGAGAACAAGAGGCTGTATGAAAGATTTTTGCAGCTGGAAAGTCAACAAAGGGATAATAAAAAGCTATTTAAAAGATCAGTGTTTTAAAAAGAAATTTGAATCACGTGAAATTGCCCTTTTTTTGGATATATATACCAGAATTATTCTAAATCCCAATATGTAAGAAAAACACCGAGTAGTTCTTATACTAAATTCCCGACTTGTATGGTTTATTAGTTTCTTTCCAGTATTAGTATTTTGGCAGTTACCTCACTTCCCCTTCCACACACTTATACAGTGCTGACTGATGCTAATAAAAGTCACATATACATGTGCAGATTAGAACTCAGTTATCTAAAGAGTTCAATTTGAGCATGAAATACAGGCAGAGCAAATATGGGATACATTAGGGATTTTGAGACTTTGTTAAGGGTATTGGGATTTTGTTAAATGATAGGCAAGGAAATCTTCTAGCTATCACAAAGTGATGTCAGAATGATATTGCTGTGAACTGGGAACACAGTAGGATTTTCTTACAGGTTGTCAGAGGAGGGCGGGGGGAAGGGCTGCTCCCTGTGGTATACATTCATTTATTGACTGCAGTCACAGTTATTTGCTTCAGCCAGCATGATCTGAAATGCATGTATAAAAGCATATAGGTATTGGAATTTTCAACCCAAATCAGAATCCTAATTAACTGTAAATCGTAAAGCCAGTAGCCTGAGGTATATTAAAATGAGAACTTTGTACATGAAAGGCTTCACATGCCCCAAAATCTAAGTATTTCCTACTTATAAACCACCAAATTCACTGCATCAGCTTCCATGACTGTAATTCTCCTCCTGAGGGATATACAAGTAGAGTTAACTGAAAACAAATATGATTTTGCAACTCATAGAACAAGTAATTTTATGGGTACATTAAAAACCACTGACACAAGGAAAGACAACATAAAATATTTGTACTTAAGGTAAGAATGTGACATTAAAGCCAGAAGTGAACTCAGTCCATTGTGCTTCATCAAATGCCTCTTTAATCTATAAATGTGTATGATTATAAAGACATTAATTTCAAGGGGAAGACCACATCAGCAAAGCACTGCTGAAACACCTGGCACAATCAAATTTCATGCAGCATCAAACGCAAAGGTGAGGAGCCAGTGCTGCAAAACACATTGGAGTTGAACAGAACTGACATGGAGGACACTGGTCTCTCAGATACATAAAAGACTTTTGGTTATAAAGAACCAGTCCTGCTTAGGGCAACAAGGAGTTTGTTGCCTTTTAATAGGAGAAGGATCAAGCTGTAAAGGGGTATTTAGTCCTTTGGCATTCAGGCAACAAACAATACAAAAGCTGCAGTGCCCTTGAGCGTGAGAAACCTCTGCTCCATGTCACCATTACCACTCCGTAGTCCCAAGTTATCTCAAGATCTTGATTTAATAATAGCTATACTCTTCCCCTTATCATGTGCTAAGCAACTGTATGGCTTCTCAGGCCAGGGTCTGAATCACAGTTATGGTGATTCTTCTGCTACTTTATCACGGTGTTCTGCAAACTGAACGCTGGCTCTGTGTGTGTGTGTGTGTGTGTGTCTTCCCTAAGGGGCATAACTTTTTCTGTCCATTGCTCAGGCTCAGCAAGCTGTATCTCTACATTGTAAATTATATTGAAAGCAGAGTATATCCCAAAACGATTTTGGCTATAGGCTAACACACCAATGAAATGCTAATCCTTCTTTTTGCCTTAGTATAAGGGAAGGGGTGAGATACTTCCTCTGTTTTTCTCATGGAAGAGAGAGTTTTACAGTCAAGAAAGCCTATTATGGAAACTGCAAAACATATGCAAGCAGAACAAAACAAACTCCTACACTATGAATTAAAGAGGTGACAGGAAGAATTTCAGCAACAGTTTAATGCTAAAATGTCAGTCTTCATTAATTTCCCCCCCCCCCAGACAACATTTGTTCAAGAAATAATGGTTGAAAGAGGGGCAGTGAACAGAGAAAATAATACACTTAAGGGAGAGATGAATATTTGGGACTGTCTTGGGAGTACCCTGAGGTCAGATACAGTAAAGATATCGCCAAAGGCAATACTAATACTAATGCTAATGCTAGTACTATTATAATATGCTGCCATACTACATATTCACAGTGCAGACTATTGTAGGGCCCACTGTTGAAGTGGCATCTCTGTTTCCCTCCCTCAGAAAAGCCCAACATCACCTGCAGAAGGAATGTTACCTATGTATGACCAAAAGTGTTTATCTGAATCTGTCAGTTACATCAAAAATCAAGTTGATAAATGATGCATTCAAGAATTTTCTGTTTATTTGTGACACTCCTTGGAAGGCTTTAGATCCATAGAGCAATGAATAAATTATAAGAAGACATAATTACGATATTTTCATCTCTGACAGATATAATTTTACTCCATAAGCACAGAAAAAACCCTGCTGTTTATCTCAGACCAACATTCTAAGATTTCTTAAAAAAAAATCACAACCAAACAATCAGAAAAAAAAACCCACAAACTGAGAAAAGAAACAAGTCTTTTGCTGAAAAATGACATATTTAGTAAATATTGTCCAGAGTAATTGTTCATGAGGGACCCCAACAGAAATGTTTCAGATACTGTAACTACTGCATATTCAGAGTGAATGAGCACTGTATATTCAGAGTAGATGATAATCTCTGTAATGTTTGTTACAAACCTCATCGTGGACACTCAGATGTAATTTTAATGGTATTCTGAAGGAAAAAAAAAAAAAAAAGAAGGTATAGGACTCAAATTGGATTCCAGAGATAAGGTTAGTTACTGAGGGTACAATTTACATGAACTGAATTTAGCTGTTAAAATCCATGTATCTAAATTAGGCTCTTTTTGCTGTCCATCGAGGGAAGTCTGTACCTCTGGAGGGAGATCAATTCTACTCACTTTGACAACTGTTTCAGGATAGGAGGAATCCTCAATGAGCAGAGAGGGAAACCAAATGATTAGATTAGAAACCTAACTTTGAGACAGCACAGCCAGGGATGGTGTATTGGATCTGGGGGGATACTGCCTATTTGCACATGAAATCAGGTCTTTGGGTCCCACCCAGGACATGGAGCACAGTACTGCAGGTTTTAGCCTTCATAATAGACCCAGCATCCTCCTGCCAGCTGCCATGGAGCCAGAGATGCAGCCCAACCATGATAGCTCCCATCTCCTGCTCTCCAGGACACACAGTCAGGCTTCATTTCAGTGGGCCAGGCAGTCTTATATTTCTCAACCCACAAATGCAGTGATCAGTTACTCGCAAACAGAGAAATAAAATGTGAAGCTTCCAAAAGTCTCTAGGGATTCAGATTTACCCATATTCGCTGGAAGTCACTAAGAGATTGGTCCACATGGATTGTTTCAGTCTGAGACCTCAAGTCATCACTGTATCTTTTTTTAACAAATCACTGCAGCATACATGTAAATGTTCAAGCTTAAATCCCATTAACATCAAAGGGATGTAAGCATGCATGTAAATATTTTGCTGAACTGGTACCTTCGCTCCACTCCAGCAAAACATGTAAGCATATGCTTAACTTTAAGAATATTTAACCCTGTTAACTTCTATAGAGTTGATTTTCTACAGTTTCCTGAAGTAAAACACAGATTTCAAGGCTTTGCCTAGTCACTATCTTAATGAAGTTGCAATGCCTCTATCTCATCAGCGTTACAAGCCTCACTTAAATCGGTCATACCCAGGCACAAAGACTAGAGCTAGATATACTGTGAGGAGAAAAAATCCATTAGAAATGCCTAGCCAAATGACAAATACTGAAAACTAAATACTTAAAAATATGGATTCCAAAATAACGTAAGCCAAATTAAAACCTCTGTTGATCCAGGATTCAAGCATGATGTGTTTTAAACACACTGCCGTTTATGCTTACATTTAGGCATGTGCTTAAGCACCATGACGAACTGGTCCATCAGTGTACATCTTCCCTTTTATATGTCAGGTAAAAGAAAATCCTTTGGCTTTTGTAGATCACATCCTTTGCCTAAGTTATCAGATGAGTTGCTCTACTCTGATGCTTCTATGTGCACAATAAATCCAGACATAAAAATCAATAGAAGCATTTAAAACTGTGAGGTCGTAGAAGTGCCCCTTGGAAAAAGTCAAATGTTAAAAAAATGGAGCTCACATAACTATGAGGTTGCTGTAATACAACAGGCAAAGAATCGTAGATGTTCATATGTATTCAGATGCTTCTCACAGGATTTAAGAAAGCTTCAATAAAATAAGTTGTACACAATCTTTTCAATTATATCTATTTCTAAACTTTTCACATTTATATATCAGTATGCAGATGAAATTTTATACAAATATTTATAGTATGCCACACAAGCAACTTACAATTTCATCATAGATTTTTAATTTTATGGAAGTAGTTTGTTTCACTTAAAAAATAGGTAAATATAATACATTCAGTGCAAAGATTAATGATGTATATCTTTACAAAGCAGTCACAGGGCTATGTTTTGTTTATATACGATGGCACCCTATATGCTAAATGTATTATGTGTTTATGTTACCATAACGATGCATCATTCTTTGGCTATTAATCTCAAATGCAGAGTACATGTATATTTAATACTCCTCAGAAAATCTGTAAGACTTATTTACATTTTATATATATATTGCAGCTTTAAAGATTTTTTAAAATTGGCCATTAATTCTATATCATCACTACGCTTTAATAGAAATAATAAGATTAAACAACAGTATGAGCCAAATTAGTACTCAAAATGCCAATAAGGGTGTTTGCCGTCTTCTAAATGGCTTTTAAACCAATGCCTTTTTTCAACTTTGAGAGTGCAGTGCATTGAAGACTTCATGTTTAAAATATTTGAAGAACTGAATATCATGCACAGGGTATTTTATGACATTTCTTCCAGTGATCTGAACAGCAAACCATAAGAATAAAAAAAGAAACAGGAAAATGAGGAAAATGGTCATAATAGCAGACCCTTATAAATAAATCTGGCATTTATCTGAAAAATTAGTAAATAGAAACTTGCAGTATGTAGTGTTAAGTTATTGTTTTCGCTTTCAACATATGCTTAGAAACTGATAAATATTTATCTTTCTTTCATTACAATAATTCATATCTCAGAAGAAAAACTGCAATTGCTTTGATTATATGTTTTTTTCCATCCTTATGGCATGCCATAAGGAACAACATTTGTAAAAAGTTAATTTTGTTTATTAACAGGAAACTTCTTACAAAAACTAGGGAAAAATATAAAAATGAATTTTAAAAAGAGTGAAAGAACAAAGCACAGACATTATAATATCGTCATTTCAAATCTATGAACTGAAATGTATTTTTAAAGACAAAGTTAATGCCTCCCTTTGAAATGTTCATGTTAAAATCAAAAACACAACTTTAATAGAAGACAGACATAGGTACTGTATGAAGAATTACAGCTTAGAAAATTAATAAAAATAGTATCTAAAACAGTATTAGTAAGATATGAAGCTCATTCATTAATGGTCTCTGTGATAATATATCACTGAAAATGTTGCATGAAGGACAGTCTTTGATAGGATTATGTACAGTATAATAGCAAGATATTGAAATTAAAATTCACTGAGAAGATACATCTTGTGAACTGAAGGGTAAGAAGATAATAATGGTAACATTAATAATAATAAATAACAAGTATAAAATGATTCACATAAATAGAATTTCCATCAGCAACCATTATTGTAATTATGTGAATGATAAAGTAATAATCTACAGTAAATAGCTAATCTTTATTGATGCACTATTTAATTTCTTTTTTTTTAAGGCTTTAGAATTGCTGTCAATAACAATAATGTCTACACGGGGAAAAGTTATGTAGAAAATAAATGATAAAAACAGTATTATGTAATCTGTTTCTAAAGAGTCTTTTGAAGATATTTATGTTGTTTGGTGCAGGAAAAGAAAATTCTTAAAAGAATTCCCCCACCTATGTAATGAATGCTGTGGGATTTCTTCAACATGTGGTTATGGGCGTTCCAGAGGCATATTGGGAAAATTTAGAAACTTCAGTACCTGGCCTTTTAATCACAGCTCTCTCTAAGGTAAGAACAGCTCTCCATCAATGGCAGCTATGAAGAAAAAACAGACCGTAAACTGTCTGACCCTACAGCAGCCCTAGAGGCAATTTCACAGCCAACAGCAAAGTTAGCACCACAGACAACCAAAAGGCCAATGAAGAGGCCTAATAAGAGAAATTCTAAGGAATTAACTATGATGCAGAGCAAATATATTCTAGAATTTAGCATAAAGGTACCAAACAAAGCTGTGTGGCAGTGATCATAAGCTAAAATGTGAGGACAGACAAAAGAAAGGCAGGACCTTATATAAGCAATTGAAGTGGTGATCACATAGAGCCATTGAAAGTAGGGTACAATTTCAATTGCTTTTGAATTCATAGAAGAATAGGGAATAGCTTATGATATGTGCCTAAATAAAAAAGACAATGTACAACAATGTACTCCCAAGAGAAAGACTAGATCTTAATTCACAAAGAATTTCTCTTCATTGTTTTAATATATTCATCATCCTTGCAGTATCTTTTGATAATTAATAATGTAGATGGCCTTTGATCATCTACATATGAGTATTTTCATGGTCTGTTTTGCTTCCGTTTTAATAAAAATATTGGATAATACCTTCCATTGTACGCTATGATTTTACTTTTGCTTTGCATGTTGCTGTCTAATGGAGATTTTGCCGGTTGCTTATAGAAAAAAACATTTGTATAGGTGAGTAACTCCATTGTGCAAGAGGATCTTTCTCTTCTAAGCAAAATCACAGTCTGCCTTGAACTACATATATTGTAATACTGGACAGGATTGTTTCCGCTGTGCAAAGCAGAATGTATTTCTGATTTTGCAAAGGCTTCTCATGTGGTCTTAGAAAGGAAATAGTCATTGGGGGAAAAAACCCAACAAATGCCAGTTTCACTATGGAAAGATAACACAAACCCGTCATGGGTCTATCTCCTTCTGACAGTTTAAATTCGTGTCCTTCTCATAATGGCACATGGCTGTACTGGCATAAAGAAGAGATCAAATGATGACTGCTGCACTCCAGATGTTTGATGTCCAAATGAACGATGTTGTGCCTCCAAGCTGGTGGACTCAAAATGGGAGGCCTGGCTGAAAATCTGGCCCTCACAAGTCTGCATTATCAACAGTTAGATAGGAAACATATAAGAGAAGGTTCCTCCTTATGTGAGAAAAACTGGCAAAAATCTGAAATGTTTGAAATATTCAGAAGTGCAGTTAAAAGGCACCTCACCTTGAGGGCAGATGTCAACACTATGCCATACCTGTGCTAAAAAGCAAAATGTTTTTAGCAGCATGAAAAAAACAACCAGGAATATGTAGCAATACTTTTTTCCCAGGAGGGGTCCAGCTGACACATGATGCAAAGCCCTGAGGGAATATAAAGCAGATTCTGCATGCAAAGACAGTGAAAATACTTGGATTACATAGCTGAGGAGGAAGATGGATGCATGGAAGAAATGTTCTGCATCCACACATGTATATCTGCAGGGAAAACCCAGCAAATCCATATGATATAACAGTAGTAAAAGGGGAACTCTCTGAAATTTACTAGCCATATGTTTAAAAGCAGTAAAGAAAAATGCCTGTTTTCAAAAGAAAATAACTCAGGGTATTTAGTGTTATTTTTAAAGATATGCAGGATTCGGGTAATTTAGGTGAACAACAAAACAGTGCACAGCAGCATTACAGTGGATAAAATGTTGCAAAGAACAGAAAAGTCTATGTAGGACCGTTAGTGCAAAAAACTAACTGACACTCAAGCCAAACCTTCCCATTGGAGACTTGTATTGTAATTGTCTGTTAGGGACTTCTTGAACATCCTTCTGAAGCATGTGGCATTAGCCCCTCCTGGAAACAGGATAACAAAAACCCTTGGCCGTTATCCTTAGCTATTAATATTTGCTTTGATTTCCCACAGACTTAAAAAAGGGTAGACTAATTTGACTCCAGCTCCTATTAGCCAGATTCCTCTTTTAATTTTTATTATAATTTCTTTATCCGCTTCAATGGACATTTTCCTGAAGTGAGGAGTGTGGGACTATGACCTTTGTAAATATCTCTGCCATGTGACAGTGATTGTTCTGATAATTATTCATTATTCAAGATCATAAGAATAATTACTGCTTTCAAATACCCTGCAAATCATAAATGTCTGTATCAGGGCTATCCTTAGGCAGACTTCTGAAACACTATTTCCAAATGGGGAATTTTGACAAATTTGTTTTCTCTTGTCCTGAATTAATTTATCCTAAATAGTACAAGGGTGTTCATTCTTTACTTGAGCAGATCTTACCTTCTTTTCAGGTAGGGCAGTCATTTATGAAGTGGGTGGGAGTCCAAGGACTGGGAGTCAGTTGCATCCAAGAGCTAAAGGATGGAAAAAAATTAAGTGTGAATAAGTATGCAAGATTATGCACACTGTAAATGGGGCATGCAATTTTAAAATAAAGCCCTAAAATTCTGCAGCTCAGGCTATTGTTAATTAGATCATTTAAATCTATTAAAAAATAACTACGGAATTCAATCTGCCTTTTCTGTGCTTTATTTCTGTTGATGATTTCTTGTAAAAGTAAAATCTCATAGTTATATGATTGCTTTACCCTTTAGTCTAGATGCATTGTATAAAATATAATGCACTACAGATGTCAACCTAAGAACTAAATAGCTTATATTTCTAAAGAACCACGAAAAAATATTAACACTATAGAAACAATGACTCAGTAATTACTTTTTGCTGTGGAGTGAGGCTAAGCATTTATCCTTATAGATCCCTAATACACTTAAAGTCAGCACTGCCCCTGTGGTCCTTTTACCTTTGTTGATAAATGTATTGTACAGGATACCTTGTATGACCACTACAGTATTTGAGGTCATGCTAAGCTGTTAGCACAAATGGTGTGAACAATAGTTTATATGCCACTTAACTCCTTGGGAAAAACAGTTAACCTTGCCAGAGAGGACAGATCTGTCATGTATAGTTATTAAAGTGTAGAAGGTTTTGTTATGCTCTGAAATACTTCTATAGAACTGCAATACTCTGGTATGAGTTTTACCAAGCAGGAGAGCAACAAAGTCAATAATCATCTTTGCTGTCTTTGAAAGGGATATTCAAAGTTTTCAAAGAAAAATACGTCACCGACTTGCTTCTATGAATCACACACAAACAAATTTTAATATATTTTATCACTAGACTTCCTGAACAACTCCAGACATATTACAATACATTAGACTATTGCTTTAAAATAGGCCAGGTTTACCTAAAATAGTTGTGATTTCCATGGTCTGAAAAAAGGCAGTCAACAATAAAACCTAGTTCTTCTTGATTAGAGTTTACAAATTCATGCTGAGACTTCATAAATTACAAAGATGGGTATCATAATTGAATTTTATTTAATTAGCTGTTAACTGTAAAAAAACCCTAACCTTCCAAGCAAATATACTTTTCCATCATTTCTCAGGATCAGAAAAGACAGAGTGAACAAAGAATAAAACCAGATAGGAGATTACTACAAGCTTATCAGGCATTCTACATACAGATGGCAATGACACTGCTGTTTACACGAATGACTCAGTTTCATGAAATACAATACTCCTACATTGTTGTTTATTCCAATGAATTGATTGTCAAGTCCAACTGATTTTTGGCACTTTTAAAAAACACAAAACCCTAGGCAGCTCAAATTCAGGTAGCCTCATTCATTTCCAGTTCATGTCCACAAGCCTATTAGACCCTGTACCTGTGTGTGGGTTTGTACTCATCCAAGCATCATTAGCCACCACTGAACCTTTAAGTTTTTAAGGTTGACTTAGAATGCCAGTGCAGCTATCTCAGCTGTGCCTGTATTTACAATCCAGCAGACTCAAATTATTCCCTTCTTCTCCTGAAGTTCTGGTTTAACATCCTTCTATTGAAATGAACAGGTGTTATTTAGCAAATGAGGACAGTGTTTGGGGTAATGGAGTACAGGTCACCTCCTTTCACCAATCAGTCTAGCACGTGATACATTATGCAACCTTGCTACACTGCTTTCACCCTTTCTTCCAAGACATATTCTCAGGTGGACCTCTCTGACTCTGCCTGGCTTGTTGATACGTAACTCTACACCTGAGGTGGCAAAGACTCACTCAGCCTTGGGGAGGCTCCTTCCATAGGCATAGTGACACCCCTTAGCACCACAGTGGTCTTCACATCCTGTCAGGAATTTCCACCATGACCTGGGACAGGCAGGAATAAGCACATTCTGTACTGAGTGGGGAAAAAAACACACTTCTAGGTATGGATTCAAATGCATACCTTCATGGATGGCTTTATTTGTCAGTGTGCATGTTTCCTACAAAGAACCTCATTAAGTAAGAATCTTTACTATGTCTTTAAAAGAAGGACATGGAGAACAGTGAGAACAGGAAGAAATCAGTTTCCTACCACTGCCTTTTAAAATCTCCTAACTAGCAAAATTAAACCATGTCTCTTTATTTATTTATTGCACTTGTAAAAAGATTAATGGGCATGTGATTCCTTCAGGCTTTTACATATATCCCCATCACACAAAGAACAAAATTATACAGTGCAGCAAATGAACTAAATTAGCCACATTTATTTAAATAACTGCTATGGAAGAAACAATAAATCAACAAGAATCCTCACAAAAATGTGTTTACAAAGTGTCTTGTAATTTGTTTTAGCAAGGACACAGACTTCTAGCTCTTAGCTTCGCTTGCTTCTAACAGTCTATTATCATATCAACTGTTAATGAGTGTTTGCTATAGAAAAGCATATCTAGCAAAAAATACGATGTGTAACTTCTGCCTTACTGTCCTTTAAGACATGACTGGCAACCTAACATGAAATAGATTTTCCTAACAAACATTTTGTCAAAGGCTTCTAATAACTTGGGAGACAATCAAAATTAACTGACAGCACTTTGTTAAATCAGAAAAAGAGGTTATTTGAATGGTCATAATCATGCAATTATCTCATCTTCACTGTATTTCAAAAGGCTGCATCTATATCTAGTCCTATATCAGGAGTGAGTAGGGGGAGCTCTAATGCTGAACCTGTGATGTATTCATAAATCAGTACTTTCAGAGCCTGTCATGGGCTCCATAATGAGGGTCATTATTCAGGCAGAGTGTCAAAACTACTATCAAAGGACCTTCTCAGAATCACAATCATTCTGTTTCTTGTTAAATAAGCAATGTAGTACACAAAAATGGCAAACAAGAAGCAGGTCAATTTGATACAGTATGAGGGCACAGAGACCTCTAGAGTAATTTACCCTCTGGGAATTCTGATGGCTTGTGAGATAAATTATATACACCCTCAGAAAAGATTAATGGTAATAAAATCCCAGGAATATTTTCAGGAAAAAAATGTCCATATGTACATATGGCAACTTCAGTAACAAAGAAGACATTTTCTAAAGCGGAACACTTAAAGAAAATTATTATTAGATCTGCAAGTAGCTCTCTGGAAAGCTACTAAATCTTATTACTAAGTTGGCACCATTCAGTGGCAATATCTTATTACAATTTGCTGAAAGAATTTATTTTTCAAAAAAATCTACAGCTTTTCTGCATTAAAAAGAAAGGGGATAAAGGGAAAAAAAAAGGAAGGACAAACTGTCAAAAAATGGATTTATTGAGACAGGCTGTTATTGACTTTATGTTATTAAAACTAATAGGAGGTACAAGGGAAATTATTAACAAAACGTCATCTGGACATTTGACCATAATGGCAATAAATGCAAATTATTTGTAAGTGATTGAAGGCTGTATTCAAATCCTGTAGCGTAGGTGCCTGAATTAGGCACTGGCATTGCTTCCTTTCTTTCACTTTAGGGAACAAGAATGTAACAGACTCACATGCAAAGCAGTCTGAATTGCTCATTCTCCCTTAAACTAAAACATTTCATTAGTAGTGGGTAAATCAGGCATCAGTGAAGGCAGTCTAAATTCTGGCACAAGATGATCTCTAGATATTAGAGCGGCCAATCATTTTGGGATTAATAGTCAACCTCCTCTGACACGAGTGAAGTTCAGTGTCTCAGAAGATTAGCCTTAAGCAAAAGCTCTTTATTTTTCATTGTTGATTAGGTATCTATGTGTAGAGTGTATATATGATGTAAATTTATAATATACACGTATATCATGCATACACACATAGACATACACGTGCACATATATGTATGTATATATGTATTTCCATGGGTATGTTCATATACAGAATAACTCTGAAGCTGTGAAATACCATAAGGCAGAAATTTCACTGCAGTCTCTTCTGTAGTGCTTCTTACTTGACTGATCCAAGACTTCTTCTAAAGATTTTCCTAAGAAACAGTAAAATAGACTTACATAGATTTTTTTCTTGGTCCATGACCTTATGCAGTCATGGTCTTCAGAGACAGATGTCCAGAGGTACATTCATAAAGACAGATTCAGACACCATTTGAATATTACTTGTGGCATAGACTTTTTCCTGTGTTTACAAAGAGCACTCTTGACGTCTATAGGACTTTTCTGCAGGTGGGAAGTTCCTGGGGAAATGCCACAATTGCACCTAATACAGATTACAGTCTGATACTTTCAAGTGAGTTTCTAGGTATCCAGAGCTTTTGAAACTGAACTATGTTATATCATTTCCCTATTATTGTTTTCCACTCCTAATATTCTTTTGTTAAATTTCTACAATTCAGTCATGTAGATGTTTGTATCCACAGGCACACTCATACAGCATAGCTTTATGATAAGGATTGATAACATTTTTGTATTGCCTTAAAAGCAATAAATAAATTGTGTGTCAGGAGATGCAAGTCTGCTCCTTTGCTCATATTACCCCTATTAAGCAACAAGGTGAGAAGTAGATTAAAAAACAGTCCCACTAAGTGCCTCATAAATCCCTCAGCTTCACTTTACCGAACTGAATTTTGTCTGACAATAAATCCTACCTTGTCTAGACTTATTGTTTAAGTAAATTTATATCTGTGGAATAATCAAAAGCAAACCAATTATATTCAGGCATCTTTTTTATCCATCTGTTTGGATATAACTGTCTATTAAATGGTGTTTGCATATGAAGCAATGTTCTATTGTATGCATAGGTACTCAATTATTTAGATTATACATTTGAATAAACTGTGCAGTTAAAGGAGCACCCTTGTAATGCAGGACAATTACATTTTTCTAGCACAGTTTACAGGTTATTAACTAATATCAATTTGACCAACACAGCTGGATATAGGATCCTAACCTTCACCTATGAAAGTTCTTTTCTTTTGGGGTACATTTTACCCTTACAATTATCAGTATTGTTAGTCACTCCAAATTATATCAAATTATGTAAAAGGGCTATAGAAAAAGGCTTGTGTGAATAGAACTACAAAAAAATTAATTCCATACTGAAGAAAGTGCATTAAAATGTAGGTTAGCTTAATGCAGCTATAAAATCCTGCCTATACGCATGATGGGTCAGTCTAACTGATGTCCTCTCCATAAGAAAATCACTGTCTGTCCAGTGTAAGAAAATAGTACTGCATTGTCATTTTGTGAAAGAGCAGTTCTTTGAATATCTCATCTTCTACCAGTCGAGGAATGATTATCACATTTTTCCAAAAGAGAATACAGCTGTCTTCATGATGAAGAAAAAGAAAAAAAATCAAATAATAATAAACATTGAGAAATGAGTGTTTGTCCTCCTTGAAATAAGTTTTTAGCGACTATGAATATCAATTCTGAATGGGGTTGGGGAAGAGAGAGAGATGTAACAAAACAGCCTTACAGCTTAAGTATTCTGGGCATCTTTGTCTGCCTGGTATCTTGTTGAAGGCATACTTTGCACATGTACAAATTAACTTTAAAATAGAAACTATTCTTTTGCATCTGTTATACACCTGTATGTTCAAAGGAGCAGAACAGATATTGATGACAACCATCAGTGAAACTGCTGAGAATTTGGAGCTTCGTGGTAGTTGACTAGCTTGCACTTTTGTTCATGTTTGACAATCTTAATTTTGAAACAACTTCCTGAAAGCAAGGGAATGCACAAAAGTGGAGTTTGTCTACAAGGACTAATCTCCATATACTTCTCCATACTCAGTGCTGGTAGATAAGTTCTTTTGATAACAAGTCAGAACATCAAAAATTAGTTTTCTACTCTAAATCACTATGAGGATAATCTTACCTACCGCTATTAATTATTTGGGAACTCAGTGAGTGTTTATGGCCAATACATTTGAATTTTTCACCATCTTTAGATCAAAAGAAGTATAATGATACTGCTAAATCTCATTATACTATTCAGTTAAAGGGAAATAATAAACAAAATATCCATGCAGAGAGAAAAAAAATAGCTCTGCATAGTGTAAACAGCCTACTTAATCCCAGAATGCTACAGATTTGTGTGTGACCTCATATTTGTGTAATTTGTATTTTTCTAAGATGTCACAGAATATAACATCTTTTCCATCAAACTAGTTGCTCTGCCTAGAGCTGATGGCCATTTTTCTTCTCCTGGTAGCAACTGTCCTCCTTGTCAGTTTTCCTCCAAAATGCTGGCTTAATGAATGATGAGAGTGTTCACTGCAGCTGGGAAAGCTGGAAAACATAGAAAACTGTTCGCTCTTACTTTCAGATGGGTGATAGATGTCTAGAACAAAAAAAACTAGTGACGTGCTTTGGAAATTGCACAGTGACTCCAGACCAAGATGGATTTTTCATAGTAGTAGGAACATCTAATACCTCTGAAGTTACAGGCACAGGGCTGAAAAATGTGAGAGAACAGACCCAGAGCTACCCAGGGAAAACATGTTAAAGTGTTTCTCTGGGAAGTTAGGAAGCATTTGTCTGACAGTTTCCTGCTTTTCTCTAGCTAAAAGCTGCTCAGGTCCCTCTGGGCTTGGGTATGGATCTGCAAAAAGCTATCAGCTTATCTTTTCTGCTGATTGCACAGAGAACTGGACATGCAGTTACTTCATGACCCATTCAGAGATGATTGGCTCCTAGCAGAGAATAGTTCAGGGAAGGGCAAAGTGTTTCTTGACCTGTATTAGGAATACTGAAGGAGGAGAAGACATGTTGCAGATTCCAGGCTGAGTTCTGGCTAAATCCACAGCAATATCTAGAGGCAGATTTTTGCTAGCTTGCTTTGGCTTCCAGCTATTCAGCATGAAAGCAGAGATACTTCTTATTCAGACTCTGATCTTGAACCTCCTTTTATTCATTTATCCATACAGTCATGGCAGGGGAAGAGGAATCCCAGTAGTATCTTCCCAGCTGCAAAGTGGAATTCAGCAGAACCAATATGACCATCAGGAGTCAAAACTATCTTATATAAAATTAGCATATATTCACCAAGACCTTCAAAGTTATCATGGTTCCATTGGAGTTATGAGTGCAGAGCTCATGCACTGAGATACCTAACGTGAAACTGAAAGTGCTGAGCAAAGGTACCAAAGCTTCCACAAATTCCTCACTCTCTGTGGCTGTAGGAAAGCAGCTGGTGAGGAAATCAGGCACCAAATGCTGTCAGGCAGAGCCACTGCTGAAGTGGCCTGCCCACCTGACATTCTTTGCAAATGTAGGAAATTCACAGCACAATTATTATGGGTCATTGCAGTTTTGTTACTGATCAAACAACCTACCAGCTTTCAAATGCTGAATAGCATTTTGATTATTTTTCCTGTCAGAAAAAAACTACAAAATGGTGTGACAATAGCATGCAATAAATGTTTTTAGTAGAAATATGAACATATATATATATATGAGTTGCTGAAAATCTTCTCAAAAGTTTTAATGTTCTGAATGGGACTGAAAATTCAGTATCCACTGACTGGCTCTACTTGCCTTATGTATGATTTTATTTTCACTAATATGCTTTGAAATATGCCTTGGTAGATGGTGTAATTTATCTTAAAAATGTTGTGCATATGGTTACTATTAATTTTTTTTTCTTTTTTTCTTCCTTCCAACTTTTAGGTACAGAATAGGTATGATGATGTAAAAACTGAGGGCTTGCTGTCGTAGATGCATTTTAAGCTGTGGGTGCTATCTGAAAGACTTCTGAACTTGATCCATGTCTGACAAAGCTTCCAATCTCAATGTCATCTCTCCTGCAATTGATTAATAAGATAAAAATAAATATGTGCACACTCTAATGCACCAGGGGTGTCTGTTTGGGTAAATTCCACCATGTTGGGTTTTTTTCCCTTTGATAGAAGCCTTTAGAGTTTTAGTACAAAATTACCCCTGACTCCCGCCAGCCATTCCACCATAACCCTTCAGTTACACACACGCTTTGCTCCCTCCAGGTCATTTGTAATTGGCTTCTTTTCCTTTGTGTTCAGTAACCTCCCAGTTTTCTGCGGGCCTGTTCACAACTGAATTGTCACTAAAGAAAGAGTGGATAAAGGCAGACTTGAAGTCTGTGCAAAGGATAGGTAGGGACTTGCGATCTTGAATACAAGTGGGTCAAAAAATACATTCTTAGAAGCTGCTGAGAGATCTGGTCCAGAGTATTATACTACTCCCTAGGAGCTGCACTTTTTTTGCAATATGTCGGAAACTCTACTACTGTGAAGACAATCTGGAAATACTCAGTAAAGCAGCTGTGATAAACCACTGCTTAGTAGATACTTCAGACATATATGGGCAAAGATCTGCAGGCAGGAGCCCTGTTGTTTCTAAGACCTCTTCTGTGAGAGCTGTTGGCAACACCCTCAGCCATCACAGTATGATACTGGCCTTTCTGCCAAAGGGCCTGTGCAACAGCTTGGAAGTAGCTTAAAAGTTGCAGATCTTCTGAGATGAACCTTTCCCTCTGTACTTCCCCCACCTTCCAGACACACTTTGTGCATATTTTTTTTTATGTGCAAAGGGAGGATATGGGCTATTCATGAATAACTTATACAACGTTTACATGAGGATTTTTAGGTAGTTTGCTCAGAAGTGTTTTGAATTGGCTGCACGAAATTGGTATTCATCATAATGAGCTTTTCTGAGTAAAACAGGACACTGCAACATGTAGGAGTGTGCAGTCTGAAGGAGCAGCTGAGAAGTAACAATCAGGCATGAGCAGGAACACCACCAGGCAGAGAAAAGAAAAGCATTAGGAGGGATTTGAAGCAGCACAGGATGTTTGCATAAAGCGGAACATCCTGTTATTCACTGTTAAGTGTCCAAACACCTTGAGTGTTGCTGGTGATTTCTTCAAAATTCAACATGAGGTGATTAAAAAGTTGATCAACAAAGACTGAAAATGTGCAGACCTAAATGCTACAAAAATAATAAAAGTGAGAAACTATTACACTATTGAACCTCATCTTTCCTTTTTGTCAGTAAACTTCCCAGTACATTGATGGTGTTCCCATTGATTTTTCTTATTTTCTTCCTCATGTTCCTTGAAGGTGAAGAAGTAAAAAATGCAACATCAGGTATCCATAAACTCTCTTTTCCTTGTCCTTACTCTTTCTGGACTACAATATTTTTTCCAACTTGCCTTCTTTTTACTATTTCACTTTCTGCAATTGTCATTCTATCCACCACAAGAAGTGAATTCAGAAGAGGGGTTAACTGTGGGTGAGATTTTGCTAGCCAGATAGCGTTCCGTTACAACTGCTGTGTCAGCAGTTTTGCCATAAGAGACAGGAAGGTAGTTTGTGAATATGAGCTCAGACTGGAGTAGTGACCATTTCAGAGGCCAAAACGAAAGTAAGCTGACAGAGAGTGATGCTCACAGAACACTTTTGCAGATAGAAATCAGAAACGTTGCAGAAAGCAACCTTTTCTTTTCATGTCTTCTTTTAGGTACCCACCCTATGGTACCATGAAATGGACCTAGACAAATCTCCCCCACAAGTCCCCCCTCACAAAAGTAGTCACAATGAAAAAAGGCATTTCTCATCCTGTTGCTCAGTTTGGGTTTTGTGGTCTTTTAAACCTCAGGGGAAAGTGGTGAAAAAGCAACACTGCTCCCGAAGTTGCATCCCTGACAGCAATAAGGTAGATACAAATTACGGTCCCATGTGACAGATGCCCATTTCAACCCACATGGGCTAGTGATTTGCATTCATATAACTCAACCATTGCTGTAAAGGAAAAAGAGCCCACCGTGGACAAACTTCACTGAACTTTCAGTAACTGTAATGACAGCTTAGAGAACTGCTATGCATTCCAGAAATCTTGGGTAATCATGTAAATTTTGGTAGACACAATCTCTGTACACCTAAATTTCTGACATATCAGTGAGCGCAATATTCTCAAACATTATCCTGCATTTTGGTTCAAAAATGATCATTTGTAACTTGTGTGTATATATATATTACAGCATTAATAGAAAAGATGAAAGAAAAAAAAGAGTAAAAAGCATAAATAGTCTAGGTATGCTGTGTGTGCATATACTTCTGGGAAGCAGGCGAGATAAATCCTTTTAAAAAAGGTCAGAAAATTCCAGAAGTTGAAATGCTCAGTGACTGTGTTAATAAATATAAAAAAAAAATGCAAAAAAGATGCCTTGCTGATTCCATGTTCAGTTGGCTTTGAGTGCTGAGCCAATGTGAGGTCCAGGCAGAAAAGCTATAAATTCATACAAGAATTAAAAACAGCTCTTTGGACTCTGCGGAGAATTGAAACAAGAACAAGACTTGTGTCTGCTATGAATACCTGTGCCCCACTGGAAACAATCTTAACATATACTATTTGGCCAGAAGCTGAAATGACGACTCAACTATTTACTTGAAGCCAGAATGCTACTAACTATAAATATCTCTAGACTTTTGTTTGCCAACAAGCCTTTGAAATGGTGCCATTTGCTGCAGCTCTCAAAACTCCAGTGTTACATACCTTTATATATTGAAATGCTGCTATACAGATCGGAGAAACTACCTGAAAGGAAAACACAAGGGGGTCTGATACCACAGCAAAATTTCTATCGAGTACATGTGAAATGTAGTAATATTATAGTATAATAATTACTGAAGCAATCTGTAACCTGAAGAGAGACTGTGAAAAGACTAGCTCAGGTAAGTAGTCTGTACTTTCCTAAGGAGTCCTGCTACCATGCAGATACAATTTTACCTAAACTTAAACAGTAGAAAATCTCAGTAAGCAGCAAGGCTGTCAGATTTATTAAAAAGTGGCCAACATTTATTCAGTGAATGAAGAAGAAACAATCTGATAGCAACAACAACAATAATAGTGAGAAGAAGAACCCAGATCACATATTCAGCATCCAATATTCAATTCCAAACTCATATTTTGCTTCTTTTTCTTCACTGAACCTGTGTCTAATTAAGACGTTCTTGCTTATTTTCTGACAAAGTTTCATTGCAAACGAAATAAAGGGAATGGCTCGTGTGAAAGTCGCAAAGACTAAGACATCAGTAAAACTCAGAGCTTCCTGTTTGCTTTGTAATGTTGCAGTTCGGGAGGGAAAAGAGTGCCAAATCTGATGTCAGCAGCAACCCATGTGGCCACAGAGAATTAGAGCCCCCCATATCCCTTTAAATAGCTTACAAGTGCTATTTTTAACATTAAGGTGAAGGGTGCAGTCTGAAAGAAGCGTTCACTTCTTCATCAGACACGAGGCTGCTAACAAAGCTGTCACCTCCACCCCTCCCACAACCACCAGTGTCACCATTTGCAGCTCCAGTGCCAGCACCTTCAGTGCCTCAATCGTCTCTGATACTGCCCCCTCCATCATCAGCACCAATGAATTTCTCACTGTTACTGCTTCTGATACAAGTCTCGCCAGCAGCCCTTTTAAACACCTTTGAGCCTCTCCTTCTCTCTCTCTCACATTGAAACATTTCAGCTTACAGTCTATTTTTTAAACAGTCAAGTGCTGGCTTTTAAAGCATTTGATGTCTCTAACATTTCAGCCCCTTCCTTCACACCTTCTGCTCATAGGGCCAAGCGATATGTGAGGAATTTCTTTTGGTTTCCAAAAAAAGTATCCTTTGTTTTCTTTTCACAAGAATTCACCTCATGCCCATGTTTGGCTGAAGCACAATGGAAGAAAAATAAACTTTATACAGTATTATCAGAAAACGTCAACACAGCACATGCAGAATTGCTGAAAGACAAAGGATTTATCAGTATTAAAAATGTCTTTAATTTGTGAAAACTGGAAATTTGCCAGAATGGCTTGCTTGTTAATTTTAACCATTGAACACAGCCCTTAAACTGCTGTTTGTGAGACTTCTACTAACATCAGAGGTGTTTTTTCTCTTACTTATCTGAGTGTATTTTTAAGTCAGAGAGTCATTAGAAAAATTAATGATTATTTTTCAACTAAAAAAATGTGTACATTGTCCTTCTTGCTGAATATTAAGTTTGCTGTGTAGCTTTGTGAAAATGTAGAATAAGACCAAATAAACAAGGCTAAAATTAAATTGAAGAACTAAATACACATTCCACTTCATGAGCCCTTTACATAAAGTGGACATTTCTTTCCTGTTTGTAAAAGCTGATCACTAACAATAGTACCTCAATCCATACACATCTTTAGAATGAATTATGTATCTCCCTAACGAGTGTAAGAATTAAGAAAACAAGGCGCCATCATTAATTTGGAATACAACACTTGCAGGGAAACTCATCTGTGCTAGTAAAATTAAAATACTTGCAAGCCCTGTATCAAATGTCAAAATCTACAAGGTAGCTCACCTTTGACTGCAGGATAAAGTGGATAAATGTCTCAATTTTATTCTCTGTGCTCAACAGATTTTGCTTTGGTGCAAATAACACATTTTTTTTAACAATTGAAATATTTTTATTTGTTGGGGCTTAGTTAGAATCCATGCCACTTTGCAAGAAAATATGCTGTCTTTTAGAACTTCTTCCCAGAGAATAATGCTGCTACCTAGATTCCTGTATAATTACTGGGAAACGTCAGAGCTCCTGCTTCAGATTTTCTCTGGATTCAGGAATCTACATTTATGATCTTTAGTCAGATCACATTCAGAACTTGGAGATGTGCATTAAGTCAGTGGAGAAGCTATTTGATTAGTCTTCAAGGAAAAGACTAACCAAAATTCCTTAGAGCACTTGGTGCTTCAAGATACCTTTAGAAGAGCTGTTGGGCACAGATTAGACATATCCTGTATCTCCTTGCCTAGTGGAAATACAACACAGGAAGAAAGGACAGATAACTGGAGGAGCATAGGAAAAACAAATTGAAGGGAAGAGTGGGTGTCGATGAAGTGAAGAAAATGGTAAATTCCTGAGTCAAATTACTCTAACAGTTTAATAGAACACTGGAAATACTAGCCTAACCCCATGTACAATTTTTATGAGCCACAACTAATGCCATCACTTTATAGAAGAAAATGCAAAACTTGCTTAAAACCTGACATTCTCAGTTATTCCCAGACATTGCTGATTATCAACAAATACAGTCTCAGAACAATACTATCACTCACAAAATGGTGCTCACTATATCTGTAGCATTTCAGGTTGACTTGTTGATCCTGTGAAGGATAATGCACAAAACCATACTGTGAGACATAAGACTCTTTTGTCTCAATGCTATGACATAACTATCTCATAGGTTGGATGGTGGAGACCAACCGCTTCTGAAATTTTGGTTATCTACTCAAGTTATGTGCATTTGTTCACAGCCTTAGCTACACACTGATTAGAAACTGATGCTCAAATATTGCTTTCCCCCTCTTTTGTTAGGTCCAATGTTCAAAAACTTCACATTCAGAAGGAAGCTGTGAATATGAAAGTGATTCTCCTATGTGAAGAATCAATATCCTCATTCTTTACAGTGTGAGAGTGCAGTAAAGCAGTCTTGTATTTCTTCTCCCAGCAGAAGAAATAACGACCAAGGCAAACTCAAACCTTTCTGTGCGTATCTTGACATCCAGTTGTTCCAGGTAACCTCACTTCTGACCCAATTTGTTACTTTTGCCCATATCCCACTTTCCACTCCTCCATATTTGATCTGGTTCTTGAAAGGAAGACAAGGAAATCCAGCTTACATTTAAGTCACTGAGATAGTGCCTTCTCACAGAGGTGATGCTACAGCTGGAGAGAAACACACAATATCTCAAAAGTAGGCTATTGGGGTCAATGGACCATTGCCTGTATATTTTTACCATAATCACAGTTGGACCGGTCTCTCTAGTTTTGTATAAAGTTATCGTCAGGTTACCAGAGAACATCTTCTACACTCTCTCCAGGACAGTGATTCATCTCCTTCTTGTTCAGTGCCTCCTCACTGCACATGCAGATTTTTGACTGCCTGTCCTAGGTGGTCTTCTAATTTGGCCCAGTTCTGTGCTATAGCTTGCTGGCCTATGAACCTCTACTTCACTATGGCTCATCTCTTGTGTTCACTCTAATCTTTGCATACTAATGTCTCTAAGGACTCCATGTTTACAACGGATAACATTTCAAGTGTAATTCCTGCGCATCACCAACTCTCCTTGCAAGCTGAGTTCCACACAAACAAATCGCTTTGCAGGATCAGGGCATTAAGTTTCAACTGAATATCTACCAAATATAACACCCTTCTTCATTTCTCTAAGGGAGCTGTTTCACCTTCATAATTCTTTCTGCTGTGGGCGTTCATTTACCATTCTGACATAATCTAGTGCCTCTCTGCATGATGCTGCTGATGTTTTTGTCAATGTGAAGAATGCTGTACAATTGTTGCAGAAATTGTCTAAGAAACTGAAACCTTAATATGTACCATCTGTTTTACAAAAAAGCTCAATGTGGTAATGCATGTGCAATACCAGAAGCAATATCTCTAAGACATGAAATGAACATATGCTGTCTAAGAGCCTTCAGGCTGACATTGAAAAAGAGAAAAGATAGTACTTCAAGGCAAATATTGTCCCAATAGAAAGACTGCCAGAACCAATATGGCTCAGTCTATTGACAAGTCTCTGGTGAACAACATCATATAAAGACAAGCACATTGTTATGGGTTGTACAGCTCTATGCCCCATTTTTTTCAGCTTGGGGAAAAAAAAAGTAAAGAACACCTTCACTGTCACGCTGGCTATTCTCCTGTTTCAGATCAACAGATGTTGTCAGATGAAGACGTCCTATCCATTATTCTTTGATTAACTCTTTTTTAAAACAAGTCAATGAAACTCACACTAGCTTCTTGTACTAGGTTAAGTAAGTAGCCTGCTTGGAAAGAAAGAACTGAAAGAAGCCTCTGCTTTCTAATATATTTTTTTAGTTTCATTCCTAAAGTAATACACTTTATGCATGAATATATCTGCGATTCTGAAGCTAAAATGATATCAAAACTACAGTACATACCAGAAGACTCAGTAATTTTATTTTAAAGTCTGTTATCTTTAAATGAAAGCATTTAAGTTACTGTCCTGTCAGCCACAGTTTATAGCAATATAGTCTAAAATCTACATTCCTTTCATAGAACATATAAACAAAAAATGCTATGTTAAGGAACAGCTGTCTTGTGATGACATTTTATTTGTCTTCTATTATATATAAAAGAAATTTGACAAGTAGCTTCCTCTAATTTTGACAAATCAGATGTTCTCTGAATGTCAATCTTCCAAAAATGTTTTTGTTTGCTAGATTTTTTGGGGGAGAGGGGAATAGATAAGTAATTTATTAAACATTTTATGCATTAAATATTTGGGTTTGCAAGTAGTTTTTGACTAAAGGGGTGGAGGATGATATTATACTCTATATGTGAATTTGTTGCTATCCATAATAACATCAGTACCTTTCAGAGTACTAAGGAATGTAACCAGTTCTTATTGAAGTTAATGGCAGGAATCTGTCAGCAGTCATTACTTAAACAATACTGTTTCAGGAACACTCCTGTTTTTTCTATTTAGAATACTCAGGGATATCTAAAGCTATTGCTTAGCATGTCTATTAAGCAGTCTCGATTAAATGTTGATGTTTTAGGTATTATTCCACTAGGGCTCTGATGTCTTTTAAGCTATGCCATCCTAAAAGTGAAATAACACACTGATAATGGGGGCCCCTGTTTGTACACCTAGAACATATGCAATGGATCTTAGTAGCTTCACACCTGAAAATGACTGCAACCTCATTAAATTCTACAGGGCAACCAAGGATTCAGGTAATCCTCAGCATTTCTCCTGTGGATTTTGTTAGTTCCACAGGAGGGAGTCTTTTTTCTATCGATTATAGATGCTACAAACATGCTAAAGGAGTTCATAAACAGTGCTTGAGGAAGCTACTCTTCTTTAGATCTCAGAAACTCTGCAGGAGGTAACTCTTCCACCACAGATCTTAGAAGCACAGGCTATTTTAAGTACAGTATAATTCTAATTAACTACACCATCAATTATGTCAAACAAGGGCACAATCACTGACCTTTCACTAAAAGCGTAACCATCAAAGCAGGGGTTTTTTTTAAACTATGTAAGAGAAGACAACCAAAGGAAGACCTCACATCCCTATCTCTGGAGACTGTAGTGGATACAGATATCACAAGAGTGGAGGAAACTGGTATCAACGTAGCTAGTTCCCTGTTCTGTGGCCAGTGGTGTGCTTTGTAATGGGAGATGTCTTCCTCCCAAATTCACCTAATGTTTGGTAAATTCTATGCATTCACAAGATGAAGAATTTCAAAACCAATGTGCTCACTTCTTCCTGTAAAGCTTTTTCTATAATCAGCAAAATAAGCCTGTTTCAGATACAAAACCTTTTGAATACACAAGTTTCGACTAAAAGCTGCTGTAATAACCAGAGGCAAGCAAAACAAAACCATAGAAAACATCGTTTAAAAATAAAATGAGCAAAAGATTTTGTTACTACATATAATCACAACAGGAATTATTAATTGTTTAGAGTATACTGTATCTATAAAAACTACTGATAGACAGATGAAATACTGAACACTGAAGACTGACAACTAGCTGAGTCAAATGCTGCTGTGGGACTTTTGGAGATTAATTTCAGATCCATAAATCTTACCATGATTTGAAACACTGAAACAATGATACAAGTTTCTATCAAGTTTCATTTTAGTAGTTTCAACCTTTTCATAAATAACTTTTAAAGTCTTCTTAACATTTTTTAAATGAACAGACAACTGTGTTGAGGCACTGTTTAGCTAAACTTTCTTACTGCAAATGTTTCAAAATCAATATAAAATAAATTTTGAAAACCATCAGCAAAGCAGCTGAATGGAATATGTAAAAAAAACACATGATGAACAAATTGTTATTAAGACCTGCTATTGAAGCCTCCAGAATGAAAAACAAGAATATGATATATAATATCTCCATATATTCTCTCCAAGTGCTGCCTAAAACAAAAAAAAAACTATGAACACAAAGCCTTTTAGAAGTAGAACCTTGAGAACAAATGTTCCTTCTATCTAACATCTGAATTGCTGCCTAGATGTGTCTAATTTTGTCCATTAAATATCAAGGGAGTAGAACCACTTAACAGTACTAGTGTTAAGAGGATTAAGCCAGGCATCTGTAAACCACAAGGGTCTAACAATTTTTCCCATTAAAAATTTACTTCCTTATGGAAACAAGAAAATTAACCTAGATTGGAAGGTCCACTCTGCTATGCCTAGGCAACTTGGACTTGATCTGGAAAACACTCCAAACCCCTCTTATATACTGCAACTAGAATAAGGATACTGGATGTAAAATCTCTCAGGTCTCAAGTAAAATACATGGCAACCACTTCAGTGGAAAAGAGAAGATAGAATTTGATCATCCCTTGAACAGAATTGACTGGGGAATGAGAAGAGACATGGACAAAAATGGAATAAATAAGTCAAATAATGGCCAAGATGAAGTCCCTAATATCCCAGACTCTATGAGCGGGAATTCATCTTGGCTAATATAAATTGCTAGTTGTTAACGCGTTAGTTGTTTAAGCTAATCATCTAGGGTCCCTCTCTAATTAATGGAGAGAAACAGACAACTCCAGAGAATGATTAGTCCCATCTACAAAGTACTAGGGTGGAATGAATTAGCTATGGAAGATCCTAACACTCCTTGTTGACTGTAGTGGAAACTCGGATGATTTATTAATGTGGATGCCTATCCTTTAAACTAGTAAAGTTAGACAAAATGACGATTTTTGGACTACAAGGAAGAGGTACAAGGCTTAAGCAAACTCTGCTGATCTTCCCTTTGGCCTCCTCTCCTACATTCCCATAAACATCTGCTTTGCTGACTGCCTTATCTATATTGTTTAAAAGACTAGAGAATGTGTTCGATTTCTCTGACAATTTGATATCATCTTATCCTCTGGTTTGCCAAAAGCTCATATTGTAAAACACGTTGCAATTGCTGCACTGAAATGCTTCGATTGAGTCTTGATCTGCAAGTGTTATCGCAAATAACTGCTGTATGCCTTCCATTTTCAGCAGCAGTGGGATTTTATGAGTACAAGTCTGTTTAGACTCAGGGAAAGGTGTTATTTCTTTGGAAATCCAGACCAAGAACTAAAGCAAGACAAAAAATATGCATTCTAAGAGGAATAACAACAACAACAACAATAACAATAATAATAATAATAATAAATTAAAATTAAGGCTAGCATGAGGAAATGAAGAAACAAGGAAATTATTAGGACAGGGCAGAAGGATGTTTGTTGTCTACATCACATCTTTAGGCAAGGCAAACTAATAAGTAGTTTGATGGTAAATATCAATTTCTACCAGAGGTTTATACATGGGACTCTTTCCAGAAGGAAAAGAAAGACCAAATATACAGGTATATTACCTACAAGCCTGAAAATACTGAGTAACAGCATCCCTAGAAATAACACAGGTGCTCATTTGGTCTAAAAGGTGTTGCTACACAAGCCATAATGTGTGAAATACACATATGACAGACACAGTGCACATAGTACTGTACTGGGAGAGTTCAGTTATCATGGTTTAAAGGAAAAGGCCCCCCCAAAGTATTCTAGATATGGGCAGCTTATACTTTCTGTAGGACAAGATTACGTAGAGAACAGTAGAAATGAATAAAAGCATTGCAAATATAGAAGCGTGTATGTATTCTGCAGTTTGGTTTTACATGAAATGTTAATATAATTTAACACATTTCTTTAGCCGTGACTTTGGTGGAGAGAATGAGGATTAAGAGCCTGGTCACCGATGTGATCCAACATATGAGGGGGAGAAAAATGACATAACAGAAAACCACAAATAATGCTGTTGCACTGTGCTCTGGTCTCTATTTTGTATGCTATCATCATTTAGTCTCTCCTATATTTTTTCCATGAATTCTTTAAAGCCAGTGAATAACAATAAATGTTTGTTCAGTAACACTTCTTGCTTTTTAACTTCTCTTTTTTTTTTTTATTTTATAAGACTGGCTTCCTCTTCCTATTTATTGGAAAACCTAGTTAAAAGTTGCCTTGGTTAAAAATTGCATGGGTTTTGACTTAAAAAGCAAGAATTTTCCAGGAGAACATGCACAACAACTGACATTTTTTTCCTAATGTAAAACTTGCATTTTGAAGATAATTTTCTTCAGATTTTCATCTGATGAACTGAACTCTTGTTCTTCAACATCTGAATTTTATTATTTGTGATAATGAGCACTGTTGAGCATGTGGGAAGATGTAGATCAAGTGAGACAGCAAGCCAAACCTGAACCTTGACCTTCTCTTCCAGCCTCCTTCATGATGTGCTACTAGTAGCTTTATAAAAGAGTTCATTTTTAAAAAGATTGGTTTTGCCTTCTCCATGCAAGTACAACTAAAGAAAAATGAATTTATGTTGTTTCTGGTTTACAGCAAGGTACTTCACACATTTCTATTTACTGTACCTGCCCCGAATACAGTTACAGTAGCTGTTGTTCATTCCATCACTGAGTATATGTGACTTGTACAATGAACTGCAGCAGGTCAAATAGTGGTGACTAATAAGACTAATAAGACTTATTCTGTGTTGGAGCCAACAAATCCTTTATCAGTACTTCAACCATTCTGCTTATGTGGCCTCATTGTTAAGATTATGTCTTTCATCTGTGGGAACTAATCCCTTTCATATACAATTTTAGCAAGTAGCTTATAAAATGTGTATTAAAGCAGTATTGACTTGTCCAACAATAAAAAGTACAATTAGGCTTCCAACACAGAGCATTATCAATTTGCATAAAAACCTCTCTAACCCATTCCTTTTACTGTAGAATATAACTGAGAGGTTACATTCTGTACCATGCACCAGTAATTTACTGTAAATCAGGAGATAACTGTACCTGTGTAATAATATTCACTTTCTTTGTGCAAATATTTTAAAAGTGAATTTACATGCCAAATGTATCAATAAGAAATAATATTAAAGGTCATTACACGGAATGACCAACTACAATGGGTTCCTTTGATAATATCCCAAAATGCAATAACTCAAGACTTACTGAGGGTACCTGTCCTGATAGAGTCACAGGTAGGGTTACATTGTAGTCTCAGTTTTATCATACTTTGCAGTTGCAATAGCTCATTTTCATAATGTACTATTTAAACAAGAAGCTTATAAGAACTGCAGAAGAGTAATAATGACCAGTCTATGCATAAAAATGTATATATAAATAGTTAGGCTTCCAACACTAAGCATTTCCATCTAAGAAGATTACTTAATATCCCTCTTGCAAAATTTCTCATTTCCATAACCAAATAGGTACTATTGTCTATTCCCTCTCCAAGTACTACAACTCTTTGTAGCACTACAGGAATTTCTTCTCTATGTGTACTCTGGAGTATATTAAATTAGATTTGTAAAGGACATACCAAGTAGTAAATAATAGGGAGAAATGATTCATACAGGGTTCAGACTCCCTGGAATTAGCCAAAAGAAAATCAGAAGAACAGACTACTTGCTGTTAACTGCATCTGCCTACAGAGAGCAGAAAAATTCCTCATGACTAGAGATGATTAGCCTTCTCTTCACTTACTTAATAAAGAACAGTATTTCCTTACCAAGGTAACATGAGATGACATTGCCTCGGGTCACTGCAGGGCATGTCATATCATGTAACACAACATAACCTGATGAAATCTGATACAACAGGCCATGTGTCTGTTGCCTATTTGTAGAAAATGTTACTTTTCTCAGAAGAGAGGACAAGTCACTACAGGTAAAAAAACATTAGCTCTACCTTTTAGTCCAAAGGATTCCATGTTTGCAATTAACTTGAAGTTTAAGTCCAAATCACAAGGAACAGGAACAATTTCCTCTTCAGTTATGCAATGTTGCCCATATTGGCAAGGAAATTTCTGAGGCTGACTTTTAGAGAAACTATATTTAATCAGCAAAAGTTTAGATTAGAGAGTATAAATATGCCCTGTGAAATTATCCTACCCCTCAAAAAAAAAACCTGAAGTCACAAAAACAGTAAAATTGCTAATCACTCATTTTTTATAGATCTCAGGAACATGTCAGTCTGCCCATTTCAAGATAGCACAGCTCTCCACATTTGACTGTTGAATGATAGCATATTTTAGAAGAATATAGAAGAATATGACTTGTGTCATAAATGTTAAATATACCTATTTATTCCATTATTAAGCAAAGGAAACACTAATTTATAACAAAAACTTTTAACTGGTCTGTTACTGATCAAATTATTACATATCCAATGAACTTTTAAAAATGTCTAATCTCAGCTGCCAGCATAAAGTGATTTTATTTTAAAAGAAACCTGTATATCTAAATACCTTAAGGCACTACTTTTGAAACCTTAATCCTCTTGAACTCTTTGCTGAAATAAACACCAAGAGCTGAGGAAACATTTTTAGAAATCAATTGTAAGAGAAAAATAAACTAACGTTACTCCAAATTAACAAATAAGAAACCTAATTAAATTTTAACAATGTTTGAAAGGTTTGCTGTGCTAATCAGATAAAGTAGTATAAATTTCTCTCACATTCACATGTAATGAAGGGCCAATTATAATGTACAGAAATTCACTCCAAATTTTACTGAACCTGCGTAAGTAGGTTTCTAGAACTAACTGATCTTTACTATCTTTCAAAACCAAGAGGTTTATTCATGAAAAGAAGGAGAAGAAGGAAAGAGGCAGGGAGGTAAGGAAGGAATGGAAGAAGGCAGGAAGGAAGGAAGGAAGGAAGGAAGGAAAAGTGGAAGGAAGTAGGAGATGCTACTTTTTATAAAGGTTTGCCAGCATAAACAACAAATAACTACAGAAGTTTCTTGTCATAGCTTTAGGCTTTCACAACTTCATTCCCTTCTCTTAACAGTCATTTTAGGGTAAGGTGTCTTTCTTTCTTTCTTTTCATTATAGAGTACATGTTTGGGAGATGTAGGAAGGATAATAATTCATTAAATAATGTTTTTTATTATTACAAACATCCATAGAGGACTCGCAAGTTCCAGACCTATGTTGCTTATTCTTTCCTACTGTATTTTTAGTGTTTGATGGGAACGGTTGGACTCGATGATCCAGTGGGTCTCTTCCAACCTGGTTGTTCTGTGATTCTGTGATTCTGTGATTCTGTATCTTAAAAATCCGTATTTGTTACAATGCTCTGTTACAGCATTTTCTTTTGCGTGAGTACATTACGTATTTATATAAGGATTGCCAAAGAAATGAATACAACTACAAACCAAGATTTGACAGAAATGGAGGTTCTCAGGAGCAGAAAACTTCTGTTTGGTATCCAAAATACATAGCAAGAAGGATTGTTGTAAGAAGAGGTACAGAATTAGAAGGCTGTTTTTAAAATATAGCACTTTTTCAGCCTCGCAGTATGCTGAAAAATCAGTCCTTAACACATACAAGAAAAATTGAAAAAGCTAGATATGAATGCTTTTTTATATTTGAAGCAAATTCCATTCACTGTATCTGAACATCTAATTTTATAAAGCTGCAATTTGGATCTGGTCATTCTAGCATTTGCATTCTAGCATTTTTAGTTTAGAAACATTAAATTATTTTTAATCCTCAGCAGTGAAAACCTGCCACCACTCTATGCTGGCAGCGATATACAAAGGAATGAGCAATACAATCACCTCAGAGGAAATGCTGCTTTACTGTTTCTCCTCAGTTTGACCCTTGCTAGCATGCATGAATCAAATCAAGAGCTTGAAGATTTTGCAGACCTGGATTAACATATTTGCAGGGCTCAGTTGGATTTTCACAAAGAAGGCAGATATGGAAAGAAAAACTCTTTGTTGTTTATGGAAAGTCTGATAAACATGTGGTCAACACCTGGATTTTAAAGGGATTCTATTCCTTGCTCAATAAAAGTACACTACTCACCTTCTGAGGCATTCAAACAATAAAATAAGATGATAGCAACAAAATGTGCTGCCACATGTAGTTTTCTTCACCTCTTTGATATTTTTTAATAACAATGAATCAACTTTTTAAAACAAAGGGAGTAAAGTAACCGGTTAAAAAGGAAAACCCGTATAAAATGTACATTAGAACATAGAAACACATGTACCATGAGGCATATGCTTTCCTAATAAACATTTTTTTCTGGAAAAATATCGTATTTGTGAATACTTTCCCACATGACCGTGTTTTGCATCTTGGAAATACCTGATAAAACTGCTGTGTGTGAATGAGAAAAAAATTATTGCTTACTAGAGTTTCTGAACATCCCCCTGACCTCTGCAGGGTTAATGAGAGAAAATTCTGTCCTTTAAGCATAAAATATTGCTGTTTAGTACAGGCAAATATATGCGCAAGAAATTGCATTAAATTAGAATTGAATCCTTGCTGACTTCTCTGCCAGTATGCATTAAAAGAAAGGCAAAAGGTGTCTCCATACTAACATAGCTCTCAGTAATCATGAGAAGAATCGGTATAGCAGCCCTTTTTGGATCACTGAAATATTGTCCCTATTCTGCTTGTAGAATGAATTGGAGTTATTCTTTTTTTCCCTCTAAAGTACATAGTACATATAACATTACCACCAGAAACATATGGGCCTGGGCAAGAAGACGACACATGACAGACCAGACCTGTAGGTCACAGAATCACAGAATCACAGAATAACCAGGTTGGAAGAGACCCACCGGATCATCGAGTCCACCAGCCGTCATGTTTCAAGTCAGGTCAAACTAATGTCTCCAGGGAGTGAAATACTCACCCTTAAGGTGACAAATGCAGACTATCTCCATGTTAGATAACTCACTTTTAGTGTTCTGATGGTAGGCAAGATAAATCTCATTCCAAAAGCCAGGACTGTTGGAGTTTCTTTTCACTTATGCCAATGAATGCAAGACATTTGCCAGTCCAGACTCCCAACCAGCCAAATCTAGGAACTTGCAGGAACACATCACTTCTTTACCTATGGAAATTTTCCTATGGAAAATTAGAAAATGGTGGTGAAAGGTTTAATTCCACTCTGTATTGAAGTCAAAGACTTTCTTAAGTAGATAAGACTGGCAAGATTTTCTGCAGATACAATGCAGTGTCTGTGAAGGGTGAGATGTGGTCTCAAGTTCTTGTAAAGAGCAATAGTTTCAAGAGTTTATGTCTAAAAGGAATGCAAGATGTAGTGACTCCAGCTTCACTTGGGGGAAAAAAAGGAAGAATTTTAAATTTCAAACAGAATCTTTCTTCTAAAAAGAAGTATTTATTGGTGCCCAGGAAATTAGGCGTACAATTAGATATGAGAGTAAGGCAAACCAAACTGATTGCAGTTTCAACAGCCAACAATTTCTAGAAAAAAATGTAAAGAAGTAACGATCAAGTCATAGATAAGGAGGGAAACTCAGTGAACTCCCATTCTGTTCTACCTCACCATTTCTACATTACTGAGTATCTTCACTTAGTTAAAAGTCTTATATATATAGAAAACAAAACTTCAGTAAGAAAAAAATGTGTGAATTTGTTACCTTGTACAGCAACACGCTTCTAGAGAGCATCCACATATTTCAGCTAGCATTTTTCCTGTGTTCAGCTATAATCACAAGTTACCTGACTCACGTCAGAGTTTTAGTGGAGTCCATTTTGGTTGCAGGTAGAAATTCAAAACAACTAATGAAGCAAAATAAACAGAGAAAGACAATGTACATCCACTAAGGCAACAATACATATGAGCACTGAGCACTGCACTGTTCCACCTCAAAGCACATTTGCATCACACTTGAAATCTTATGGCCTGATCCTGTCACATGCCAATGTGCTCTTTTCACACTGACTATATGGACAAAAGAACTCAGAGGGCTAGACCTTTATACATTTCATTGTTTACCTGACGTTTATCAATCTGAAATACTGGCTGACTTGAATAAGTTCTATTATGGGGAAACACAAAGAACATGAATTTTCTTCTCTGCCATTAACAGATATCATTCACTTTTACTATATACATCAAGCTGCCAAGTAACATATCTTTGTGAGCAGAACGTTTAAATTATGCAGCTTTCAACAAAGAAAGTATATAGTTGCCAGAGGAACAATGGTTTTTTTTTCATGTTTAAAGGGGTTTCAAGACTGAAGCAAACTTGAAAAAAGAAAAACTTTAAGAATAAAAAGATGTAGCTGGCCGTGGGGAAAGAATAGACATAATTATTATGGGTTTGTTTTTAGAAGTTATCTGCTTAAAAGAATCAAATGTTCTATGACTTTGAAAACTTCACTTTGTTTCTCGGATTTTGTGGTTTTATCCTGTTATAAACATATGTAAATTTATATGTAGAAATAAAATATATCTAAACAAAGATAACTGATGATGTTGTCAATTCCATATGTTAAAATGTCATGGAACTGTTGTATAAACATTATGATTTTGATAAAAATACCAAAAGTTTTATGAAAGCAGTTTTTATAGTTCTTTCATTTGTTTTTTCACTTCTGAGCCTTACAAATAGCTAAGGTGGCAAAGTCAATCTTTTCATACTGAATTTATAGACTAGAAACTTAATCTTTAGAAACGAAAGATGGCGTTTATATACATTCCTTTGATTGCACAATTTGGTGCCACAAGAGCAAACACCATAAATGCTGAGGGTTACCACAAAGAAAACTAGTTAAAAGAAAATAAATACCATGGCAGATTATGCCTGAGAACCCATACTGCAGAAAACCTTGTCTGAACTGAAAATTTGTTGTATATGTACTGTAGTATCGTGTATAGCTTTGCAAGTATTTCTGCCTTTTATGCTCAGTTATGGTTTATCCTGAGCAGCTCTTTCTTTTCTTCCTTATGAGGAACATGACATATATACTTTCTTGGTTAAACTAGAAATTCAACTGAGTCACATAATGCAGGTCTAAAGCAGGACCAAAATGTTCAGTGTCAACTGTAGGATGTTTCCTTTTCTGCACATAGGGACAGTGACCACTCCTCAAGTTAGGACATGGTTAAGAACTTTCCTGTGCTTGAAAACAGAGAGATCTTTCTTCATATTCAGCATTTCTGGAAATAGTGCATGAGTCTCTAGAGTTCTTGTCTGCAAAAGACAGACAAGAAATGCTGTCTCTGTCTTCCGAAGGTATTCATAATGTAACATTAGGTAGTAACTACAAAGATTGGTCCCATTTTTTAATGTTTGAGAGATATATCACACTAATGAGAGCAAAATAAACTAGTTATATTAGCTATAACTTAACAAAATGTTATTTTGTTTGCTTAAATAATTCTGTCACTAAACCATAAGGCCTTGAAATAAATATAAGCTAAATATCTTCTTACTTATGGATCCAGGATTAGAATTTCTCAGAACTTGGTCAGAATGACCTATAGCTAAAATAAAAGAAGTAAGGGAAGGAGTGAAACCTAAGATCAATGAGTTTCCTGCTGGAAACACCCAAAGTTTCAGGTGGATGGAGAGGCCAAGGAGAAGAAGTAGAGGGACAATATACATCTCAAATTCTTAAACAAATTCTACTTGGAAAATATAATTTGGTTATGACACTCAGAAACATATTAGTCCAAGAATCCAGTCATCCTTTCTAGAGACATGCACAGCAAATTTCTTGTAGAACTATGCATAGACAGTGAGAGTGTGTGTGGTCCTCTATTGAGCTGGGCAAATTAACCTCTCTGTGGTAAGGGAAAATCACTAAACTATGTGATTTTAACGCAGGACAATAAAATGACTCCAGAGTTTTATTCTAAACTTACTGACTGAACCTCTCTTAATGTGATAAATGTTTATGGATTCTTCTAATTACAAGTCTGGTTTAAAGCTAAGACACTTAGAGAATACGGCTCTCTTTCATAAAGTTTCCAGGGTTTCCCTATAATAATCAATTACCATAATGAGTTTTTTTAAAGCTGCCATTTGTCACTTTCTTAAAATATATAAACTACCTAGTATAAAGATAAATAGCTAAAGCCAGCCTACCCTGAGGCCCTCTAGCAAAGACGTCCATTAAATCAAAGTCAACTGGGAAACCTGTTGGATTTTATTTCAAAGTCAATCCTACTTGTGCTAAATAAAAATTTGCAGAAAACAAGTGTAACTTTATGGCAAGAAACACGGCTTTCTTAACAGAACGTTAATAAAACATATATACATATTGGTTTTAATCCTTGAAACTGAAGTCAATATGCCTTGGAAGGAGAACATGCAACTACATAAATTTCTCAGGACTGGGAAAATCATATACCATCTGCTTTGAGTACTGACTACATCTTTGATACCTGCCACAAAGTTTGAAGGTGGCCATATTTTCAATAGGTTTTGAGATCTGCAGTGGTGAAAGCAGGAGAAGCCACCATACTCTGACTACTTTATCTCCTGTAAGTGTGGCATCATTTTTCTCATTCCTAATTTTAAGATGTCAAATTGCTTGGTAGTAATAATGTAACACCTTAGCATAAAAAGAAAATGTTCATTGAGAGCATTGCTGCAGTAGACTCCAAACAAATAATCCACCGATATCCTTGGTACACATACTTAGAGTTTTTAAATTTTACTTGAATTTTTTGTCAGATGTATTTTATGGCATATATAGGCTTCTGAATCTCGTACAAGTTATACCTCGTATGAATAAAAGTTTCAACAGTCCACATGCCCAAACAAAACATTGATGGAAATCCTGGCGAAAACTGAGAGACAGGTCAGCAGGAGAAGTATTCTGGGTTTCTTTAATTAGGAGTCCTGTCAGAGAGGTTTACACTCTCTGAATGAAAAGAGGATTTGAATTTACCTTTTTTTTTTTTCTCTCCTGAAGAAGAAAATAAAAGGTAATGTATTCAAAAAACAGGGTATCGCTAACACCCTGATACTCTGTTTCACATCTAAGCCAATGCCACCCAAAAAAAATATAAGAAGATAATTGCAGATAAACAAACAGATACTTTGACTTATGTATGCTTACTGGAAATTTATACTAAATAAAGACCTCCAGAAAAAGGCAGCTAACAGTTCCTTTCAAAAGTCTGTAGCTCATGACCATAACAGCAATAAGAATGAATAATTTTTAGCACTCTTTGCTTAACAGAGGATTTCTCTAATTGTATTTAATACAGTTTTGAAACAAAAATAATTATATATCTGGCAAGTCACAGTATAAAAACAGACATGAATAAGCCTTCAGGAGAGTGTTTATTTTAAGTATTGTGTAGTAAATCGCTGCAGTTTTCGTTGCTATAATGATAACTTTGTAAGGATGCTTGCATGCTCAGCAAATGTCTCCTGTCTATCCAGCTCTGGAGATTCTTGTCCCTCATGCTCATTCAGGAGCATCTTGGATCCACTCAGTTGTACTATGTCCATCCAAAAGCCAACAGCAGCACTCCCTAGCCTCTAATTTTTGGAGATACGTACCTAAATAGGGTTACAGATATGAAAGGCAATGACAACATACAGGGTTAGTTTTACAACATTGATTTAATTTGCAGCAATCTTGGCATTTCTTCTGAAAATAGAGGATGTTGTTAGAAAACCACAGCAGATGAGTTGTGTTGCTCCCATTTTCCTTCCTCAACTGAAGACAAATCTATCTTTCATATGTACCATGACACAGGTCAGACACTCATGACATGGAATCTGCATTTCAGTTGTGGATCTATTCTGCTTAATTAGATCCAAATATTTTGTAATCTGTATTTTAATATATTACAATTCTAAGCTATTATTTTCATGTAGTTCAATGACTCCCTTATTAGATATGTCCTTTCTTTATATGACAGTTATGTCACATGTCTCATTATCTTGTGTATGAATGTAATTTTATATATATATGGTTTCTGCACTTGAACAAAAATAATCTTTCCTTAATGAATTTACTTTTCCATGAAGATTATTCTACTGTCATTTGTTCCTTTGATGACACTGAATCATCTGGCATTTTTTGGTTGTATGTAGCTCTTACATAAAAATTTTGAAAATATCTTTCTGACTTAAAAGTCTATATTTTTAAAAATGACAGTGGCATTTCAAAGGCTAAGGGATTAATTTGTTTAACTTGGTAAGACTGAGATGGTTTCTGTGCTTACTATTAAAATTTTTCATGCATTGAACATCAAGCTCAAAGAAACATTACCATGACCTCATCTAGTCTGTCCTAGAAGCTCTGCTGAATGGCTGCTATCAGCAGCCTCATATCTGCCATGTGCTCTAGGTAAAAATTATTTGCATGGTGCAGATTAGCAGCAGCAGAAATTACCAGTGCCATTCCCACCACATTTTTGTTCCTGAATTTATTGCCTTCTACTGTCTTCAATTACCACCTGGGGAAAAATCAGAGCCGTTTCCTAGAACAGGGCCACTAAATAATTGTGTGGACAGTGTGAATGTTAACTCAAAGTTAAAGTTCATTTGGATAAGTCAACTTACAGGTCTCAAGCTAAGTGAAAGTAGCTCCAATGAAAATCCTTATTGCAAATGTATACATACCAAGAACGTACCTAACCCTGCATTTTCCATGAATATGCATAAAGCTAAAGTTTATAAAACCCTTGAAATGTCCTTTTATCTGCTACCTGAAAGCACCCAAGGGTTTGAGCAATTGCGTACCATGCAGCATACGTGCACACCCCTGTAGGATTCAAGACTATATGTTTCCCACACCATTTCCAGACCTTGATCCAATAAGACAATATTTGCATGATTAAATTAAACATTCCTGGGCACTGAAACTTGATCATACATAATATTAAATTGTTCAGTTGGCCTTGGGACAGTTTTGGCCCTGGCCAGCTAGAACTTTCTTTTGAAAATATTTTCCAGGCACAGTTAGGGAGCTAGCACTGCTCACTGACTATTCACAAGTGGCAGTTTCAGTGTGTCGATCCTGCTTTAAAAGCTAAGACGCTTTGGTAGTATTGACACAACTTTTTTGTCAACTTGGTGCCAAAGTGCACTCCCAACATTTTTAATTTACAAATATGGATATAGCCTTAGAGTTCTCAAAACATGTTTAATACAACAGGCTGTTGTGTTAATGGTAGCAAGGAGGGCACTATCACTGCTGCCATCCTGCTGTGAATCAACTGTTTCTGTCCTAAAGCATTACAAGTCTAGATGAAAACTTACCTATAATTTTTCAGAAAGTATATTTTGAAATATAAATAGAAATTTTAAATCAAAACATTAGTTAAGGTATTTTGACCAATATTGCTCATGTCATGTATGACTGTTCAAGTAATATGATCATGTCAGACAGAGATTCAGTCTTGAAATACTAAATGATACATCTGAATTTGTGGAAATCACTGGGAAGGCAACTGGACCTAGAAACTGTTGAAATGAAAACCAGCTGTTGGCAGCAGTAGAGTCTTTCACAGTTGCACAGAGAATATTTTCTTCATTTCAGTCAAATTGGTTCAATTATTAGCTTACTGAATGGTGAGAAACTACCTGGGAGTTGAAAAAATCATAAAGATTTTCTTCCTCCAGTCTATTGTTAAAAACTAGTTGCATGAGAATGAGATCTACTATTTCTAAAATGCTGGTGGTTATGAGGGCAAAAAGGAAGTAGTTTCATCCCCCTTTCTAGGTAAGACTGTAACCTTTGGCTCAGGGGCTCAGGTTTCTCTGATCCAAGGCTTAGCTTGATGCAGCATAACTCTGTGACCTTGGCTCAGATTTACTGAGAAAATTGTTGGTTAAGGTGTGAGAAAATGCATGAGCTAAAAGCATAAAAGAGAAGAAAAATAAAAACACAGATAGAATTGGAACTCTTGACATGGTGATAGCAGCTCAAGGATTCATGAAGAAAAATATTGACATGAAAAGGTGAAAAACCCTAAGACAAAAAGCAAATAACAGGAAATCTGCAATGTAGCAACACTGAGGAGGAGGCCTACCCACAAAGCAATGCAGGCTTCTGCTTCTCTACCTAATAGACTCCCAGGAAAGGAGGATAGAGGGTAAAAGTATAGAATCATAAAATCACTAGGTTGGAAAGGACCCACTGGATCATTGAGTCCCACTATTCCTATCAATCACTGAGCCATTCCCCTCAGCACCTCATCCACCCTTCTTTTAAACACTTCCAGTGAAGGTGACTCAACCACCTCCCTGGGAAACCTCTGCCAGTGCACAGTGACCCTTTCCGTGAATTTTTTTTTTCTGATGTCAAGCCTGAAACTCCCCTGGCGGAGCTTGAGGCCATTCCCCCTTGTCCTGTCCCCTGTCACTTGGGAGAAGAGGCCAGCTCCCTCCTCTCCACAACCTCCTTTCAGGTAGTTGTAGAGAGCAATGAGGTCACCCCTCAGCTTCCTCTTCTCTAGGCTAAACAACCCCAGCTCCCTCAGCTGTTCCTCATAAGACTTGCTCTCCAGCAGCTTCACCAGCTTCATTGTTCTTCTCTGGACACTCTCCAGAGCCTCAACATCCTTCTTGTGGTGAGGAGCCCAGAACTGAACACAATATTCAAGGAGCGGTCTCACCAGTGCTGAGTACAGAGGGAGAATAACCTCCCTGGACCTGCTGGTCACGCCATTTCTGATACAAGCCAAGATGCCATTGGCCTTCTTGGCCACCTGGGCACACTGCTGGCTCATGTTCAGTCGCTGTCAACCAACAGCCCCAGGTCCCTCTCCTCCAGGCAGCTTTCCAGCCAGACTTCTCCTAGTCTGTAGCACTGCATAGGGTTGTTGTGCCCCAAAAGTACTACACCTTAGCCCAGTCACAGGTAGTGCCGAGCTCTCTGCTGTGTGTATTAACCAAAAATCTCTGCATACTCTTAAACTGTGTATATCCTCTTTGCAGAGCTTCTTCACACATAAAAAAAAGATGCCTGGACAAAAATGGTCTAGTAACTGGGGGCTACACATGGTTTAATAGATCAAACTAATAAGTAAGCGTGTCAGATAAATTTATGTATTCCGTATTTAGAAATAAGTTAAAGCTGTTTAAGCAAAACTAAAAAATGTGAACTTCTGTGTCTCGTTAAAAGAATAGTGTTTTCTGAAGAAAACAAGTATCAAAACATGGTATTCATGAACTTTCACCAAACTAAAAAATATAGCAAGCACCACGTACTAACACAATGGAAATACCTATTCAAATTAGCATAAATGCATATTGGCAGTAAATTTTCTCAAATAAACCTGCAACGATTTAATACATCTAACTACCTAGCAAAGAGAAGCATAAAATAGAAAACCTGCTTCAACAATGTATTTTAATGTTTTCCAAACATTAGGAATCAATCTTTCTACAGGAAAATAAGTAAGCAAACATGAATTCCAAATAATATAAAGCAGATTATTTAAATGAAAATTTTATAAATGTCAGAATCTACTCTAGAATTCATCCAAGAAAAGGAAGATTTCACGTTCTTCTTTCCTGTGCAGGAGTATGAACCTATGACCCCTAGAAAAATGTCTAGCGACCAAGATGAGACTATACAGAAGGATGAGACATGCAAAACCTGAACTTTAATTTGATCCTGCTGAAGTATCAACAGAATAAAATACTAATTGCATTAGAAAAAGCATTGATTTGGATAAGTACAACTGTGGTCTTCACCTGAGAAAAATGAGGTTTCTATTTATTTCATGCTTCCACTTCCCTAAATTATTTCTCTGAATTTAAATATACCATCAGATAACCATTACTACTGAAAAGAGAGTTGACCGTCCCTGAGTTGTGGGCTTCTGGAAATTGTTTCTTAAGGACATGCATATGACACATTTTCTGAGTTGTATTCCCTGCTCCCAAAATACTGTTGTCTTCTGCTTGAAAGATAAAAAATAACAAGGAATATGATGATGTTGTGTATGTCATACCAATAACATAGAAAATGCCTGCAAATGAGGTATTAGCCTCTGGCCTGGACAGGCGCACACTCTCCTGGGTGGAAAACTGGTTGGATGGCCGGGCCCAGAGAGTGGTGGGAAATGGTGTGAAATCCAGCTGGAGGCCAGTGACAAGTGGGGTACCCAGGGCTCAGTGCTGGGTCCAGCCCTGTTCAATGTCTTTATCAATGACCTGGATGAAGGCATCGAGTGCACCCTTAGCAAGTTTGCAGACGACACTAAGCTGGGTGGAAGTGTCGATCTGCTGGAGGGTAGGGAGGCTCTGCAAAGGGATCTGAACAGGCTGGACCGCTGGGCAGAGTCCAATGGCATGAGGTTTAACAAGGCCAAATGCCGGGTCCTGCACTTGGGGCACAACAACCCTATGCGGTGCTACAGACTAGGAGAAGTCTGTCTTGAAAGCTGCCTGGAGGAGAGGGACCTGGGGGTGTTGGTTGACAGCGACTGAACATGAGCCAGCAGTGGCCCAGGTGGCCAAGAAGGCCAAGGGCATCTTGGCTTGTATCAGAGTGACCAGCAGGTCCAGGGAGGTTATTCTCCCTCTGTACTCAGCACTGGAAGAGGCTGCCCAGGGAGGTGGTTGAGTCACCATCCCTGGAGGCATTTAAAAGAAGGGTGGATGAGGTGCCAAGGGGCATGGTTTAATGGTCCATAGGAATGGTTGGACTTGATGATCCTGTGCGTCTTTTCCAACCTTGTGATTCTGTGATTCTGTAATTCTGTGATTCTGTGATTAATATTTGCTGAAAGTTAAAAAGCGCTTAGGGTCTTATAGTTTTTTTTCCTCTACTTTGAAATTTGAGCCTAAATTCTAAAATCATTGAGATCCCAATTCATAAAATCATTAAAAATTTCAGCTCAGAATCTTCAGTCCTGAAAAAAAATGTAAATCTTCTGCTTCATAACTGTGGAAGCAGCTAAACAACACTGGTGTCTTAGGTTTTTTCACATTAAATGGCTTTTGTTGAAGTCTAAAGAAAACCCTTCCTCAGAACCAAAAAAGAAAATTAGATTGCAGTCCTGCTGTGTATATGCAATTATGAATGGAGAATATATGTATTATTATACCTTGTTAATTAAAGGATTTATGATCTCTACCATCATCTTCCTATGTGGCCTTTCCTAAACCAATTAATCTCACTGAACCTTAGTTGAATTATAGGATGCACGTTTCACAAAGTTTCAGTGAAGTTAAATACATTACAGATTTGGAGATCATCAGATACGATTAGGCAAGTAATTTACATACAGAAAAAAGGAAGGAATCCTTGTTTTTGGTGTGGTATGCTCTGTGAAAAACATATCAAGTAAGTCTCAATAACTTATGACAGATAATTTGATATTTCAAGTCAGTTCAATAAGACTAAGGCAACATTATTGAAAGTTTGAAAACATGGATTTAAATTAAAAAAACAGTTAATGGTATTTACACGTGGACTTTATACTGGCTGTGTAACTATAGTATTTAGATAAATGTATTTAGATACTAGTCAAAAAGTCTGCTTTTGAGGCTTGATGGAAATTAATTGCAAAAGATTTAGCTCTGCACAACTAACCTGTCATCAGGAAGAGGGACCAAAGACAACTGGATGTGATGTTGACTCCATAATTGCCTTGTAACCTGGTGGTTACAGGTACTGCACGCCTTATGCCTACTAGCTTGTTAGATTGCTTTAGATTGGGAATATTTTTGATGAGAATTACAAGGGGAGAGGAAGGGCATGTGGGTAACTGTGCACATAGGGAAAACTGATAAATTCAATATTTTAATATAGTCAGAAATAACAATGTGTTTACCATAGCCAATTAAATCTGAGTGGATGTATCACATATCATGTGGGAAAAAAAAGTGTTCTAATGAAGATGCAAAATTTCAGGTGAAATAAGATTACAATAGCTGTTACAGTCCTGGATAGAAAAGGCCATACACTTGCGGACTATGTTTGGGTTAATGATTGCAAGTTCAAAATGTATTTGAGAAAAAGAAGATTAAAATGTTCTACAGAATAAAATATATGCTTTCGCAATGACTTATAGAGAACACTGGGAAAAGCACTGGTCCAGATAAATAACTTCTTTATTTATGTCAAGAATTTTCAAAATGTTACATTTAATTTTAATATCATGATGAGAAGTATTTCTCCTGCTTGATAGGGCTCATTACACTACACTGAATATAGTGTTTGCCTTATTTAACAATTTTTATCAATCATTTAACAATGGATAATGCACTCAATGTGCATTACAAGTAACAAAGGCACAAGAGTACAATCAACTAGGAAAACCAATATTTTGTCTTAAAACTTGGTAATACAACTGCACCGAAATTGCTATTAAATGAAATACATCTGGACAGTAAGGGGAATCCTAATAAATACTGGTTTTATTTTGTGAAAACTCTGAATTATTATGAGTTTTATTATGCACTAGCTTATACTTCCTATTCTAAGGAAACTCAGATGTGGCTAGCAGTTCTGTTAACAAAGAGGACAGTCACAGTTTATGGGAACCCGCAGACATCTTAATTCAGAAGAATAAACTGGTAACTGCCAGACAAACCCCTAATTTTCTTCTGTCCAGAGGTTATATTTCTGGAGAGCCAAAATGAATTTAAAACATACTTACTGAAGGGATCATATAATATTACATACGTGTAGGTCTCTGGACCTACATACATGTAGGTCTCCAAACTGGAGAACAAGTCTTACAAGGAGCGGCTGAGAGAGCTGGGGTTGTTTAGCCTAGAGAAGAGGAGGCTGAGGGGAGACCTCATTGCCCTCTACAACTACCTGAAAGGAGGTTGTGGAGAGAAGGGAGCTGGCCTCTTCTCCCAAGTGACAGGAGACAGGACAAGAGGGAATGGCCTCAAGCTCTGCCAGGGGAGTTTCAGGCTTGACATCAGAAAAAAAAAATTCACGGAAAGGGTCACTGTGCACTGGCAGAGGCTGCCCAGGGAGGTGGTTGAGTCACCTTCACTGGAGATGTTTAAAAGAAGGGTGGATGAGGTGCTGAGGGGCATGGTTCAGTGATTGATAGGAATAGTGGGACTCAATGATCCTGTGGGTCTTTTCCAACCTAGTGATTCTGTGATTCTGTCTCAATGAAAAATAAAATGTTGGTTTGATGAAGTTAATATCTAGCTAAAAGTAAATTTAAAATTTTTCAATTTCTCAAGCATTTACATAAAAACATTAATTACTGTTTCTATGTATTGGTACTAATATTTATCATTAACTTAATTATGTACTTATTTATTTAAATAAAGAGCGTATTCAAATCTCTTCCTTTGCCTAAGTGAAAACTAAAATAAGCATAAAGATTTCATATGATACCACTCCCCTGTTGCTCCAAGTTCCTGAGGCCACCAGTGCATAAAAAAAATGTTTGAGTCGTAAAGGCTGTCAGTCTACTAAGCTGATTTTAAAATTGTTTTCTCAGAGACATCCTTTAGCCTTGCAAAGTCAAACTACAGTGAAGATCCTTTCAGTCCTTTAAATTGATATGCTCCAAAAATTCAGGACTGTGTTTATCTCAACAATAAAAAAAACCACAAAGAGTTGTCTATTAAGCACTTATCATTCTGTATGAATAATAAAAAATAATATAAATATTCAGCAGTGGTCCACCCTGGCAAATGGAATATTTTTGTTTTCTATTAGCCATTTTAAACTAATTAATGAATTAATGAGTAAGAAGAAGAAATAACAGACCTCAGTAGACTGAAGTGAGGTCACTCCAGTGCCATTTCCAATTAATGTTCGCATTTCATATGCATTACATACTATTGAATGCTGAATCTTTGTGAGCAGGGAGCATTTCATAGCTGAAACAAGGGACCAAGGACCTGGCACTGGGATAGTTCAATTCTTTTTCTTCCACTGACTCACCTTGTCCCCTTGGGCGAGCCACCAAAGGTTGCAACTACTAGTGTACCTATCTGGAGGAGCGATGTGAGGCATAATTAACTAATAGCTTTAAAGCACTGGGCTATAACCCAATGAAAGGAACAACAGAAGTACAAATCATTTTTTTTTTTTATATATCTGCATATAAACAGAACACCATGTTTGGAGGCATGTACATGGTTTTTTTCTTAATGAGAGTACTGACAGCCAACACTACTAGCTTGCGATGTGCAAGAGCTACTAGAGAAGAAAAAAATTATTTTTGCAGCTAAGCAATAAAAGAGAGGTTTCTCTGTGCTAATTTTTCAAAATGTCGCGTGGGGTTTTAACTATGTGACTCTTATTGACATGAATGGGAGTCATGCAGCTAAAAACCCATACAACACTTTGAAAATGTATCCCTAAGTGTTTTGTCAATAATCTTATACAAGTAATAAAATGGGATTCATTCTTTTCTACCCAAGACATGTAAACATTATGTTTATACCAGAACAATTACTGACTTTCTGTAGCTTGATAGCTAGTCTTTAGTCATACTATAATTGGCATCCTGATCGCATAATGTCATTTTAATGTGTTCTTCAGAACACACATTATATTATTAGATTCTTGCTGTGAAAAAGTACAGAACAACTATATCATAAAAAAACTGAAATAATGCTAACTCAAAAAATCATTCCCTATTCAAAATGCAATATAGATCACTGTCTACCTGAGTAATAGTTTTCTAGAAACATTTCCAAATTGTGAAAACACTGCTAATTTCTGGGGGAAAAAAAATCCACTATATTCTGCTTATGCCCTGAGAAAAAGAACGTATGGAACAGCCTTGAAAGGATTGTCTCAGGCAGTAGAAGGGAGGAATACGTTGCCCTCCCAAACTGATAGCTTATGCTTATGAAATATTTCCACACCAAAAAATCTTCAGTATTCAGATTGGATAATAACAGCTAAATATTTGGAAAAGTTATGTTTTTGTGATGTTTCATTAGCCATAGTCATTGTTCACACTTCTGTAAACTGGGTGGTGCCCTTATCCTTTGTGATTTTAAGAAGATAGACAAGCCAAATGCTGGAACTTGTAAAATGGATTGTTCTTGTCATGGTTATTGAGGAACATCTATTACTCAATAATCAGTCTGGTATTTCTCATCGATTGCAAAACAAATCTTGAGCTTAAGATGACTCTCAAGCTACTGAAGATAATTTGTAAAAAAAGCAAGAAAAAAACTGTTGCACTGGTATATTCATTACATGTAAAGAAGGACAGTTGAGAAGAACAGGAGTTTAAAAGGGTTGGACAGCCCAGAGATCTAATAACGTGCTTAAAGCAAACTTATGCATGAAATGTGAAAATACCAGCTCAAAGAAGCATTCAGAGAGGCTAGCTACAACACAGGCATGAGAGGAAAGTATAGGATTCATTTATTGTTTAATAATAACTTGTATGGAGTGATTATGACATTTTATTAAGATATTATCTCAAAGTACACTTAGATTTTAGCTTTTAGCTTATTATGTATTTCATAAACAGAAAATATGAACCCTTGAACATGATGTTAAGTTTTTTAGTAATGAGAAATCAGAAGAAGAATTACAAACTTGCCCACAAAGCTCTGCTGGTATGTTTTAGCCTTGACCAGCCATTATAATCTGCTGCTTCTGCTGAACAGAAGCTGTCAATTGTGTTGTTATATGGTGATTTTATGAGGTAGACAAATATATACTAGAAAATCCAATAAGATCATTACAAGATGTTTATTGTGTTGGACAGGCTTGGTATTTTAGATGGCATTTCTTAGTACTTCAGATTGTAATGTCTCAGTGTTGTAAAGACAAAATGTAGAGAAATAATTATTGAAAGAATAAGCCTGATTACATTAGTTTCAGATGTTGGTTGGACAGCTTGTCCAGGTCCCTCTGGATGACATCCCATCCGCTAGGTGTGACAACTGCACCACTCAGCTTGGTGTCATCTGCAGACGTGCTGAGGGTGCACTCAATCTCACTGCTCATATCATCAGTGAAAATACTAAACAGCACTGGTCCCACTACAGATCCCTGAGGGACACCACTTGTCATGGATATTTATCTGGACATTGAGCTGTTGACCACTAATCTCTGAATGTGACCCTCCAACCAGCTTCTTATCCACCAAACAGTCCACCCACCAAATCCATATCTCTCCAATTCAGAGAGAGGGATGTTGTGGGGGACCATGTCAAAGGCTTTACAGAAGTCTGGATAGATAACATCCATTGCTTTTCCTGTCCTCTGGTGTGGTCACTCCGTCATAGAATGCCACTAGGCCTCAGGACTCAGGGATGCATCTCAGCAAGTCTCATAGACTTATATAATTTCAGGTTCCTGATCTTCCCCTACACTGGTCTCCATCTTGTTGCCCATAGACCCAGGAAGGGTGAGGAGAGCGGCTGCCAGTGAAGACTGAGGCAAATATGTTGTTGAGTACCTCAGCCTTCTCCTTGTCTGTTGATGCGAGTTCATTATTTTCATTCAAAGGGGGTGGGGAGAAGGGGTGTATGACTTTCTGATTGACATACCTGTAGAATCCCTTATTATTCTTTGCTTCCCTTGCCAACTTCAGCTCCATCTGTGCCTTGACCTTCCTAACCCCATCCCTACACAACTGGGCAGCATCCCTATACTCTTCCCAGGTTAAGTATCACTGCTTGCACTGCCTGTGCAGTTCCCTCCTGCTCTTCAGTTTGACCAGCAGGTCTCGACTCAGCCATGCTGGTCCCTTCTCTTCTCTGCCTGATTTCCCGCATCTGGGGACTGAGCATTCTTGTGCTCTATGGAAAACATCTTTAAATATTTGCCCTCTCTGTTCTGCTCCTTTGCCCCCAAGGACCATTTCCCATGGGTTCCTACTAACTAACTCCTTGAAGAGCTGCAAGTTTGCTTTCCTAAAATTTAGTGCTCTGGCTGCTCATCTGTCCCATAGCCCTCCGGACCCTGAACTCCATCAATGTGTGATCACTGCAGCCTAGGCTGCCTCCGATCTTTACGTCACAGATTACACATTATGTAAGAGCTGTGTAATGACTTAATATTAGGTATTTATATGGTTCTTCTCAGAAAATAACTAAGTAAACATACATGAGGTGACAGGAAATTCTAGAATCATATTATTTATATCACGTAGGAAAAACAGATGAATTTGCTAAAAGTTAGCTTCATCAGCTTTGAATTCATTTGCTTCCTCCCTGGGATGTCTACACTGCTGTCACTGCAGTGAATGCTGCTCTTGAAGATGCACAAGGGTTAACTTGAAATCTTTTCAAGTGGAAGTGTCAATAGACAGCCACTGCTACATGGAAATTGGTTTAACCGCCTGAACATTTAATTTGCATCTCCAGCAGATTCTGCACCTCCTTGCTGCTGAAACTATCCTGCCACTGGTACACTTTCTGGCTAGTATAAAACTTCAGGAGTCCTCTTTTTCAGGCTGTTTCCTGACTACTGGCAGTGGCTACATGAGTAGTGTATCCATGCTTAATTCTGCAGTCCAATACCAGCACAGATCCACTTTCATGTGCACCTTAAATTTGTAAGATTGTGAAAACAACTCTTGAAGCACAGACATGCTTTCCATTCTCCATTCCCAACATGGAAGGGAGAGTCTCCAGCAAAGGGCTAGGGAAGACAGCTCGATTTGTAGTGCTGTAATCTCTGCAGTGCTGCTCCAGGCACCTTTTAGACAAGGAAGAGCCTTGGTCCCATGGGGACAAAGAGAGCAGAACCACTGCATCTAAAGATGTGTCTTTGCTAGAGAAAGAAGCTACCTTCTGAAGTCAACAGAAAGAAAAATTGTAGTGACAAAGTAGTTCTCTTTTTTAGCAAAAATATTCATAGAATCATAGAATGAATCATAGAATGGTTTGAGTTGAAGAGCACCTCGAAGATCACTTAGTTCCAACCACCCTGCCATGGGCACCTTCCACTAGATCAGATTGCTCATACTCTCATCCAACCTGGTCTTGAACAACTCCAGGGATGGGGCATCCACAATTTCTCTGGGTAACCTCTTCCAGTGCTTCACCACCCTCATAGTAAAATATTTCTTCCTAATATCAAATCTAAATCTACCCTCTTTCAGCTTAAATGACAGAAAGACCTGTCTTTATCACGATCTAGTTAACTCAAATGAAGCAAAGAGAAAGAGGTTCCTTATATCTTTTCCCAGTTCACCATGAGCACCAGCCATTTTGTAGCCTGACAACAACATCAGCACTTATTTATGACAGAGAAAATGCAGTGTGAAATTACATCAGATCTAATTGCATAACTGTGGTCCATAAAAACAAGTGCAAGAGTAGATGAGGAATAACTCAGAAGAACCATGAACAACTTGGATCTCATTGCTGGGTCATGCTTTTAAATCCACAGAGCTGCCCTACACTATGTGCCATTTTGTTAAACTGTAAATCCACAAACTATAAAGCTTTTCTCTGGGGGGGGTCAAAGCCCATTGAAACAGAGGATGACACAGGCCTGCTATCCAAAGGGAGCTTGTGGCCATTGCTGATGGTATCCCGTACCCTGCAAGCCAATTCTTCTCCCCATGGCTTGATTTCATTCCTGGAATCCAGAGAAGTGCTAAAAACAAATGAGAGCTTTGCCTGGCTGCTGGCACCCATCCTTCTTCAATCCATTAACACTCCTTACCTGAAAAAACCCTATAGGTTCCCACATCAGACACCAGTTATACTGATTAGAAAATTCACGCTTCAGTATTAGTGCTGATTAAAAAGGTTTCCCTGCCCTTTATGCAGATGTTGAATATTCATCAACTGTGTCTGGTTTAAGAAATGAAAAATGGCATAGGAAATAATTTTATAACTACATCAAAAACTTATTTGTAGTGTTCAGCAATGTCCCTCTATAGCCTAGTTCATAAACAAATTATCTGAATTATTAATTTATCATGCAGGGACTGCAAAAAATGAACAAAAATCCCAGTGGATTATTACAGCCCTTTGCAGGAAATGAATATCTCCTGGCACTAATGACATCATCAATAATAAGAAGTTTATTTTCAAAGAACTCAAAACAAAATTTAATTAAATGTATATGATACTTTCAAATTAAATATGAGTTAAGGGGTTCAGAACTGGGATTAATGTAACAGTTCTAAAGTAGATTAATCTTCTAGTAGATTAAAAACAATAACAACAACTGTAATAAAATTCCTTTCAAACTCCAAAATCAACATACATCTGCTGACAAAACGGAAATGATTTGCTTCTGTCTGAATTGTTTAAAACAGTCAGCAAGAATACTGGTGGATAGGGAATGTAGCATGAGTCAGTGGTGCTGGAGCTGTGATGAAAAAGGAAAACTTGCTAATGAAATCCCCACTTTCTCCTACTCTTGTTAGTTTTTCTCTTTCTCGGAGACACTACATAATGTCCATTTTTAAGTCATCGTTAAAATAACAAATTAGACATACCAGATACTTAACAGAGAACAGGACTACCTGGATTTCTACTGAAAATTCCTGTTTGTTACTGAAGACAGCTTTGAAATAAAATAAAACAGTGTTAAGTTCTTTCTCATTATTTCCTTTTCATAGAATTACATTTTTAAAACAAAGTAACACTTACCAATGCATCTTTAAAGTACTGAACAAACATTGAGCAATTGTTTTAATGCTGCAGAATTGTTCATTTGCGAAATAAAAAGGCAGTGAACATGCAGGACAGATACCAATATGAAATGGGTCAAAAATTATACCAGTCTTTCTTTTCAAAGAGAAGACAAATGTTCTGCTACTGAGAAAACTGCTTTTCCTTTCAGCTTCCTTTGACTCAATCCTTTTCCAAGGGAGTGATTATTGACAGAAGAACAGGATAATTGGACATTGATGTTTTGGAGAGACAGGAGAAAATTTCTTCTCTGCAGCCCCTTCTGCAACTTGCCCTGAAGAATATATACTTTAAATCTATGAATCTGAAATGACAAGCTTATCAATCATTTTACTGTACAATTTCCTTATAGCCAACTTTCTGGTCGTGACTTCTATGAAATGGTAGTCACTCAGAAACTATGGCTGAATAATCAATTTCTAAGGGTTTTCTTAATAGTCATGGGGATAAAAACAAGAAGCCAGGAAACAGTGGTGAAAAAATAACTGCTTTCCATTTATGACTTGCAGTTAGATCTAGAAAATGGTGTCAGCAACAAGAACTGAAGTTTGATATTCCAGAGATTAGTGAGGAGGGAAGATGAAAGGCAATGCATCTATGGAGGAATTTGAAATTTTGAGTAGAATTTACTAAATTAGTTTTATTTTTAGGAAACCATCATAACACAGTAACCATTTCATGAAATGCTCAGTGTAAGAGAGGTTTTATGAGGCTGTTAAAGGGTAAAGGAAATTCTTGTCTTCAGAAAGCCACCGCAATTATGTACTGATGTATAAAAAGAGAAAATTATATAAAACTGTATACACAGACCAAACAGCTGCGGTGAAACCAGGTGATACTACCTAATTCATACAAATGCAACATTGTTATTATTAGTGGTCGTGCTGTTGACTGATTCCTTTACCTTGGCACATAGGAGCCACTCTGCTAGGCAGAGTGTAAAAAGAGTAAAAAAAAAAATCATCTATACCAAGGATCAAATTATTTAAGGTTTCATTGTGTGATCTTTACCAAGCAAAACTTTTAAGTCCCCAAAATCTGGGTAGCACCCAAGAGCCATTAAAATCAGCTAACCACAGAAACATTTCTTAATTTTCATCATATTGTTTCTATTCTCATAGTCCTGCTGATTTCATTAGCCTAGTTTCTTTAGCCACTGTGAGCAGAAACTATCATCAGCCTGAGAGGCTGATGTTCATTTCTGCTGCAATACAAGTGTGGGAACTTGTATTTCACCCCCTTACCAAGCTAGCAGGAAAGAGGATATCCCACCTTTCCTTAAGTGTTATGACACATTCCCAGTGCTGTGGAACAAGCAATATAGTTTATTCAGACAAAAGACACAAGCTCTAGAATGCTTAGCTGTGCTCTATGCTAGATCTTTTATGAGATTTTAATATCTTCTCTTGAATCCTGTGCAGTTAGAAATGTAGAAACGTAGAAAATGCACAACAACCAGACATAGATACCTGTAGTCAGTAATATTCTGCTAATATTATGCTTATTTGGCAGTGCTTATGGTAAGGACATGATACTAGGAAGAAACACAGGGGTCCGTGCTGGGACAGGAGCAGGCAGAATGCAATTTTCTTCCAGTCTACTCTGCTGATGCTGTAAGCAATTTGAGTTGGGACTAATTCTTCCCAGGTATTTGAACAGAAGTCATCAGAAGAGGGGCTGGGTTCAGAAGTGACCTTGGTGTGCTACTGTAATGAAACCAATAGAAATTAGTGTTCACTTACTCGTGGCTTTGCCAAGCATAAGCACTACAGCTGTGTCAAATTCTTACAATCCACTTCACTGGAAACAAAACTAATCTTGTACAGAGCACTTTAAAATCCCTTACAACATATTTAGGCAACAAAATGCATAATACTAGGTTGATTTCCAGGTGAAAAAAAACAGAGAGTCTTTCCAGGAGTTTTCTGAGATTGTTTTTTTTTACAGAAAAAAACAGTACTACATACCATGTACATTGCAGTAATAAGTTCTTGTGCAGTATGGATACTTTAATTACACATGGTGTACTAAAAATGTAGATTATCATAACTACAGTTCATATAAAATAAATATTATATTGTGTGTGAGATGTTGGCGTTGTGCTAAAACATACTGCAAATAAAGTGAATGTGATATTTAAAATATATATAGGTTCATATCAAGTTTCTCTAAAAATAATATAAAGTCTCTCATTCAAGACGTCTACAGGGAAAAAGCAGAATATTAATTTTCATGGTATTCCATTCCAGTGTTTCCATAAGTATTATGTGTCTATGTCTACATAAAATTGTTGCTGCATACTATGTCCACTATAGCTGAAAACGTTCCATGAATTGAAAAGAATATTAAATTGCCAAATAACACATCACCTCAAATGGATGGTGAAAAGGATAATTATGAGTGCATTTTAATACATGCAATGAATCCAGCTTTGAAAGATTTACATTGTTTGTATGCTATATTCCAGTTATAAATAAAATTTTAAAAGGTGCTGTGTACCTCAAAAATTATATTAAAACATCAAAATTATATATATATTTATTATGTTGCCATGACATTGAGGAGGTATGTTATAATTGTGATAGCCAGAAAAAACATATTTACAGAGTGTGAAATTATGAAATACTGTTTTCTTTACTTACAGCATTAGTTTAATTGTGCTTTTAGATTTTCCAGTAAAATTTCCACAGAAATCCATAGTCTGATAAAGCCAAGTTAAAACATAACTTTCAACCCTAGGCTTTTTACATAACCTAAATAATTATCAAATTTTAAAAGATGTTCTTAAAGGTTTATTGAGTCTATTGAGTATAGCATGATCTGAAGTAACATCGTCAATATTAAAATAAGCAGTGATAGTCTCATCTGAGACCCCCAAGAATCAAAACTGTAAAAAACAGCAGGGAACCCTCTTCAAAAACAGGTCTCTTTTCTCCTGATCCTTTTTTTTTTAAGCCAGTCACATTCACTTCTAGGTGTGTGCAGACTGTTTCTTCAACACAGGCACACCAGGCTTTGTTTTGGTAACTCAGCTAAAGGGCTATGGCCTATCCCTAACACAGTATTGCACCCAGTTCCTTTTTGTTAGCTAATAATTTCCTTATACTCATATTCATAACCAGCACAGATAAGGTCATTCTCACTTATCACAGCATCCCTCAGGTTGGAAGGGGTGCCAAGAGGTCTTCCGTCTCCCAGCTCAGAGCAGGGTTAACCCAGAATTTAGACCGAGTTTCTTTTCTTCGCTCTTAAAATTCTCCAAGGACATAGATCTGCAGACTCTCTGGGTACCATGCTCCAGTTCTTAATTATTCTTATTCTCCTTGTACCATATCAGAAACCCTCATGCTTCTATTCATCGTCTCACTGTGTGCTTAGTAAAGAGCCTGGCTTTGTGCTCTAGGTAATCCTTAAGATTCCCTGAAGCCTCCTCTCTTGAAAAGGCTGAACAAACTCAACTTCTTTACCTCCCCTCACGGAGCAAGCACTCCAGGCCCTAGCCACCCTGGCTTATCTTTGATGCACTTGCTCCCATTGACCAACATCTTCCCTATACTGAGACACCCAAAACTGGATCCCATACTCCAGAAATGGTCTAATGAATGCCAAGCTGAGGCCATTAAGCACTTCCATTGATCTAGCAGCTACAGTCCTATTTTTACAACCAAGTAGACTCTTAGCCCTCATTACAACCAGGTGGGACTAATGCCTAGTTGACTGGCAGTGCTCTCGGGGGCTTTCCAGCATTGTTACTACTCAGCCAGTCAGTCAGATCCCAGCCCACACTGATGTAAGGTGTTAGTTTGTCTCGGGTGCAGGATATTGCATGTGTCTTGTCAGGACATTCATACAGCTTGCCAGGTCCATCTAAATGTCAGCCCCGCCCTCATGAGCAGCCATTACACACACAAATGGTGTCATATGCAAACTTGATGAGGGTGCCTTCTGTCTTCTCCTCCAAGTCACTGATAAAATACTAAAAAGAATCAGTTTCAGGACAGAGCCCTTAGAAACTTCACTTGTGACAAGTTACTCAAGGTAGAGCACGTATGGCGACCCTCTATACTTTGTCCAGGTTTTCCTTCACCTAATAATCTAACTTTCTAGACTGTAACATCTCAGTTGTGATTCAAGGATGGTAGATCATATCAATATCCTTGCTAAATTCAAAGTAGATGACATCAATTCACTACAAAAATTTGATTAATTATATGCATAGTATTCCGCAACAAAAATATTTTAACATCATGTTTTCAGCCCCATTTGTGAATTTTTTCCTTCTAGGTGACAGCTGCACTAACTGATAAGGAGGTCCCTATATGAGCTGCATCCTATCAACAAATGATCTTGTGCAGTCTAACACTCTGATTAAACTACTTCACCTCATGGTTTCTGAAAAAATCATAAAATACACCTGAATATTCACTGAATTTCATTTGATTTCTCTTCCAGCCCTCTGGTGACTACTTTTCCAAACATCTAGGTGATTGAATTTTACTGAATTGCTACCAGGAAGCCAAGTATGTGCATGTACACCCGTGCATTGATAGCAGGGATGGCGTGCTTGATGGACAGGATGCAGCTTGAAGTACAGTGCAGACGCAAATTTAAAAAAAAAAAACATTGGCAGATTCCTGGAATACAAACTAAGTAGTTAATTCAAGATCCACATTTCACATGTTGAAGCACTTACTCATCTGCAACTTGCCTACAATCCCCCAGAATATTTAATCACATTCATTCTCAAAAACCTACGTACATATTTAATTGCTTGATGGATCAGGGCCTGAACTGAATAGGGCAGAGTTGCGGTGCAGTGGAATGACTAGGACACCTGAGGCTGTAAGACTCATCTCATCCAACATTAGACATCCAACATTTATAACATAAGCATATATCTCAGCTAGTTACTTTAGGCCCCCTTCATAATTAATGGAGAGAAATAGACGCTTCTAAGGTACAATTCATCAGTCTTACTTTAAACATCTGCTTTAGGAAGAGATGAATTGCATCGGTCAGGTGCATATTTTTCCCTGCTTGTTCTAAAGCGGATCAAGATGGCTTCCTCAGAGGCAGCGTCTATATTTGAATTCTGCCCCAAATAAAGCATTGGATGGACTCAGAAACTATATGAAAGACTATCAGCAACTTGCAGATTGCCTTTGAGTCTTGTTCTGCTTCTTGATTCTTAACTTGTGCTCCTGCATGCTGCACTCTGGTCTGTAGTTCTTGGTACATTTTCCATCACACCTGCCCAAGTATTTGTTCCCATCAAGCCTGCACTGCCTGCTCCAATTCCTGACCCCTCACCTCAGGCTCAAAATCTCCAGAATCCTGACCTTTGTCTGAACCCATGTTAGGCTTCTACCTTGCCTCTTGGGCTTGGGATGTGCAGATGCTTTGTCTTCTGGGCTTCCCTCCTGGCTTCTTGCATAAGGGACTTCCTCCCTAGAGTGGAGCATTAGGAGTCCTTCCCACTCCTGACATTGATCTCTCTTAATCACAGGCTCTGGGTTGCACTTCCATCCCATTTCCAGCTCAGTTTAGCAGCCCTGTCCATAGTTATAGTAACCAGGCTGTCAGCAACAGAAGAAGGGATAGTATTTACCACTTCTTCTGTGCTGTAAATTGCTTACTAGCAATATGACTCAATGAACATGAATATTAAATGTTACTTACAATGATAGAAATACAGAGGTAATAGAGATCATTAAAGGAGCAAGCCACTTAGTGGACACTGATCACAGGGACAAACCTCAGTATTTGGATATCTGTCTATGAACAATATGCAGTTCTTGCTTTTCAGCTATTGACCTTCTCCTGAAATCCTTTAGTAATTTTTTCAGAATAGCCTCATGGTTTTTTTTGTCTCCTCCATGTCTATTCTTTCTTTTCCCATCTGAAGTCTCTCCATAGTCTTTTTTTCCTACCACTTCTCTAGTATTTCTCCACCACTTAGTAACAGAAGCTGTTTGAGCAGAAGAGGGAGTAAAATATTCCCTGAGCTCAGCAAACACATAACCCCAGATGAAGCCCTCTATAGGAAGCTCACGTGTTCATTATCTTATCAATTCAGTCTGCCATCTAGAGCATCAGTTTTTCCAATAACAACCAGCTTCCAATGAGAAGCAAACGAAATGCTGGCAGTACTAGCCAGACCATGGTTTTGATGTTTCTAATGACTCTAGTAGTAGCATTTCCTGACAGGTAGAAACTGAGCAATTGAAACTTTCCATATTCTCAATAGACCCTCTATTTACTAGACTCCCAAAAAAACTGCTGATACAAATTTTCTTTAACTGCCTTTAAAATGACAGAAGGCTTTGCCACTGTGCCCAACAAAAGAACCTGAGTTTACTAACTCTTACAGTAGACAGAGATGATACAAAATTATGTAGAGTTACAAGCCCAGAATAAATCAAATTATTTGCATGTTGACACAGTGATTTTTCATAAAAAATCCCAACTAGATTGTTAAAGGCAACCGTAGTGAAATAAACAGGAAGGGAGGTACAGAAAGACACACCTTCTCTATCCTTGTGAGTGAAAATACAACCACAATAATCCATTCATGTCCCTCACTCTACCTTTGAAATTACATATGTATTTACTTTTCTTTGGTTGATCAGTAAACTACTAAACACAACTCATAAAAGAACAGTAAGCTTATTAAATGGGAAATTAATTGTTAGAAACAGCTCATTTGTACCAAAAAAAATAATTTTACAAGCAATGTTATCCTTTCTAAAATACTTTTTTGTCATTAGCATTAAGAGGGACCCTGATATTGCCCTTTTCGAACACTCAAGCATGTTAATGCCCATAATGGTGACCTAATCAGTTTAGGTGTATCATCCAAATAGTTTCACAGAAGCAATTGAGAGGATTTCATAGAGGACTTGTAAATGTAGTGTGCTTCAGTGTGTCTGCAGAGCAGGTCAGAGTGTGATGGGTGCCAAATATGTTATACTTCATCTCAAAAGCTACTGATCTCTTGCATAAAATCACATTCTAAAACAAGGTTTCATTTGTATTTAAATGGATAAAACATGGAAACACGGTTAGATTCACGTTCTAGTAAGAGTTGTGAGATATTCTTCACATAAAAATCCCAAATGTTGAGCTTGGAAACTATACCAACAAAATATACCTTAATACAGCCTGTCGGCAAAATTTGAAGGTGTGTAAAAACTAGCACTTCAGTCGTCACCCTAACCATGACAGTAGATGTCTTGCATATATAAGCATGAGAAAAACTAAACTGAAAATAGTAAATTATTAATGAATAGAATTTCTAATGAAAATAGAAAATGAACCTAAAACACATTTTCACTTTTTCTTTTATCTGATTTTTAAAAAACCCATATAGTAACATAAGAAGAAGCCATGGAAAAGGCCTAGCATGATATTCTGATTTTAAGCAATAATGGCTGAAGAATCTGGTATTGATTTTGAAGCGAGAAGTAAGGTCATGGGCAAAGCACTTTCACTTGTTTTGCCAGCAAGGAAAACAAAATATGTGTGTCACTAGCAAAATCACTAAAGGTCAAAGTTTTAAACAAGTTGCATATTACTATTATCTTTTACATATGAGTAAGAAAAAACAGCACTTCACAAAGAAAGTATCTTGATGAAAATCCTCCAGGTTTCAGGACCCAAGTCCTTCAAAACATATTTTGTAATATGAGGAGGCAAAATGAAATGTAGAAACAGATGTTCTTCCCTCCTCACTTGCTCAGAAAACGTTCCCCTTAAATTAATTCAAGTCCCTCCCACACAGTATAAAGAATCCTCTTTAAATACCGTGTCTTTTAATCATCAGTGAGGAAATAAAAAAATACATCAAACAATAATATATTCATAACTGACAACAACAATGAAATGAAGCCATTGCAATATGAAAATGCCTTTCTAGGAAACCTATTATATAAAATACACAAGACTGAAATTCTCTCTTTTTCTTATTTTGGGTTTATTTACAGCTCTGTGCTTGTTAATGTGGGAGATGTTTGGGCTGAAGGAAGCCATGGGAGAAACAGCAAGTGGAATCACAGTGAAGGTGAAAATGGTCAGTGTCTCCACTGGGCTTGGTGTGTTGGTTTTATGGCCCTGAAATACAATTGCTACATCTTGTATGTTTTTCAGTTTGGATCACCTGAAACTTTTTGTGGGGTGCAATGCAGTCCATACACCTCCATGCTGTGGAATGCAGTACAAAGATGTGTAGGATTGTTCAAAGAGCTCGAAAGCCAGCTGCAGCAGAAGTGGAGTACTATCGAAGATGGAAAGAGGCCATCCTGGTGCCTTTTCGCCTAGACCACCCTAGGAATGTATAAGCTTCATCTCAGGAAGACACTCTGTGCACAGCCTAACAACCCATGGTGGTCAAACAGGTTCCATGTCCAGCAGTCTACAGGCTGTGTGGTCTCCTTTGTCCTGTTTTGTTTAGTAGCACAGGTGTAGAATAAGAGGGTGCTTTCTTGATTTTCATTATATAAGGTATCTCTCTCCCTTTCTTGTGCTCACATGACAATTTTGTGCTTCTGTGCTAAATTAACAATGAAATCATCTTCTAATGCTTCTTTTAGAAAAAAACTACCAAAGTTGCACCTATGATGCTACCTATTTTCAAACTAATCTGCTGAGGCAACTGCATTTACCTACACAAGGAAAATCACAATATCTATGTACTGCTTTTCTCCCTCTTATGTGAACATTTTCAGAGAAGTTCAGCATTCAGGGTCCTACATGGGCTAGCAGCATAGCCTTGCAGTAGATATGCAAAACAATACAGTTGATGTGTAGGACACAGCACCCACACTGTACATATTTCAATTGGACTTAATTTAGACTGGTCCTTCTATAGCCCATGGGCTAAGTGCTTGTTTGCAGTTGGTGAACTTTCAATACACTTTAGAAAATAAAATTTTCAGTACACATTTGGAGAATATATCCCAGTTTAATTTCATCCTTAAGAAGTTTAGTTTGTGTTCTCCAAGGTGACTGCATGATGTTCATAACCCTCTTTTAAAATTCATAAACAATTATAGTCCAGGCTACAGGATAGCAGTTTTAACCAAATTGTTTCCTTTTGCAGGCAAATGAAACTAAAAGAAATGCCAGTGGTTTGTTTTGTTGATATTTTCATTGAATTTACTTTGAAACACTTGTCAGGAACTACCTTTTTTGCTAACAATTAATTTGAATTTAGGCCTTCATGATGGGATTGAGATGGTTAGATGGATAGTGCTGACTGAAAACAAGGTAGTGCTTTCCCCCCTCAACACTGTACTTTAACTCTTCTTGTACTTTGCCTGTACTTGGTGAAAGAGTGTCACTTGTATTGTTTGGGGCCAAATTTCCACATCCAAAACAAGCCCAGATTCTGTAGCCCTTCTGCCTGGGAGGGGATAGTAGACTGTGTAAAAGCCCGGTGGTGAGTAGGTCAAACAACTTAATCTCCAAAGATCCAATGCATTCCAGATGTACGATCTGGTTCTTTCAGCAGCGAAGTGGCTAAATACAAGGATTCTGCTGTAGCATTTGAGAAATGAAAATGAAACCCACCCTTGAATTGTATTTAAACATAAGCTTGGGATTTCTTTCAGCTCTTGAAAGACATTCTTCTTCTGTAAATGAAAACGTGAACTGTTTTCAGTTAACTTAAATGAGCATAACTCCTAGGTTTTGTATAAAAGAACAACCAAACAGGGAAAAAAAAAATCTTTGAATGTATGTTCTCACCCAGTAGTAAAGAATCCTAACCATGTGTTCTTAGTTCTCGTGCTGTTGTACAGCACCTTACACTCTTAAACATATTTTTTGCCAACCCTACTGCTGAGAATTAGTTGGATGCTTCAGTTCCCTCAGCTCTTCAGTTGTTTTTATTCTTTCAGCTCCATGCTGTTATCATGAATTATCTGATTTCAAAGAACAGAAAATGTCTCGTTTTGTAATAAAGCTGTTCAAGCTATTTAAAATGTGTTTTCCAGATTATCAAGCTTTTTGTCACATTAGATAAGCCACAGATTCATCAAGTTTTATCTTGCCCAAACTGAGCAAGGGGCAGGCTAATTCACTGACAACTAGTAGAAAGCAGAGCTTTTCATCTCTATGTCACCTGCTGAAATTCAGCAAAGGTCATCACTGATAACTGAGTTTTTGATGGCCTTATGAAATTAACTCATGGCCTTGTTATAGTGACTAGTGGACAGATGTTCTTATTGTAAAAACCATTATACCAGTTGATAACCTCTCTTGGTCGACTCAACAGAGTCATGAGGAACTGAATGAGGCACGGGTGCTCAACCACTTTCTCACATCAACAACTGGCACCTGGAAAATATGTTTAAGGGCATATTGCCAGGGGTTAAGTGTGTTCCAGCAGTTCTGAGGCTGAAAGATTTCAGACACCCAAGCTATTAGTCTGTTAACTTTCTTAAATACCATGCTTTTCCAATTCTTGTTCTAAAAAAAAAAGAAAGAACAGATACTGACTCTGTCTAAAATTCAAATCAACCTAGGCAGTCAGGGCAAATTAAAATATTCTACAGTAACACTGAAAATAATGGGTGCAATAATACATGATTGAACAGTGTAATTTTATATGCCTCTACTAGTATCGAGTTCTTGCTATTCTGATGCATTTTCCATGTAAGTCTTTTTCACTAGAAACTAAGACATTTGTGTTGTATAAGAGACGTGATATGGAGTTGCTAACTGAGGCTGGATTTTATCTTCTATTTAAAAGAACACATCTTCATTTAAAAGAATGATGGAAAACCTTTATTTGTCTCCCTCTTTCAGGGGTAATTTCTTCTGTTGCTGTCAAAAGCATTTTTTAAAAAATTGGTTTTTGTTTGTCATGGAAGTTACTTTTCAAGTTAGATTTACCAAATTCAGTTAATTATTTACCAATTAATAATTATTTACCAATTCTGTTAATTATCAGCCCTTTTAGAATAATTAAAAGAAATTTAAAGAAAGACACTGCCTGTGTTGACTCTGGATGCCAAAAACTCATTTATTCTTACTGAAACAAGCAGAATACATAACACTTTAGTAATTTTTCCTGCGCTGTATTTAAACCAGATTTCCCCCAGGCTTACAAAACTTGTGCATTTAGTGGAGACTGTTAGTTCATTCATCAAACACGTAACATAAACCACTCTGTTATGCATTTTCAAATCAAAAAAGATAAAAAAGAAAGAAAAAAAGGTGCATGTAAAGGTAACAGTACCCACTGACGGACAAGCTTTTTAGTGCTTGGCTGTAAAAAAACATTAACACAAACAACTGTCGCAGCAATTATTTATGACTAAAAAACATGGCAATGTTTTGGTGACTTTGCATTAGAAGTCTAGTACATGTCAATTGTTTTATTCATGATAAACAGATCATTTAGTTGGAAAAATCCCATCTGCCTAGATATATCTCTTATTATTTATGAGAACCATGTTTAGGAATGCAGGCAGCACATGTGCATAATTAATCCTGAAGAGAATTAGACATTGTTTGATTCACAGCTGAATGCAATTAGCATTAGGAAGTTTACATATGTTGGCAATAACACAGATTAGCAACTAAAGTGCTTGTTAAAAAATTTAACCTGAGGCTGCTGGAGCAGACCTCTCTTAATGATGCTTTAAATGTTGTTGATGAAGTAATAATCAATTTTGTTTTATAAATAGTAAATCAAGAATTTAGGTCTAATTAGCTGTGCTGCAGATCACTTCACTTACATATCCAATGTACATGTGATGTGTGCTGTGAACTTTCTTTGAGTTGGGTGCACAAACAGTTGTTGAGGGAAAGATGTCATCCCTTTTGTTAAAAAAAAAAAGAAGAGAAAGAAAAAAAGTCACAAATGGGGAAGAATGAGATGTCTGTGGTGGGAGTGACTCTGCTATTGGCACTCAAGAAGGAAAGAGCTTTTCCTTTGTTATTTCAGAGCTTTTTTAACTGAAGGATGAAGAAACAATGCCTTGTCTGCCCTTTTAAAATATAATAATTAGATTATAATTCACAGTCTGTGAAATGAAGCCCTCTAATGGAGAGGGAGGAGGAAGAAGGAATTTAAGTGATGAAAGTGAGCAGGCAAAGTAAAATTGAGCTGTAATTGTTTTCACTTCAACTTTGAGAAGTTCAACATTAATTAAAATATTTCTGTACCACTCACCACCAGATTGGCACAAAAGAGGTCTGGCTGGCATGTGCAGCTGCTGACTGGCAGGGATGTCAGCAAGGCAGTTGCCAGACACACACACAGTCTCCACACATCCAGACTCATATACTCTAAAGACGATGTTGCACTTAGAGAAAGCACTTCTATGTTTATTCAAGTAGCAGGCCAGCATGTCTTTCAGGTAAGAAATTAATACATCTCAAAACATTTAAAACAGTTTGAAAATATATCCAAGTTATCTTTGCTCTGACTTTGGCTTAGGGTTTGCTTTGTTTTTCTCATCATCAGTTATGTTTATTATTATAAACTACAGCTGAGCACCTACAATGCCTTAAGAATCAGCAGCAGCTGGATCCATGAAGAGTTTTCCTTCTGCTACATTGACTTCTTAACCCCTATACGTTTCTTCCTGTGAGCAAATGCTTTTGGATGATATATTGTGCAGTTTTTGCAACCACCCTTTGTACATCAGAGGAGTAGTAGAGGGCAATTATCACTGTCATTGAATAAAATTACAGGAGGGTGCTGCACACTTCTTCCATCAGATGCCTCTGTGTCCCTGCTCCAAGCAGAAGGATGGCTCTGTCTTATGACCCCAAGCTGTCCTTGTCTTGCAACAGGCTAGGAAGACCATCTCAAGATGGAATGGATAACCGGGAAAATTTTTAAGATTAAGGAAGAGGGAGCAAGCAGAGAAATAGAACTGGTGGAACTTCGCTTCCCCCTTAGCCAAAAGAAACTCATTTTGTATGTGACAACGCAAATCAGCCACTTTCTTACTCGCTCATCTACACCATTGCCAGTGACTGTAAATAATTTGAAATGGAGACAAGGCTAGACTGGAAAAGCCATTTAGGCTCCTAAAAAATGGAAAATATGGTAGCAGACATTCAAGAATGAATAAGAGATTTCATTAGAGGAAAAGCGTGGAGCACAGAGTAGTTTCAATTGACTGCATGTCCTTTGGGAAGGCATGGAAAAGAGCAACCAGCTGAGAGGATTTCCCTGGTGAATGGCAAGCTCTCCTTGTAGCTCCAGAGGGAGGCAGGGAAAGTGGAGACTACAGAGAAAGCCTGCGCGTGTGTGATAGCTGAGTGGCTGCTTCTTTAAACTATAAGTGTTGCAAATTCGTAGGTGCCGCTCAATCCCATGATATAATATCCAATCTATCAGTTCATTAGGCAATACGAGAGCTCATGATGGTCCCCTCAGTATCTGCGACAGATCAGGCTGTAAAAATCACCTCAATTTCTTTACAGAAAAATAGTTGTCTGCATCCAAGCTTAGTTCTCAGTATGTTGTGTGTTCAGGTTCTATAAAAACAGATGATTCTGAGGAGACATGGCAGTAGTCTGTTGCAGTTTTAAGAAATTTCCAAGACATCCTGTTTGTTTATCTTTGTTTAGCTGATAGAGCCAGATGAAAGGAACAGAATACCTCGTATGTCAGAAGACTGAAGTGAATTAATAGATGGCTGTATCTCACAAGAAAGGAAGGAAGGAACAAATGAAGGAATGAACTTTGACTTTTCTAAAGTAGACAGGGCAGACAGGCTCTGACTGATGTTTACAAAAGTAAATGCATTTGAAGCAGCACCATATGGAGAACTGGGAACAGTTTAAGAGTTAAGCAGGAACATCCTTAGGAACCAACAAAATTGAACCTCAACTCTGAAATACATTAATCACCTTTTATAGAAAAGCAAATACTATGCACTGAAAAAAGGATAATTTCTGCACAAGGTGCATGAGAAAATTAAGAATTAGATCATAAGGAATATGAATAGAAGTAGCAGTTTGGATGTACCATAACAAACAGTTTCACTGCATCCCAACATGGATTATAACAGTCTGTTGGGTAATGAGAGAAACTTTTCTTTTTCTCACATTGGTCTTGTTTATAGATCAAGGAGCAGGCTTCAGGTCACTAGACTTCCTACAGTGCCAGCCTTTGCCTTTGTTTATAACTTGAAAAAATAAAACTCTTAAGCGCATGCCTAGCTTCTGAAGCCTGAGTCCTGCTAACTGTTAGAGACTGAAATAGCATCCTCAATGTGTATTAATAAATCCATGAGTAACAGGATTGTTTATAATCACTTTTCCAAAAAAAAAAATTGAATTCATAACTGACAGAAATTAGTTGAAAAAAAAGGCCTTTTCACTTCTGCCTTTTTCTAGTGTAACATGCTCTATAAGGCCAACATTATAAAAAAAGAAAAGGCCATTTCATCATTCGATTCCTTTTATTCAGCTGATGTGCTGTGATACTCTTTTGCAGTTCTTTGCTGTGTGCACTTTGATAAACTAAAAATGCCACCAATGTACACAAACAGTAGTTGAAGAAGATGCTGTTATTTGCAGAATACCAGTAGCAGCATATTCCACTTTCAGCTAATTGTAATAATGTGCATGTTTTTTATGAGAAATAGGAAGAGATATCAAAGCAAATTATTCTGTGTTGGCTTTAGGAGGACAAACATTTGTTGTTGACAACTATTTGATCTGTCCCATAATTCTGTCATAGCGACAAAATAAAACTATATTTTTTCTCCACTTCTGTGATCTTTCACCTGGATAAGAACCAACACCTGGCATCTTTTCAAATTTTCTTTTTTCTTTACATCAGTGGCAAAAGTTAAAAAGGTAACATGAAAAGAAAGATGAAAAAGGAATGCTGTTCAAATTGAAGGACTGTAGTTTCAAGTTTCAATCCTGTATCAAAACATCTCCGCCTCATCTTCTTTCTCAGTCATCACAAATGAAAAGTACAAAGAAGTACACAAACATCAGTACAATGCTGTGTGTGTACTGCTATCCAAAAATCACAGTTACAAAATTATACCTGACATATCAAATACTGACAGTCACATCCTCAAGATTTTCTTCTGTTCGTTCCCATGGACCTTCTTTATTAATAAATCTGACACATAAAAAGCATCTGTATGACTAAAGTGTCAGTTACTGGAAAGACCGTTTTGATCTACTTCTTAACTTTTAGAAGAAATATTCTCTTTTTTATGAAGACAGGATCTGTTCACTGACTGCCAGCTTTCAAATGACCACCTCTTGAAGTTTAATTTTAAGTTTTAAATAAATATTGTATGCATGCAGAATAATTATGATGCTCTAGAGAGACACTGTATAATGACATTGATTCTTTTTTATCTAAAAATGCCAAACCCTTGAGGCAGCAAAGACTGTATTTGCCACAGATACATGGAGGTTCATTCTACATGTTAAATTATAATAGGCTGTTCATGTTTCTGCCATTAAGTAGGTAATGAAACTTCCATTGTAAACTTCAATTTTCAGTTGTTTAAAACTTATTGGTAAAAATAAGCTTTGGTCATATATTCAGTATTTCAGAGTGTTTCAGAGGTGGAATAAGTTTTCTGTTAAAAATAACAGATAATTTGTAAATTCTGCTGGAATGCTGTGGAACTACTGAAAAGAAAACATATTGGGTTTGGACACGTTTACAGTCATTACTGAAACAAGAATTATATTTCACTAATATCTGTTGTGGATATGTTATTAGTAAAAGTATATAGTTATTCAACATTAAAAAAAACTGAAATCCTTACTGAAGTGCGAAAAATATCATTTGTGTGCAGAGCAGCTTCTTGTTTTATTTTTATTAAATTTAGTATATCTAAATTAACTTTCGGATTTAATAATTAAACAAAAGTCCAAAATTACTGCAAAGGTATAGACAAAAAAAGTAAATAACATGGATAAAGATTTAACTCCTTAGGTCAGCAGGCTTTTGCCAAGGAAGACTGATTTATTTTACTAAACACATATTTGATAATTCATAGTGTGCACAGTTTCTTTAAAAAAAATTGCTGATGTCTTGAACACCAGCATTTGCTTTCATTTTGCCAGCTATAGTGTTACTGTAGTGGTATTATTATTATTTTTTGTTCTTAAAACTAGAGAATAACAATGATACATACACAAATAATGTTACAATTACTTAGTTATTGCAATTAATCTTTTTTAATATAAGATAAAATGACAGAAACAGCACCTTTTAGGAACTATCATTAATCAGGTATTGAGAATCAGGAAGAGAAGACACTGAAGACTGTAGTAAGTACTAGAAAAAGAATCCATTACAATCTTAGCTTTCATATAGTTTCTTGAAAGATTCATCTCTGTCACTTAAAGGCAGCTAGTAATTATCCATCTAAGACTGTGTTGTGTATTGATATGAAAGTCCTCCACACTTTTTTGGGAGGGAAGTGAGAGATGGGCACATTTGGAAAGCAAGTCATTCCACCTACCTAAACATCTATTTTATAGTCTCTCACCATTAAGGTTTAGCAGATTCGATGCCTCACTTTTAGATGGCTTAAGATGCTAAGATGTTCCTATCTTATTGTTTTAAGATACTTGCTGACAGAAGATTAATATCCTAATGTTTCGGTAATTATTCCTATGCAAATAATCAACAGTGTTTAGGAGAGATTAATATCTGACAGAAAATACAACAAGCCAGGCTGAAATATGTAGACTCAAAGTGCCAAGTATTCTTCCATTATGTTTAATGGTTTTTTGGTTCAAATGGCTTGATTTTAGTAAAACCGCGAACCAAGTGGCTCACAGAAAGTCCCTTCTGAAGGGCAAACCCTCATATGGATGAGTCTTCCTCCAGTGAGTAGATTCCCTTCTCCTGGTCTTCCCATTCATTCCCCAGACAAGATCCAGAAGGACTTCCTCCTCTTCTAGATATTTTTCAGAGGGCAGGGCTAGCAGGAGTATGCAAAAAAGCATGTCATACTTCGGTAATGCTAACTTTGTGGCACAGAGATTCATTTCACTTACTGTGAGAGTTCTCCACACAAGTTAAGCAATTAGACTCCTTGTATACTCATGAAGATGAATGGACATTTCTAGAGAGTGATTAATTAGACTCATTTTTCGCATTTACCTTGAGAGAAGATTAGTTTTCCTCTAGAACTTCTTCTTTCTACTAATTGCAGAGGGAATATATGAAGTCTGACACAAAAAAAAAAACCCCGAGACTAATTCTATAGCTTGGGAACCAAGAGCGTGAGGGTAGAGACAGAGAGATGGTTATAATCTGTCACAGTGAGATGAGCCTCAATCCAATCACTTCACTCAGTACGAGTGGACATGTGTTCAGCTATAGATGTTTTCTTAACCTTGGTCAGAGAATGTCAGTGTACAAGAGTGAAGAGCAAGTTAACATCAGGTTTCTTGTGAAAATGAAGAAATACATGACGGAAACTTTTCAACTATTGATTGAAGCACCAAAGATAAAGTTGGTACTCAAAGGAACTCATTTTTTGTTGGCAGAAAATATGAAAGAAAAACCAACATAGATGCTCAGCAGCCTTTCAGAAAATGATATATGAAATTGATTTGAACGTTGGTAGCACCATATGCAGCTGTGTGTCAACTCAGAAGGGAACCGTTTTGAAGATGATTGTAGTTGATTTTCTTAATTTGTTAAATCAAAGGAGTTATGGACACAGTCTTTTTTGTGTGTTGGACTTCATAGGGTATTCTTGAAGATTCAGATATCTGTATTAAGGACCTCTGTACTTTAGGGTTGAATCCTATTTAAAAACAACCAACAAAAATTCTATGAAAATATTCTCCGCTCATTTCCTTTCCATATTCATATATTTGTTAAATAACTTTTGTTAGCAGTGCCTTTTTAATTTATTGCTAAATTTGCTTAATGTTTCATTCAGTATATTTTTCCATCATATATGTTAAAAGTTTCTCCGCTCTAGACAGTCTTGGAGAGAACTATTGTTGGATATGCAGGCGGACAAAAGTATCTCCTACATTCATCACAATTTGCTAACTTTTTAACTTCTTTCCCTCTGGAAATAAAAGTCTGCACTGGGTTTCTAGATTAACGTACGTTAAAAAACGACTGAAAGCATTGTGATGCAGGTTTTGTTACAATCTTAAAGCAAAATTGCCCATTGATTTTATGAAGAATTGCTCCAGAAATTATTTCATTACTTGGCCCAGGATAAATTAAGCTGAACATCCTTGTTTGCAATTTTGTTTCATTATTAATTCACTTAGTATCCATTGCAATTATGCCGACTATAATTGTTTTGCTATTCATGTGGCTGTCAGAAAGATTTTTATAGGCCTTCCATTAAAATTAGGCATACATTAATAGGCATTTAAGGCATGTTACTGTTTATAATAAACCTTGAAGGTGTGGTCTACTAAAAGTGAAAAAGTCTAAGAGTGAAAAAGTCTAGAAGTGAAATATGAACACTTAATTTTAAAATACAGAGTTTTTTTCCATTGAAGTTTCTGTTACTGGAAGTTTTCAAATTTCTTTGTTTGCCTGAATCCAGGACACTGACCTGGATTCAGTTAATGATGGACTGTCTAGTTATGTGTCTCCTAAATAGTAGTACAGCATCCTGTTGCAAGATATTTGGCCATCCAGGGATTTGTAAGACAGCAGTAAGTGGGTCAGATAATAACCTCATAATTCTAGAAAACTCTAGAAAGCTGGTATAGGCACTATTTTAAATCCAAGCAGAGGAACTTTCTCCTTGGAAACTTTTATGGCAGGATTTCTAGGTAAAAGAAAACACAGACATGGTGTCCACATGGGCCTGCTTGGTGATTATCCATCAGCAACTGAATTTTAGAACTAAGAATTTCTCAAATAAATTCTGCTAGAAAAAGAAGTGCATCTCTAATGGAGCTAATAAGGCTATCAGATATACCACACTTAACCAATTTAACGTATTCTTCTGGTTTATAAGGAAAAAAGTTAAATGGGTCCGTTGTATTCAGCCTCTATTCCAGATGTGCACAAAAGCAATGGAGAGGGCAAAGAACCAGTACCAGAGCAGACCTTCTTTCTCTAAGCATACTACTTATTAAAATGTATATATGAGCTAATTAAGTCTCATAACGCTTCCTTGTAACATGACGTATTTGTCACAAGAAAGGCAAAGATCAGCCTTTCTGAGTGTGTCCTGCAGGATGGCAGTTAGGAACACTCCCCAGGACACACAAAAAGTCTTCCGTCTTGGGAAGAAGGAGGGGGACAGATCCTGGGTCTTCCTTGACGTACTCAGAAGCTGTCAGTCTGGGGGATTGACCATGAAGGGAACAATCTTCAAGTAGTTTTGTGAAGTTAGCCTCAAAACAGAATCCCCAACCGAAATTTTTAACTTTAACGTATAACTTCAAATCAGCCAACCTTACGTTGGTTAGGAAAATAGCATTTTCCAAAAAGAAATTGTGCCATTCTAGGCAAGCGTAACTCAAAGACAAAGCAATGAGGTGATGACACTTCTCTCTCTGTGCTTTTCTAATAAGGAATAGTAACAGAAAGTCTTCTTGGCCTAAGGACACTCTTAATACTACCTAAGTGTAGAAACAATTTATTATTTCTCAAGGTTGCAGGACTTAAGCAGATAGAAATGAGACTACACATGGTATATGAACTGGATTTGAGATCTATGTAAATTTTTCTTTCTGTGTGCCATTTCATAAAATGTCGCTGTAGAGTCATTTAGGTTTATTTTTTGTTTGTGTTGTTCTGAGAGGGAGAAAGAAAGAGAGGTACATCTGTGATGGCCTTTATCTTTAGCCTCTGTCAAACAACCTATTTTGAGACCAGGCTCACTTCCTAAAAATCTTCTCACAGTTTGAAGCAGATGTCTGCTTTTCATATCTCAGGCCCACATTAGTTATACCTAAGAGGAATCTTGCAAAAAACCCAAAATCTTGCAGCAGAACAACAGGCACAAATAATTTCAAAAATCCTTACTGCTTTTTGCATAGTCTTCACTATTGTAAAATAATTAAGAAAACAGTGTGAGGATGATTTAGCAATGTGAATATCGGAAAGAAAATAATGCCTCAGAACATATTTGTATTTTCATCCAAATGTATTTTTAATATTTTATTCTAAACCAAAATAAGTGTTTTAATTAATACACATAAATTAATGTACTAGATTAAAAAATTAGTTCATTTGGGCATAGAAGAGTTCCATAACTATTTGTTGTACCTTATATTATATATATATATTTATGAAAAAAACTACTATGGAACATATATGTTATAGTAAAGAGTGAACACTTCTGCAACTGTTGCTCTTAAATTATTCTTGCCAGGCAGGAATTCCAAGTATCTCTCAGAACAGGGTGAGATGCCTTTAAATGACTTTCCAAGTAAAGGAGGCACTATAGTAATTTTCATACTGTGACTGTCCAACAGTTCATAGTTTCTTAAAATATGTTAACCTGTCTATGCTATAATAAGTCATTGGTCTTTCATTGAATTAAGAGTTCGGCATCCCAATATAGCAGAGTTCAGTGTCTTAAATAAATTAGCCTGTGAAGACCTATAGTCCAAAGTGAAGACAAAATGCAATTTGATTGATGTTTTTTAAAATATTTTTCCCTAGAAGCTAGAGATCTTATATGCCTGATGGAACCAGGGAACTTAATAAAAAATAGGTCATTAAATTTAAGTGTATAATTATTAAGCAATTGTCTCCCCATGTGGCTTAATTGCAAATGAAGAAAACCTAAAAACAACATCACATTCCTACATATTGATTACTATGTAGAAAATTCATTACTTCTGGCTTGGTGTTCTTCAGTCAAGGAGTTGTTGGGAGTTTTTTATTATTATTCCTTTTTTTTCCCCCTCCAGTTGTTAACGAAAGAAGCAGCATTTCAAGAAGAACAATTAGGTTGGTTTGTGACACTGGACTCCTTGGGGATAGTTTCAGAGCACTGCTGTAAGTAAGCCTGTAGGACACAGTTTCAAACAAACTACACTCCTACAAAGGGTTTTTTGTTTTCCAGTGCCATGTAAAGCACACAGGGATATATGTATTCAGGATGAGGAAAAAAATTAATAACTGGAAGGAAAACAATAAACAAATTTAATGGCGCTTAGTGAAACTCTTGTCTACACGCTCTCCTCATTTGGAAGTGCAAGTATTCATCCTAAGGAATGTCTTAGTCTAGACTGAGGCAGGAAACTGTAGGTCATACATAAGGTGACTGAAAAAATGCATTTGATTTATTCATATCTCTTAATGTGAAATGTGTATTTGGAGAGACTAAAAATCTCAGAAAGACTTTTTTGCAACAGCCAATTACTCACAGCTTTTTAATTCTAGCAATGCATTTGGAATGTTTCCGTTGTTCTAAGGGTTAAAAACTTCACCATGACAATGACGAGCCTTATTACTCAGTCAAAGTAAATGGATCACCATATAACCTTTCAGAAATGTTCTTCCTTAAGCTATTAAAACATTCCATGCCCTTAGATGACAACAATTTCTCTGCCTTTTGAAATTTCTTTTCTATCCTGCAGAGTTCATAGAGATATGCTTGGTTAAAATCAACTTATATAAAACTATGCACTGTAAATTCTGACACTTCTGTTTGAATCTCTTTTCAAACACTTGTCTTTGCTCACCATAATAGATGTCAGTTCTTCTGATGTAGTTCAAGCATGAGCTTCATATGAAGACTCAGCTATGTCTATTGCATTTCTGAAGCTACTACTCACTGAAGTTTTGTGCTGTTTGACATCAAAGATAGGCAAGAATCACCTGCTGAGTTCACATGCATGGAGCAAAACATCTTCAAATCACTTGTGCTAGACAAAAGTTTTTCATATTAAGCTTTCACTATCATGTGGACTTAAAGACAAATGTAGTCCTTGTTAAAGTTGCAGCATTGTGTTATTAAACTATGCATCTGAGCCTAGTGATTTATATAAGTTTTAAGACAAAAGATAATCATTTGGCTGATATATTTTTTGGCATCATTTGCAAAGAATTCTGTTACACAGAAAAAAAATGGTCTTTCATTCAATATGCAGTAATTTTGCTCAAAGGTAAAAACAATTTGGAAGCGTGGCATGCTCTAGCTTAGAAAAAAATACAATGCTCTACTTTTTCAGACTTTAATATCTGACTTTCTTTATCGATTTGAAAACCAGAAAGAGGCAACAGTTAAAACACATACAGTATGTAGGGAACATAAAACAAATTCCTATTCTAAAAGTTCACAAATCTGGGGGTTTCATAAGTTTAATCAAATAACATACTGAAAAATAGATACGGATGTCGAAGAAAAAAAAATTATGAAGGATCAAGGGATGTGTGTCTAATGGATACCTAATCAGTATAATAACTGTGCCATAGCTTTTAATTGCAATGACTCCAGTAATGACTCTGTATGTAAACCAGATTCAACATGAATATGCATCAGAATTAGACTTTGGAATGGTTGTGTATGAAAAATGCTTATAATTAGTCTGCTTTTAAATGTCACCGAGTGACTGCATTAAGGGCAAACCAAAACACAAAAGGGTGTGTGATTGTTGTGAGATAATCTAATGCCTTGGGTGTGTCAGCTCAATCAGCAGATGCTGAAATTTAGTTGCCAATTTTAGCAGATTGAAGATTTTAGTATTATAGGTCCTCCAGTGTTTTTTATTCATTGAAGTGGCTTGAAATGAATTTAAAAGAAAGAAAGATGTTTTTCCCCTACTATTGTTTTTCCATTTCTTTGGTATATGGATCCAAGGAAGGCAACGTGCCTAACAATTTCCAGTCTCTGTAGTTGTTCCATAACTGCAAGATTAAACCCCAGCAGGCCAGATCCTTAACTGACTCCTGACTATTTACATTTTTTTATACCTAAATTAATTGCCTACTTTAACATTTTCAATATTAATATATTTCTTTGTTTAAATACATTTTACAGTTATTCAAAGCTTAATGTATTACAAAAGGAGAGTGCAGTTAGGTTGTATTAGGTGCTTTGTATGTACATATAGACAGGTTCAAAGCACATTTTAATGTGTTTCATACATGGGTAAGGAACTTCTAAGTCCCTTTAAGGGCTCTAGAACTTGTCTTAAGTACATTTTGCACTAAGATCCAAGCAGGTGAACTTCCCCTCCTTTCCATCTGTCCTCTCCTCAAGTCTTGTTTTCCATGTAAAACAAATGCAAGCACATGGGCTGGCAGAAAACCCGGCAGTAGCTATATGAAATACTTCTGGTATATCCAAAATCTTAGGACACACCAAATTCCAGAGGACAAAGCTCTGGAATAGACCATCTCTTGCTGTAGGATCAAATACCCAAACAAATCAGAATCTTCCAGTGAAAGCCCCTCCTAGGCCTTATAGGCCACAGCGTGACCTTACTAGACACAAAATAGGCACCAAAGCTGGAACTATAGAGTACCTTATGAAGAATGATTGTGCTAAGCAACACAGAGTAGGAAATCTGGGAACAGAGTGGCTGAGACAGAATACGGGTTACGTGCTATGATGATTTACTTAAAACACAAGAAACTCCTTGCCATGTAGTGGTGGCTCCTTCAGATCTGTCAACATTAATTTATTACCCCACTCTTGACATGAATTGTACTCAATATGGGGCGTTTCAGTATGGTCTTACGCCTGTGCTCAGATCTAATTAGAAATGAGATATAAGCAGATGGAGAGAAATCATCGTTGCACAGTTGGTCCCTAATACAAAGAAATTTCCCTAACAGTTGACAGTTAAGAACTGCTCAATTAGTAAACCACAATAAAAGGACGGCTATCTAAAAATAAAATTAAAAAGCAAAATAACAGCTGCTCAAAGCCTCTACAAAAATCTTTTACGGAAACAAGGAAAAGATTAACCATGACGCCAAAACCCACCTTAAGATAGCTAGATTGCAGTACTAGTATTAGAGTTTAGTGTCTGTGAAGTCACTACAGAAGTGACCCTTATGTATGACTTTCCTATCAAAGAAACTCAAATAAGACATTCTGTTATCAAAGAAAAAAAAATGCGAAGTGTCTCTTCTACCATCAGTTTTGCATTGTACAGCTCTGATTTCCCCACACTTTACAGAACAGAGACAAGTTTCTGTACACAGAAGTAGTATGCTGCCCAGATAAAAATATTTTGCCTTTAATGAGCTTTATACACCCAGTCATCTTAACATCTGAGTCCACAATACACAGAAGAAGTAAGCAACACATTAAACTAAACTATCCACAAGAGAAAGCTCAAAGCACCAACAGCAGGCGGGTCAGCAATCTCTCATTTGTGAGGTATCAAAGGCTGTTGATAGATCTAATAAAATTACTCTGAACATTGACCTTTGTCCATGGCCAGAAGGAATGCAGTTATACAATAGGGGAAGGGAAATCACTAGTGAAAACATGTAGTTTCAAATAAACTGTGCTTCTACTGGCAATTTTTCTTTATCCGCTATCATGTAATACGCAGAGGGATGTACAATATGTACTTAGAACAGGAAATGAAAGTGAAAAAAATGGAAGCTAAAACTGACACTAACAATACTTAAATTGCTTAATGGAGATGCTGTGTACATAGTCCCCCAGGCAACATATCCTTCTGTTTAGAGCTTCTAATTGTACCGTATGTCTTAATAAACAGCAGGTTACAGAGACTCTAGGTCAGATGTTAGACAACAGAAGGATTTTGTCTATAATTTATTCAAAAGTTTGATTGTATCGTTGCACATTAGTAGGGAATCAGACATCAGAGTTATGAAGCTAATCACCGTCTGGCAGTGCTAAATGTTTGTATGCATGTGTGTGTATGTAGATAGAAGTGTGTGTGTATGTACAAGCATATATATAATATATATCACAGAATCATAGAACGATTTGGGTTGAAAGGGACCTTAAAGATCACCTAGTTCCAATTCCCCTGCCATGGGCAGGGACACCTCCTACGAGACCAGGCTGCTCAAGGCTCCATCCAGTCTAGTCCTGAACATTTCCAGGGAGGGGGCATCCACAACTTCCATGGGCAACCTGTTCCAATATCTCACCACCCTGACGGCAAAGAATTTCTTCTTAATGTCTAATCTTGGTCTTCCCCCTTCCAATTTAAAGTCATTCCCCCCGTCTTATCACTACGTGCTCTTGTAAAAAGTCCTTCTCCAGCTTTCTGGTAGGCCCCATTCAGGTACTGGTAGATGGCTATAAGGTTTTCCAAGAGCCTCCTCTTCTCCAAAAAAATCCTTTATGTACATTATATTTTATTTTATATTATGTATGTTACATTTTTAATATAATATATTTTTAATATCCGTGCATCATATACAGACACATATGTACAGCTGTTTTCCTGAGGGCTGAAGGCATCATCAGGACAAAGCAGCAAGATTTTCTCATGTGCTCTGTTTATTTCATAAGTAGCACAAGAATTCAGCATCAAAATATTTCTTTTTTGAGAGAAAGTTTAGGAAATTTACTTAGTTTATATTATTTTAAAAACAACAATGTGCATCAAAATACAACAGGCATAGCTCCTCTGCTCAAGCAGTTCTCCACCTAGCTTCCTGCCCAGTTTTGCTGAGTTAGGCAGCAGTCCTATAATGACACCAAGGTTCTCTTTAGAAAAAGGGCTCTGGAACAAAGGATTCAATACAGGATGGACAGTTAATATTACAAGCTGCGTATAATGACTCCAGCTTCCTTTGGCGCAGAAATGCAGGAAAGAAATAAGGTGTAGCAATATTAAAGAAATACCAAAGCCCCCTTAGGTTCTCAGGGTGCTTTTTCACAGGTTTGCATTCTCCTGTGCTACTCTGCTTGTGCCAGCTGCCTCTGGGAAAACCGAGTCCACCTTGTCAGTGAAGTACACTTTTGATACCCTACTAGGTTGTTCAGAGAGAGGACCTTTGCTCAAGCTTCAGAGCTCTCTGTGTACAAGAAACCCTCAGTATGGGCTCAAACCTCACCACTGATATTGTCACACTGAACACTTTGACAAGTGAATATTACAGGAATCACTATTATTTCTGGGAATGCTGCCTCCCCATTCTAGCCAAAGATGCTGATACTCCTCTCATTTAACTGTGGGCCTTCCTGGCTATAATGTGGATTTATAACACTAAGTAACTGATAGGAATGTGTCAGAATGATGACAGAAACGTGTACAGAAGTGCATGAGTGTTGAAGGCAGCTATGTTTAAGCCTGTTTCCAAACCTGCTTTCTGCCCTGTAAGGAACAAAATATTTATAACATTCATAAATCTTTTGTGGATTGGTATAACACAGTTTGAAAAGTCTAAGGACCAAGTAGCTGCCCTATAATAATATCAGAGAAAAAAAGAAATTGTAACAAACCATAGATTCCATCCCTTTCATTATTAAAGGTGAACCAGAAACCTTTGGAGAAAAGCTATTTTTCCAGTCCTCCTAAAGTTTTTTTTCAATAAGGCTAAGGAGAGAGGAAAGGCAAATAGGCCTATCAGTTTATTAATTGGAAAAAAAAAATTTGTAAAACTTTCATGATTTTTCTCTTAATTCAAATGAAATTTAGAGTGATCATGGAGTTTATTTAACTGTCCTAGGTTATTTCTACAGAAAATCTCTCAATGTCCACACTGAAAACAAAACCAGCGCTAACTAGAATTAGTGAATCCATGGAATAAGATCTTTTTCAAGGAAATATTCCATCTCTGTCAAAGACTGGTGGCAGGAGGTTTACACCTGTACTACTTAGAGTACTCTGATGGCCGACATGTCCAACAGAGACAAAATGACAACACAATCCAACAGCCAAAAGTCACTTGTCACAACCAGACTGTTTCTAACTAGAAAAAAACAGGTCATTGTGCCAACTGGTGAAAACTCTCAAACCACGTAAATAAAATATAGCCAGTTTTATATATAAAATAGATACAAAGCCTTTCAGATTCCATAAGAAATAAAGAATATGCCTCCTGTAATATTCTGAGGTATGGTAGGGGTCTCCACCCAAACAAAAAAAAATCTATTTATGTTACAAAATATCTTTTCTTTGAAAAAATATAAGCAAATAATTAATCAGGCAGGATATTGATAATAAAAATATACATCCTATTTGTTCAAATATATCTCCTAAGATTGTAAAAAATCCTAATTATTGATCTTCTGGAAATTGTACTTTTTAAAATATGTTCAAAATGGAAAAAGAATCGTGTCACAGAATGAAAAATTTTGAGGAAAAAATATTTTAAAAGTTACTATAAAAGGAAGCCATGACCTTTCTGAGCTTTTCCTATAGAAGAACATGAAGAACAAAACAAAAAAGCAATTTTTTCTTTTGAATATCCATTGCCTTATAAAAGTAATGACTAGAATCTCTGAATACAAAGAAGAAAGAAAGGAAGGAAAGAATTGCATTTTAAACCAACATTGAAAAACAGGTAATCAACTCGCCACCTAGAGGCAGAAATTCTTCTTCCTGATCTTTTATTATTCTGAAAGATAATCTCAAAACTCATGAAAAACACATTCATCCTACTTTGGTTTTTTTCACCTGTTTCTAATAGCAAGCTTCTACACTAAGCTTATAATCCCAAGACAATTAATTTCCCCTATTCTAAACAAATTCTTTCTGTGTCTATATTTTTTTATCAAGTGTTACTAAGCAATAAACCTTCAGATAAAAGTCTACCTCAACTCATCCAACATTAACGTTTCTCCTCTAGGCCATTTGAAAGTGTAAAGATGCAACAGTGGAGAGGTATGCCATAGTTATCTGTAAATCAGTACTAAAATAGACGATACCTATTTAGAGCAGTCTTTTCATTAACTACAATACTTACAAAGGAGCTAAAGCTTTTAAAAATATGACTAACTATTGTTACTTATTCCTGTCATTTATTATGAGAGTGAACCAAGAATCTATCATTACACACTATAACCACAATTTATCATAAAATTATGAAATGTGGATGCTCCTGAGCATACAAGACCCAAAAGATCATCAAGAAGTCTTGATTTTTTCATTTAAATTCAAATTAAAAATACCTGCTGTGACCTGGTTAACATCAAAACAAATGCATAAAATGAATACCTAATGGAAATATTAAGAACTCGAAGAAAAATGTGTGCGTTTTCATCATAAATGGATATGAACACATGCCATTGGGCAAAGATTATACTATCTCCTTCTTCAACGACACATCACTCATTAGAGCCTGAACTCTATTTCTGTCCTTACCATTCTGTTGATAAGAAAGAAAAGGGAGTCAGTGAGTCAGTTCACTGTTTCTGGAATAAAAGTAAAGCTTTATATCTGACTAAGAAGTTACTGGAAAAACCACAATGCAAAATATGACCTGTACTGGAGCATGAAGTTATCTCACTATTGTAAATAGGAACTCTGATGAGTGTCAGTGGACACCCTTTGCATCCCATTCTTGGAATTCATTTGCAACAGCAGCAGCACAAGGTCATTTGGAAAGATAATTCTGCTTACAACATATACTTTTTTTCAGGATTCACTTTCCCCAAGGAAGATAACACCTTGTGTAATGATTAAAAACAGAATCCATCTTATGACTAAATCTATCATTTTCATCCCTCTACTTATCAACCAGAGTTCTGCAATCAAACATTGGAGCAGACTTAAGATCAGAGAATCATAGAATTGTTTGTGTTGGAAGGGACCTTAAAGATCATCTAGTTCCAACCCCCCTGCCATGGGCAGGGACATCCCGCTAGATCAGGCTGCCCAAGGCCCCATCCAACCTGGCCTTGAACACCTCCAGGGATGGGACAATGATCAACCACTAAACATCAAATCATACAGCATACGTTATACCAAAAAAAGAACTTGACCTAAGGACTAGAAACACATTCCAAAATGACAGAAAACAATTTTCCTCCTTATGTTTATCACTCCTTTGCAGAGTCAGTGCCCTGATAACCTTAATATTTGCTATCAACATTGAGAGAGAAAAATCTTGCCAAGGAGCTTCCGACTGCTCTGAGAAAAGTAAAGGCTACCACTAAACTAGTGGCCTTTTCCTCAGAATTTGCTATTTTGAACAGCATAATGGATTGCGGTATAGGATGCTGGATCTTTTCTCATAGCTTGTTTCACTCACACTCAACCTAGAAATCTCTGCTTTTTTTTCCATAATACAAGGAATGTTCACAACATGTTGGCTGCAACACCTAAAATCCAGACATTTCAGATACTCTGTAACAAGCATGTGGGAAATTAAGACAGCTGCATGGAAAAAAATAGCTTGCTCCATCAACTGAAAAGAAGCTTACAGACAGCTGGGGACATCTCCTTCTTGTTTGCAGAAAGGTTTCTCAGGACAGAGTGTTTGGCACGGAGGAACAGCATATCACACAGTGAGATGTTCATCACAAACCTTAGAGTGATAAAATATGAAATACATATGCTCCTCAAGAAATCCACATATGAAATACAGAGAGAAAACAATAGCATCAGTTGTTTTTACATCACACTTCCTATCTCAAGACTGGCAAGGCAAAGAGAAACATTTCTGTGCAAGAAGCGTTAAGTCCACATGTGTCATCTGTCAACATCTGCTGGTGAATCCCAAAGAGGTCAAGGGAGCTGCAGTTCAAATATTTTTGTGTTTCAAGACACTGAAGCACTTTCAAGAGTAAGTTAGCACCTCTCTTCTGTTAAGAAGATCTGTCCAAATGGATACTTTCCCGTTGTTTTTCAAAAATTTAGCAAAATGAGAGAGAAAATCAATCTTGACAACAGCCATGCCCTAATGATTTGATATACTTTAGCCTGTTTAGGCAGTCAGGACTAGGCCTTCCTCATAATAGAAATATATTCAAATTATGTAAACACCATTAGGCAGACACCGAGTTACAGCAAAATACAGACACTGTCATTACTGTAGCTCTGCAATTCCTTAGCAATCAAAGTGGACACAAAGGAGTAACTTAGGAGTTATTAAAAAAAAATTATGCCCCCTACAGAATGGTGTCTTAGCAATTCACAATCAGTTTAGAACTTGTGCCCTAGCCAGTACTGTCTGGTGAAGAAATACATTAATTTGGGGGGGAGGTTACTAGAAATAGGGCAGAAAGGAATTAAGTGACATGTCCAAAGCCACTTGAGCAATCTGAGGCATAATGGAAAACCAAATTCAAAGGCATTGAACCCCAGGCTCCATAAGGTAATCAAAAATCCCTTTCCTATTTAATTTTAATATTTCCAGTGTACTTGGGGAAGTGATCACAAGGAACGAACAATTATCCAAGCATCAGGAATCAGAAACATTCATAGAAGTAAATGGGAAAACTTTTATGTCCACAAGACACTGCTGTTGCTGTTACAGATAATGATACCACAGCTGATCCTGCCACTGCTGAGTGGGGTGTAATGTCAGTTCTGGATGAGGAGCTACACTGCAGCAAAATTCTGATCATGAATCCCATGATACCGTATCAGCACTTAACAGTCCTGACTTTCATGCCTAGGAGACAACTGACTGAAATGCCAAGCAAAGAATCATTGTCAGCTCTATTTAATATGTTTTAAAAAAAAAAGAAAAGACTAATTATTATTATCCTCTGATCAGTTACAGAAAGATGTGGGAAGATAAATCTCTAGATGAAGACTAATACACTGCATTTACAAATATAGGTTTTTTACTTTTAAGCCACATTTTTTCATTCTGTTTAATAGCATCAGCATTGGGCAGGTTTAGTCCACCTCAGCTTTTGCTGTAAGGCTAATGCCATGAGTAAAAAACCTGACATTTAGCAGTGTCGAGAATACCGTTACTATTTTCTTATCATTTGAACAGAAAAAATAATCACAGCAGCATTACATTCAAATAATCAGAGACTCATTTACAGATAATTAAAAGCAATACTTCTCCTAGTATGAGGATGAGAAGACTCCATGCAACTCCCAGCTCCCCTTGTAGCCACATTTTTGAGCTTTTTATATTGCCAGCTGAATATCTTATTTTTATTTTTGAGTCAATCTTCCATAACTATGGATCAGTCCCATTCTTGAAATATTTTTCTCCTGTTTCTAGATGTCATTATTACTATTCTTATTTAGTTCTATAGTGCTAGTGTAAGAGGACACTAGTCCACTCCATGTGCATGACTTTGTAGAAATGCACAGCAAAAGTAGTCTGCTACGTGTGATTTTTCAGAGATAATTCATAATTAATAATGTGTAAGCAGTCCAAATTTCAGAGACTTTTGGCTGCCTGTGATATTTGTTCATTTGGGGGGTTGTTAATTTTAAAATTTAGTTTCAGTGATTATTTCAACATCTTGAACAAAAACAACACCTTTAATTCTGAGTCAGTAAAACCCCCTGCAAGGTCTGAAAGAGTTGCCAACAAAATTAAAGTAGACCATAAGTTATATTTTTTTATATTTCTAGAACAAAAAATGAAAAGGTAGTAGAGCCATCTAAAATACAAGACATTACACTTGTTTTATTCACCAGAATGAAGCAAAAGAAGGCACAAGTCTAATGTTTTTAACAAATCCTTTGCAGTTCACCTTTAAACTAAAGGTCATCAGGTGAGTGTCAGTGTGTTTGAAAGCACTTGAACTGTGTAGGGAGTTCATCTCATCTGTATCATTTATACATATCTGCCGATTATAAATCACAATGGACTGAAATATTTCTAGTCTTTCATATCTGCAGGCATCCAGAGAGCACTGTCTTTTATTTACTGACCATGTTAAAAAGGCACACTTTTTTCTTATTTTATAATAATATGCTGTCTGACCAGTTCAGAGAGATCTCTAATAATGTCTCAGTCCAACCATGGGTCTCATTATGTTGGTAGGAACTGTCATGCAACTGTGAATGTGCAATAAGTGTAGAGGTACAGTAAATGGCAGAAAAATATGAAAAGCATTCTACTTTCAGAAGCTGCACAAAGCTATTTATTCCTCCTACGTCGAATGAACTAAAAATTGAGGAGAGAAAATGAGGTCTTTACTTCATGGCCTTCTAAATTTAAACAAAGAGAGGATTTAAGGATACATCTTACAGCGGAAAATGAGGGATGCTACACAGTGCAAGATACGCACTTAGCTTTTCTTATATCTATCCATTTTTTTTAAGCACAGCAGCACATTGATTTCAATAGAAGTCCTGTTTAAAAATCAATGTTATGGCATGACCCAGGTAACAGTTTAGAGACTATACATATTATTCATAAATGATGTGATTCTGGACCAGATCTATAACCCTTACCATGGGCATCTCCCTCTGATTGTGGTCTCACGAAACATGCTCTAACAACAGTTCGATTTTATCTCTGGCTTATAGTCTTACTGAAACTGGAAACTTTCATCGCTTCATTCGGTTTTGTGTACTGGCTTACATAAAATATGCTGTAACAATACTTTGGTTTCAAAATAAATAGTTGCACAACATGACAGAAGTGTGACCTGTCTGAGGATTTTGATGTACAGCAAAGAGAATTTATTGTAGGATGCCTCTTTCTAACCTTGACTCTGGCCTTTCTATTTGGAAGCACAAAAATATTGTCTACAAAATGAAATGAGGGGCAAGTCACCCATTTGCTCTCTATCTGTGCCACATCACTGCTGCTTCTGGCATGACATTTCTTAGAGTATAAGAAAGAGTGAAAAAGAAAAGGAATTGGTGAAGTGCCCTTCACTTCATTAACATACCTGTCAACAACACACAGACCTACCTCTATTGACAGTCTCTTCCATTGCAGTTCTATTTGGTTCCCCACGTACACAATAATTTCATCCCTGCAGTGAGTGCTGCAGTAAAATTGACATTCACACAAGGATCAATGATTTGACAAGATTGCACTCATATCGTCTACACCCGAACAGGTGTTTGGTAAATTATCATTATTCAAAAACTAAACAAATCAATAAATTGTTCAGATCAAAAGAATATGCAAGAATGTTCTTTGCAAGATCACAGTCTCATTTTGATCACTACAAATTATTCCATTCAAAACCCAGTAGTTTGAGCACACACACAAAAGCCAAAGCAAAGAAGGGAATAAATTCACAACTATTCCAGAAAGCAGCTATTGAATTAATAGCCCAGTTGGTTGCAAATTCACCTTATCTGTGCAGGATACCTCTTCTGACTAAGAGATATGATCCCAAGCTCTCACCTGCCAGGAGAGGGCATTGACCAGCATGCTCCAGCCAAGCTCTAGGGGAAACTGAGGGGCCAGGGCCAAGCCAACACCAAGGCACTAATCCGCTTTGTATTCACTGTGGCAGAGGCTGGAGCCCAGCAATCCTGCTTCAGCCACACCTCTCATCCGCAAGGCTAGAAAAGCCCTTCTTTCCCTGCTTTACTCCATGAATATTTAGGTACTCCAGGCAAAATGGAACAGCTTTCCCCAGAGAGACATTGGTTCCAGCATCTCCCTGCATCAGACAGAGGGTGGTTGGAGTGGGGTCCTGTGCTACTCAAGAGAGCAGCCTAACCGCCACGCTATTAGGTGTTTGAGCGTGGAGCTCCCGAAATCCCTCCTGTGGGAGCAGTGGCACTTGCCATAGCGTATTTAAATATTAATTGAGCAAGAGAGTGTGAATGACTCTTTAAGCCTGACTAGCAGTTAAGGTGTTCTCCTGGGACATGGGAGCTGTGATTTCAGATACCCTTAGGCAGAGCAAGGAATTGAACCCAAGGCTTTCATGACTGCATTTATCTCTTTGCCCACTTCTGAATCCAGCCTGATTGTAGCCAGCACCACTGAGATCCATGGACAGCTAAATAACCCCAAACTGCCTTGCCTAGTGAATTTATTGTTCATCAAGAAATCTTTGCCCATCCCATCTTTGCTGGAAGAGTCAAAGGTGCTGATGTACAGCACCTCACTGACATACATACCCTATGAGTGTGTATGCATCTTCACTTTTTAAATATAAGCACTATTTTTCCAGAGTCAGAAGGGCAGTTTCCCTTTATTTTCTCATAGGGAGCGATCAGTGAATCAGGGCAGGTTTTTAGGAGTGGGAATTTTACATTGCCATGCCACTAACGCCATATGTATAGTATATGAGATTGCAAGTTTATGTCTAAAGGTAAGATGAAAGTTTGATAGATCTGGGGAATGTTCCGAAGTCCTTTAATAGCCTTTGAAAGGAAATCCAATACGGGAAGGTCTTTATGGTAGAAGCTATGTGGGCAGAAACTGTAAGCCCATTCATGTCTCTAATTGTTCCACATCTGAAGGAGGCTGCTGCACATCTGTTATTCCACCACAAGAGTGGAATCTTTTATGAATTTGCCTGCACCTATCATGCTGAGGGAAGTTTTCACTGAGTAAAAAAAAGATTTTCTTGCCAAACTGTGCATCATTTTGGAAACTAACTTGGGCCAACACAGATGTGGTGAGCAGAACAAATCCCTCTTTGGAGCATAGATGATTCCAGAAAAGCATCAATTTTCTTATGCTGGCAAGAAGCCATAAGTTCATTTATATGATTTTCTGAGAAGCAAGAGAGGACATAAACTCCAAATGCCTCAGTGTATTGGCTATTCTAGTGCAATTAAGTGACTAGGAAAATGAGTGATGCCATACATAACTGCATTAACTGTGAGAGCTTTACAATAAAGCATGGCAAAAAACATGCAAGTTTGAGGGGTTAAGGGAATTGGCAAGGAGACCTATGGTCTGAGGTATTCATCCAACTGAAGGGAACAGGGAGCACATATTTAGATGGCTTATATGAAATGAGGTATTCTGAAAAAAATGCCTGATAGTCCTTACCAGCACATTTTTGGCTCTTTTACTCATCCCAGGGTAATTTTAACTAAGTCAAAGAAAGTGAAATATTTCGCACTATCTGAGACAGCCTTCTGAGGTTAAGGTTGAAGCACTACAGGCTGACAGATTAGGGCAACCTGATGTACCCTTCCTTTTTTCTGCTTGCTTTTTACATCAATAGACCAATTTGTTTTCTAGGGCTTTCTGTGTCCCTATCTACCATTACTAAACCATCATGTATATAACACAGAGAGAGGTAAGAGCTCATTGCAAGATGTTTTGGCTCCTGAGACCTCATAAAATGGACTAAGGTGTGCATTTCAATTGTAAGTAGAATTGCAAACAATAAATTGATTTTATGTCTTGATATCAAAAATAAAACAATTAATTTGGGCCTGCTCAAAGAAAAAAATAAATAAATTGGGGCATGTGTGTGTGTATGAGTATTTTGATTTCTCTTTAACTTATCCTCTGAGAAACACGTCTTTCAGCTTCATGTGTCCTATTTTATTTTTAAGCCCCTCTTAAGGCATAAATATTATCAATTTTGTGATCAGTTATTCAAAATACGTCACATAAAGACATTTGAATAATGTTTAGATTTTGTCCCCTCTTTTAAGCTCAAAATATTAAGTGAGAATAACCTAAGTCGTGTGTTCAGTCCCCTTAAGTCTCATTTTGTGTTAAATAATTTGTTCACAGCTAAAATACAAATTATGAACAGTCAGTATCATTCCTATTAGTATTTTGTTGTTGTGTTTCTCACTCTTTAATGTTGAGGTGGTGTTACTGTATAATATTTATCCTCCCAAAATTACATCTTGGGAAACATTTAGAATCTTACAAATACAGTAAATAGAAACTATAAAGACCCTGTAGCATTAATCACTATCCCAGAGACAACAGCCAGATCTAGGAATATGCAGCAAATATTAACATGTGACTCCAGTGTTGTACTCTGGAGCAATTTGGCAAAAATAAAGTTTACAATGCATACTACTCACAGCAAGTTGCATTAGAGACAGAAAATCAGGTTAATGTCTCTAAGATATACTCCCTGCTCCCCTTGAAACCTGTTGTTATGTCCCACGTATATGCTGAAGAGGGTTGTCTGATTTTCAAGAGCTGAATGTTAGATCCTACCCATAAATTAATTGTCCCATCTATGCCATTTTTAATGCATTGTTCAATAGGTATTATTCTGTCTGCTGATCACTCAGGAGGAAGCTGTCATTCTGCATAGGAAATGATTAGCCTGTCACAGAAACACATATTGGAAAGTCATCTCTTGACTTAGACTGAACAGCTCTCCTGACAGAAAGGGTTAACAAGCTAAAATCAGTACAGTTCAAAGAGATCTATCTGTAATAAATGAGCTACATCCTTCTCTTGTGAAAGATTTTGTAAGATAGCAATCACATACAAAGACCAGTGGTGTTTTCTTATTAGTGCAACAGTCTCTGTTATTAGCACAGTTGACAGAAGTGATTTTGCTGATCATCGTATTTGCACTGTTATCAAGAACTATGAACGCAAGACAAAAATTAAAACAGTGGAATGGTTGCCTGTGAAGAGAGAAAGAGGGGAGAAAGAAAAGAAGAAAAGTGGAGAGGGTGGCTGTTTAATAGATTAACAACACAGTTCCAAGGAAAAGCCTGCAAAGTCAACAGGTACAGAGAGTCATTGCCTGTGTAGATCTTCAAAAGGCTTTGAGCTTTACAAGATATATATTTGGGTCATACTATCTTCTTATTGGATCTGAACAGTAATGGCATGTGCAATGCATAGCAAATATATGTCACTAGCAAGAGAGTTTATATTTAACCCGGTTTTCAAAATACCTAATATTTTGTTGAACATTTTGTAGGTTTTAGCTTAGGGACAAATTTGAAGCTGTTTTTTCCTGGTGAAACTTGCAACAATAGAGAACTATATGCTAAAGGGAAAGAGAAGCTAGGGTATTGAGCAAGCCTAACAAAAATCTGAGATTTCATTTTGTACTTTATAATTACTTTTTACAGATCCTTTTCACTGGAATTTTTACTGCTCAGCTATGATGCTGAAAAGTCTCTAGAATTTTTCCTTCCTTCAGGTTCTAAAATATACATATAGTCTTTTTTCTGACATGAGACAGTAGTTTCAGTTTCAAATAGCAACAATTTATCTGCCAATGCTTTATGTAGAATTTAATAGCTAAAAGCTATTTTCAGCCAACCTGTAAAACTCACTATTGTTACAGTTTGCAGGAAACAGCTAATTTGTCCATATATAAACAGAAACTTCATGTTTTGTTGTATAACTATAGCAACTTCTACAAATGACTCATGCAGAACTTTTTAGTGTTATTTTATGACTCAGACTCATTAATGTTCACTCTATTACCTCTCCAGTACAGTATCTCCAATTTCTGGAACTACTCTAACGTACATTCTTGAGTCTGAATGTCCTTATCCAGCTGCCCATTAAAAATCACCAACATAAGAAAAAAATTTCTTGATCAGTGTGAGCACTACCTATAAACTCCTAATTTTAGTTCTGTGCACCCAAAATCTTAAGTTGTGGTCTATTACATGATGACAAGACCTATTTTATATTCAAAGTAGAGAAATGACTACAGTATATGACAAGGAGATAAGTACACCCACCTAGATTATTTCCAAGTGGATCGATCTGTTCTTCAGTATCTATTAAGCCTTCCAGATTTATCCCTGGCAGCTGGCTTCTTGCCAGGGCTTGGCTTCTGTTCTGGTGTGCAGTGTGCTGAGTATTCCCAGGTGCTGGTATATTTTTATGCCTCAGTCCTTATTTACAGTTTTTCTACAGGTTGCTTTGAAGTGTGAGCAATTGTGTTGCAGCACACTATAAAGTTCTTTCCACGTCCAGTGATCTTTTCATGTTGCCTTAATTTAAGCCACCTCTAAATGAGAAAATAGGAGGATGAGCACTAATAAATTTCAGAAAGAAAGAGCCTATTTCTTGCATAAAACTAATAATTTCAGTGCACCAGAAGCTATGTGAGCAATCACAGTGCAAGATTAAGAACTTAAAGTTGTGATTCATTTTATCCTCCTAAAACTCTTTGACAACGGCTACTAATATCGGACTACTTTCAACTTTATAGCTCCCCTTTTTACCAGCCCTGCTATTATAACACTTGACATGCTTGGCTGCCATGGTGTAATAAAGAGGGGTAAAATGATGCGTTAAAGGTCCCTGGTGCAAATCCTATTCAAAATTTTTTGATTTGGAATAGGCAGTACAAAAAGGCAATACCAGCAATTTAAGGGTCATAAAGTAGAACAGGCACTCAGCTCCTTAAGTTTCAGTTAACTTTCTAAAAGCCCAAGCAACAACAGCAAAAGCTGTAAGGGTACATTCAGCTTTCTTTTGGAGAACAGGCACCTAGAGAATAGTAAGGGCTGGAGAGTGTGGAAGCAGCCACATTATGCTGCAGCTTTAGCCAGCATCACTCAGATGTGACTCTCAGCAGCTGTCTGATGCAAGTAACTGCTCAGTGCCTAGTAAAACAACATGGTATGGTAGCATGCTTCACACTGTGAGGCAAACGGCACTCTGTGGAACAACAAGAAAAATCAGAAAAAAGCTATGGAAAATCAATCCAACGTTTTGGGTGTTTAAAGCATTCATTCCTCAAAATTAAATTCTAATTGTTAATTCTAATTCTAATTCTAATTAAGTTATTCTCACAGATTATTTTTATACTAGAAAAAAGTTTCTCAGTATAGTTTATACCATTTATTCACTGTTTTCCTTATTTAAAAAAAAAAGTATTTTTTGTGTCTGTATTTGTGACTCCAAAACAGTTTAGCTACTTTGCAGAACATATAGCTTACTGTTTACAAACTGTGGAATTTGATCACCAGATATTAACTGTTTGTGTATCTCATTGCCGTGCTATTATTTTCATCGTGTTTTTGAAGATGTGACAAATTTGAGAAGGCAGCTCTGATTTATTGCCAAAGGACAGACAGCAGAGACTGACTCCAGGCACAGCGCTGCTTCTGGTTATGACTGTAGCTGAGCCGCTTAGCAGACTTTGCCTTAGGTTTGCCAACTGGGTTATTAAGGACCTGAAAATGGCTCATGTCTGTACAATGTGATGTATGTGATTATATTTTGGGGGAGAAATGTACGAGCGAATAAACTGAGGAAGGGAATGTGGGTGAGATTCAAAGCCCATTCAGATTTGGAAGTGCTTCAATTAACTTTTGTTGTTCTCAAAGTAGACATCATATAAGTTTAAATTTCTAATGTATAGAGGTACCTTATAAACAACAAAAAAAAAATTCCTTTTATCATCCTCAAAAAGCCTAAGACCTGGAGACTAAAATGGATGAGAAATAACAGAGAAGAATAGGCTCTATTTTACCATTACAAAAATGTATGTACCACAGATAAACATCCTCCCTTTCACGCTGGATCAAGAGCCAAGGGAGATAGTGCATACTTGAAGCCATCAACCACTTAAAACTGCTATTGTCAAAGCAATTTTTTACAGCAGACTGATTTGTATGCAGACCATTTTTAATAGCACAGAAAGAGTTTGGGACCATGTGTTAGAGTACACAAGTGATTTCCAGAAGACATTTGAAATGTAAAAATTCTGGAGGCTGCCTCCTTCTTTTCTCCCCTTCCCTGCAACATGCATACACATGCACACACGCACCATCAACTTCCACTGACATTTCTTCATTACTATGAAGAAGCTTAGGCTCTCTTGAGAGATTTTGCAAAGCACTGCTCCTCTTTTTAAGTAAGGCTACACACTTATGTCTCTACAAATGATTTCCATAAGTTTATATTCCATCAAAACACATGATTTCAGATCTTAAGGTGTAGAAGTAGTGTTAACAAGGTCCTCCTAAGAAGATTTTAAGCTCTTTTAAATGCAGTTTCATTCTTTCTGGTGGTTTCCACTTGTCAAATTTGCACAGGGCATTGGGACATTCTCTGGCATCAAAAAATGCAGCTGGAGAATATAATGTCCTGAAATTCACATTGCTAAACTGAAATCTTTGCTTGTCTGATCTAGGAAAAGGCCATACTCTGGTGCAATGTTTTCAAATCATGGTATCTGCAGGAGATGCTAGTTTTCTGTAAGAAGAGTAATGTTAAAATAAAACAAAACAAAACAAAACAAAATAAAATAATAATTAAAAAAAAACCAAAACCAAAATACTGAAACCCTCTCCTGTGGTATCAGAGTTTATCAACTATTCTGGGGTTCCTCCTGGTCACCACAGTGTTTAGGTTAGACAGAGTGACTTCTCTTACAATACAGCACATGAAGGCAGAACTACAATTCCCTCTCAGCTAACCACAAACTAAGGCTTAATAATAACACTGGGTTAGAATTTTTGAGGGGGAAACAACTGTCTTTTTCTACTGTAAAGCTGCTAGAACTATTTAATCTAGCTGTAAGCATGCTCATCAAAAGAGAAACCCAAGAAACCAGACATTTTGCAATGCCATTTCACTGCACTTTCAACATACAGTAACAAAGATAACAAAAGGATGTTTATTTCCTTTGTACAACAGACAAAGAAGCTGCAATGGGATTTACAGTTCAGGTTTCAAGATAAGCACATGTAGTGTTCACAATACATCCAGACCATTGACAAGTTATAATAAAACAAAGATCATGTGAATCATATGGTGGACTGTACAAAAACTCAGTATTAGAGCAACGCAAAGAATGTGATACTTTAGTATTTCTACAAAAAATTACTATTCCAGCAATGGTATAAGCTAATAATAAACTTACCATTTTGCAATTCTTATTTGTTCAGTCTATAGTCTCACTTCTAAAAAACTAATTTACAGCAAAAATCTTTTTAGTTATTTGTAAGTAATACCATGGTAGGAAAGAAAAAAAAATATAAATTAGTTTTGCCTTTATGTGGTGCTGTAATACAGCAAAATCTAGTGTCATGAACAGAAGAATGGAAATTAGGACTTAGGAGTTATATTTCTTGCTCTTAAACTCACACACTCTTCGAACCTCAGCAAACCACTAAACTTCCCGCCTCAATTTCACCAACTACATCAGGAGAATAATGATCATTTTTAGAAGTACTGCAGAGCTCTGGACACGAGATCTGTGGTGTAAGGTACACCATGGTGGGCAACAAGTCCTGCTGTCACTTGGCTCCATATAGCAGAGTCCCAGACAAAGTATCGGCATGTAGCATGGCCCCAGGCTTCATTAGGTTTAACATACATACTTTACCAGCGCCTGTATTTGCTGTGCAAAAAGGAGTGTCCTGCTATTTCATATGAATTCTCCCTCCTTTAGGCTTCACCATTTTGCAGGAAGAAAATAGTTGTGGCAGCAGTTCCATCCATAAGGCTACTCCAAAATTCGTTCACTCAACATGATTCCTTTTTGCTTTTTCAGTCAAGTCCCCAACTTACGGGAGTGAAACAGGAATCTCAGTCTTACGAAAGACAAATAAATATTTCTAGATAAAGAACTTCCATATTTTCTGAGTGGTCTATCATGGTTCGTTCTGAAAAATGTCACAAGGGAACCTCCCACTTCATGACAAATGCAGTCAAACAAGCGATATCTCCCTAAGCCTCCATTCATGAATATTCCCTAAATTGGTCTATTTACATACAAACAGCATTAACATTCAGCCACTGCCATGAGCCAGGAGAAATACACTGAAAAAAAATTCACTGTAAACATGTATGTTTTTCAATTCCCAGATTTAATATCTTTACACTTCATTCCCATTTGACTCAGAAAGACCTATTCCTAGAATGACTCAGCTGACTAAAAAAGGTCTTAACTGTAATGCAAAACTAGAGAGGCAGTTCATATTACTGATACAGAAAGATTAGGATGCTGGGCTTACTGCTGAAATTTTCCTGGTTTGGCATATTGATCAGTTCTGTTAGATCATCTCAGAGAAGTACCAGGCCACCAGTAACTCGCCAAAGTTCAGATGGTGCAGACTGAGGTGTTAATACAGTCTCATGGAGTTATAGTAGAGGACTTTGCAAGATGAAGTCAATTGCGGGAGCAAGAAAAGAGATGTAAGTGTCCTTCAGTAAACAAACAACTGTAATACTTAAATGTGTCTGCAATCTAAGCAATTTCTGTTACATTTCAGGAAGGAGCATTCTTCTCTGTGGTCCTTGTCATGCTGTTTTACTCCTTGTCTCATCTTAAAAGTGTTTCTCTCTTCCCTCTGAATGTTGCTTTTCTTATGCTTATCTTCATATAAATAAACTGCATTACTTTCTTTACAAGGTTTTAGGGATGAAAACTCATCATGTAATCAAAGTACGGTAATTTAGAAGATTTTAATACACATCAAAAAAGTAAAGCTTGTTTTTAAATGATGTATTTAAGAAAAAGTTTGACAAAAAAAATAAAATTCTGCAATATTTTTCCACCTGGCTCCATGTCAGACTGGTGTTAAATTCAGTTTTGGAATTTTTATGCCAACTATGTATTATCAAATCATGCATTAACATGTATATTCCGCCTCTCCTGATCAAGCAACATTCCAGCATTAGCTGGAATTATGAATTGAGAAGTTCCTTCCTCTTATAACATAAACTTAGAGAGTTTCTCTACCTTATTTTCACAGCTACTATATTAAATACATTTAAGCATATTCCACCTTTGTCTAGCGACAACTTACATTATTTTAAGATAAATGATATTTTAGAACTGAACATCATTTCTCATTATTAAAGCAATATTTAAACTGATGTAGAACATTATGGCTCACTTTTCACTTGACATTGTTTCAGCACAATGTCTTTTGGTGCTCTACAAGTAGAGCTTAGGTACCAGGGAAGAAAGGAGTTTATACCAATAGATTCAAGCTCCGTGGTCCAGCTATGCACTTGGGATGAGATGCAGACACAGATGCTGATGGTTTCCTTTCCCTCCTTCCTGGCAGTGACTTCAGCCAGCAAGCCAAGGCAGGGATACAAAGATGCTCTGGTGTACCCCAGCCCACTCCTCAGCTGAAACCCTGACAACAGCAGTAGTCTTCGGACTGCCGTAGAGCTGACAGCCTGGGAGAATTCCTTGTGTCACTTTGTACTCCAAATTAGTCTCAAAAAAAAGCAAACCCAAGCTTAGGTTCCCTGTCTGCCACAGCACATCTATTTGATAGATTCTGTCATTGACAGGAGGAACTCAAAAAGTGCCGCTATCATTATTTAAAAATGTACTTTATAATATTCAACAAAGCTGTCTTGAACAGACGAAATCTCTTTGGAAACTGGGTTGAGCAAATTCTAATGCTCAAGAGCTCAGTCCATCAGAGCACATAGGTGTGCACTCACATTCAGTTCTAAGGCATGTGCTCCAGTGCTGTCCTGGATCAAGCCCTTTTATTCCTCATTTAGGACACAATTTGAGAATATATGCCACCATGCAGTGTTATATAATTCAGCTCTATTTGAGAAGGATAAGCCAAGAGAAGGTCATTGCCAGTAAAAAGCAACTAGAAAGGAATAGAAGAGCCTTTGTGCTATCCTGTCCTGTCCATTTTATATTTTCAACTGAAATACACTTGTTCCTATGATATGTTCCACTATATTCCCTTGGTCTCCTTTGATATAACTTTTACATTTTGGTGCAGGAGCTCATATGGAATACATGTGAAAATCACTTGATTTGTATTTATTTTTTTTCTTTTAAAAATCCTGGCAGGAAGTATAAGAATAATATGCTGGTAGCAGAACCTGGTAGAAACACAGGGGACAGTCATTTTTTAGTTTCAGTAATGGCAGAAAAGCAAGTAAATGTGAACTGTGTAATGTAAATTCATTCATTCAGTCCAAACTAAGACAAATAATCTACTTGGGTTCTGTTCTGTTGAGATGGCAGGTTTGCTTAACTATTTGTTCTACCTTAATATTTAGAAAAGTTTCCAAAAACCTTGCTGTACTTCTGCTCAAGGTTATATGTTTTAGAAATCCACCAAAAAACAAAAGTTAATGTGAGGGATGTGAATGTAGGTTGCTCCATCTGCCTTCATGGAACCCCAAGAATAATTTAAAAGTAATTCATCAACATTTTGATCCTGACTTACCAGTGGCATCGTTACCTTATACATAGGAATGTGAAGGAACTGTTGTGCAATTAGCTGGTGTGGGTGCTACACAGAATAACAAACTGATCCCTGAAGATCAGAAATTAGTATCAGGAACCTCTGTCAGAACAACGTAACTGGCAGCTTGTAAGTGCCATAGTTTAAAGGCAGAAAGTCATATACTGTAGGAGCCAGCAGAGGGTGCTTCCTTTTTAGGGTTGGAATAAGAGTGGACCTCACACATACTAGGAAAAAAACCTTTACACATTTTTCAGTCGCTAAACTCTTTGCCCCTATTATAGATACACCACATTTCTTTGTGACAAGTGAAGGTTTCAGACATAAGGTAGTTGTAGAGTCATAAGTCAGATGCATATTTTAAAATACACCCCCTTTCCCAAATCAGTATTTGTTGGTCATAAGATGAAGATTACACAGTTTGTATGCATTTTTTCACTTTTTTTAAAGGTTTCTTTCACTTAATTCCAGGTAGACTTCACCTAGGCTGCTTTCACTGCTGCAGCTCCCAATCTCTGAAGCAGTACGAAGTGTCACTGACATTCTTTAAACTGCTCTTTGCCTTTGAACAGTTCTTTTTCAGATTTCCTCAGGAATCCTCTATAATGAATGTAACATTTTTACTGACTCTACATCACCACTAGGGATGCTTAGCCCAGGTGACTGAGTAAACTCAACAGCAAAAACACCCCATAGCGATTAGGTGTCCAAAATAGCCTATTGTCTAGTCCATGGTGAACTGCACAGATAAATAAAATAACCTTTGATTTCCCGGTACGTGCCACTATTACTGCGGATTTCTTTCCATATCTTTCCCCAGGGAAAATCAATAGCTTCAATTAAAAAAAAAAAAAAAGTAGTCAAAGTCAAAATTTGTCAAAGTAGCTTTTTTTAGTAGCCTAAGATTAAATTTGCCATGCAGAGCTGGCCCTGTTAGCCTGATACCTAGCTCTGAGAGCGGTACGATGATATGAATCGCAGCTCTCAGAGGAGCAAACCACGAGTGCTAGAAAGGATTAGAATTCTCAGCCAACAAGCTAGCTTCAAGGTTTTTCTTTCCCCATTATTTTTATGTTTGATAACACACTTAGATTAAAGACTTGGAAGATTACATTTCACTAAATATGATGCGAGCAAACAGAGTCCTCAGTGGAGCCGTTCTTTCACCCGAGAACATTTATCTGTGCAAGGTAGCACATTTCCTTGGACAGCAGCCATTCCTGGCAGCAGATCTCAGCACTCAGTAGGAAACCCATGTCTTTGAGTTTTGAACTAGCCCATACTGGAATTAAAACACAACACTAACAGTCAGAGTCAGTTGTTCTTGGTGGGTAAGTGTTTTATAACTGCATGGGGATAGAAGGGCAGAGCTTTGAGTTTAAATCCTTTTTTAGAAAATGCTGTGATTAACTGCATGACTTCACTTATTGTTAGGGTAACAGATGGAAGTGCCACAGTGAAATATTTCCTTTTTATTTACAAACAATAGAAACTCTTTCTGCTGATAGGAATTAAAACATTACAGAAGCATTGGTTCCACAAGCTTAAATTCTTTCATGCTACCACATGCATTTTTCATGGAAAGTCAACATCTTTAACATTTTTGCACTGTCTGAATTTATCATCCATAACTTTTTTGTGATTCTTGTTCAAATGAGTTTGCTTCTTTAGAAAGAATTATGTACCTATGGTATAATGAGCTAATTAACTAAAGAACAAAAGGTGCCTTCTGTTATATGTGAAACATAACTAGCTCCCAGACAGAGGCAACATATTCTTTATTTTTAAAGGCAATCTGTATTGCTGATTTTGATGTCAGACACCCTGAATCATTTTGTAGAGTGCCACAAAAGCACTGATAAAACATTAAAATGAAAATTGGCTTTAAAAAAACCCATGCGCCACATCTTACCACCAGTATTATGAATTTTGAGAGGTTTGTAAAAGATGTGCACTTTGATCAGTTGCAGGGTTTCTAAGAAAAAATCACTTTTATGCTCTTTGACTGGCAATAGCACTGATGAATGGACAAAACTGACAGAAAGAGACAGAAGCTGAGTAAACAAAATAAGGCAGGGATTTTATTAAATATTAATTCCATTAATTCACAGCAAAAATCTTTGTTTATTATGGTATATTAAAAATATATTTTCTTTATTCTAAATCATTTCTCCACAGACACAATACAACTTGTCAATGCCTGTAAAGATCTCTTAGCTTGCTAGAAATGCCTCAAGCACAAAGAGCAGTAAAATATTTTTAACACCATAGACTTAGATCTCACCACATTTAACAAAATATATTAAAATAATGCTTTATAACATGGTTACAAGTGAACGATAAAGAATACATTTACTTTTAACCAGTAATAATTGTCATTGTACCATCAAAAGACCTCAAAAGAATAAAAAATGCTATGCAATGAAACCTGGCAGGTTGTGCAAGGTGTTGTAAGAGAGCACAGCCTGTACACAGCACTCGCAGAGAGGTACGTGGAAACATAAGGATGATGGAAGTGCACTTCTGCATAAACGCAAAGGAGAAGCTCTCTTATTGCAGGGTTCCTATAGGAATTACAATAGGAATTACAATCATAATTGCATTATCTCTATACAAGCCATGTGGATTAGGGTTGATGACTCAACAGCCACTGCTCCATCCATGGTTTCCTGGGTCCCTTCTAAAACCTTTGTGTAAGGGAGAGGGTTTGGGGTTGGTCTTCCATGCTAAGGGTCAGCTTAGCTCAAAGGGTGGCAAACAGCTGCACTGCAAAATGAGACCATTAGGCTATAACTGCATATTTCTCTCTCACGTAGGTGTCTCCAGAAATCTGTAAAATAAGTAAGCTTTCAACTTTAGGATGACTCATCTGTATATATGTATTTCTATTAAATCTGATTTCTTCCCCTGTATCATCAAACATCTAAACAGACTGTATGTATTCAACAGGATACCATCCTCAAGGGACAGACTTTCTGCTATCTTTAATAAAAACTCACAGCTTTATTGTATCTCCTGCCTATGGTGTGACCACAAAGAGTTTGGACACCTCTAACACATGATTTCATGGTAAATTCTCATTTTAAAGGTGATCTGAGTAGCACGCACAAACGGATTTGGTTATCAGCTATGTAATGGACATACATTATCAGGGTTATAAAAACCTGCACATTCTGTTGTAAAAAGGTGTATACCCACCATTTTCTTTTCTGTGTGAATGGACACTAAAAAAGGCAATTAATACATACCGTTAGAGCTAAGAGTTTCCTATCACCATTAATAGTCACTTGTCCTCTCTGTGGACACTCAGTCACTTGGGGTAATACAAGCGCACACACACAAACTCCCTTTCCACCAGAATCTAAGTTTCACAAAAGTTCTTATCCAAAGGTCAGCTGCCAATCGGTATGTACATATGGGTCCTTGGTGGGAATAAATTCCAAGTTAGCTGGCTACAAGAGCATATAGATACTATTACTTGAAGTAAAGAAGAACAAACCTTTTTTTCATTTGTTCCTTTATCCTTCTTAGAAAATGGGATGCCCCTACATCCCGAGCTGCTGTGTGGAACAACAATAAATAATAGCGGATAAAAATGGAGATACATTTTCACAACAATACCTAATAATCATTGAAATGCTTCTGTAAATCTGTCATCAACCTCCACTATACATTGACCTTCAGGCCTTAGAATAGCTCTTTATATCATGTAAAATATTAAAGGAGGAGGTTTTGAGAACTAACTTCAAACAATGAATCTGTCCTACCTGAAAATCAGCAACAACCTCTTCATCTTTGAAATCAGTTGTAGAAGAACTTGTTTAGCTGAGATAACCATTATGCAGACTTGAGCTCTTACTAGTTGTCCGTGCAGAAAGGTGAAACAATACAATAAGAGCTTAATAACATTCGCTCACTAGACTGGAACTACTATGGTTTTGAAAGAAGAAGCTGTACAACCCTTCAAAAGAGTGAAAAGGCTGAGACAGCTATGTACATCCCAAAGACTGAAGAAACAAGCAAAGGGCAAAGGCGTGGGATCTGAGGCAATTCTTCATGGTGATTTCCCTTTAAAAATTATGATTTTCTGTATTAGAAAATCACAAATTACAAATAATTTCTAATTGCAAATCAGAAGCTTCTTTCCTTTCTCAAAGAAACTACAAACAAGTGAAAGCTCTTTCTAACAATGCTACATCCTAAAAGATTTTTCCAGAAAAAATATTTTTCTGAAAAATGCAAAAAGGGGGGTTACAACAGAAGAAGGCTGTTCTGCTACCTTCTGCTTCTGTTAAGCCTCTCACAAAGTCAGAAAACACTGGTTTGGGATCACTTGTAGAGAGTGATGTCTGCTCTTAGAACTGGAAAGGAAAAGCATTCCATGAAGTTGTAGAAAAACAAAGAGTCTGTCAATATCTTGACTGATGCCTTCATTACTCTCTCAATGATTTCTGCAGTAGATTGGTTAGAATAAGGCTGTGTACCAGTTTGTGCAAAAGTAGAATCAGTTTTCTAGATTTTCAGCTAAGCTTCATCTAAGTACCTTCATTTTCTGGAAGTTAACTGTGCGTTTTTGGACAGTGTAGTCCCTAGAATTGTTAACAGGGAGCCTTGGTCCTTGCAAAAAGGCCATTGCTTACATCTGTCCCTAGGAGATGAAGGTCAAGTTGGTGGAATGCTGTAAGCGAAAGGGCGGGGTGAAAGGGACTGCACATGCAAGGAGAAACAGATAGGACCAGTGACCTAAGACTGACCAACAAAATATTCCATTCTGTAGACATCATACTTATATAAAACTGAAGGATCACGAGGGTCAAGACCTCAAGGCCAACACCTAATATGGACTTCGTCTGCTCCTGAATCCATGTGTTTCTGAATCCAGTTTCTGAGTCCAGCTCCTACCTGCCACCGAGTCCAGCCCTGGACCCTTTTACCATGCCTGCTCTGCAGTATCTGTGGTGATATAGTCAGCGGAAGGAGGGGGTGGTCATTTCATGTATTTGTACATATACTTATTATTTTCTTATTAATAATTTTCTTATTAATAATAATTATTATTATTATTACATTAAAACTGGTATAGTTTTATTTTTGAACCCACAAATCTCTTTCTCTCATTTTCCTTTCCTCGGGTGGGGGGCGGAAATGAGTCTCCGCAACTGCTCATGTTTAGCTGCCAATCAGGCTGGGCTGAGGATACACCATGACAAGCTGAAAAGACATCTACTCCCTTAAAAAAGCTGAAAGTACCAAAAATAGTTTCACTTGGCAAGATTGCCTTTCCTGTCTTGAAGGACATGTTTCCGGTGGAAATCTGTCCTGCTGTGAAATCAATAAATAATGCAAAATAAGCAAAAATCAGTAATCTTTTATTTCTCAGCAGAGTAATAAATAATCCAATTAATAACTTTCCATGTATACAAATAAGCATTTCATAAAAAAAGGCTGATTCTTCTCTTACTTGAATAGATTAGGAATGACTATACCATAGCTATTGAACAGAAATATTCTATAAGAAGAGAATCAGAATTATAAACTTCAATAATTCTGACTAAAAATCAGTCATTATTTGCATTGCCACACACTTCTATTTGGGATATATGGAAGTGTAGGTTTTTGCAAGCAAAAGGATCTTAAAAATTAACATAATGATTTGTTTCTGGGGAAGATAAAGAGCTGATAGGTTCTTAAATGTATTTCACTTTTTAGTACAGAGATTTTTTTTTTTAAATTAAGGGGAAAGGTAAAATTCCTTGAATCACAGTATAAATTAATAAGAAAAAAAATGTTTCCCCATAACGATATTAGAAAGCATCTAATCACATGTTGGCAGCAGCATCATACACTCCAGCAACTGATCACAGATCACTAATTTTAGTAATCATCTTTCTAACCCATTTAATAAATTGCTTAGTAGTAGATCTAACAGAAGTTCAGTCCATGTTGCAACTACTTGAAAAATAAACCCAACAGTACTATAATTTGATATGACAGTCAGGACTGCAAATGTAAGATCATTAACACTTCACAGGTTATACCCTCAAGTAAATCTTACAAGAAGTTCACATAAATAAAGACAGATTTACACAATTATGTAGTTATGAGTACCACTGCATTTCTAACCATAAGTGAATTCTTCCAATTTGCTATTCATTTGACTTTGATATGCATAAAAACCGCAATCCAACAGAAAACAAGTCAACTCATTTTTCCTTTTTTCTTATTTGGTTTCAGGACATTTATATATCAGGTTCATCATTCAACCCAGACGGGTTCATCTAAGAGAATTTTTGCTTGTGAAAGAATTCAGAAAAGTTTCATTTGTTCCACTTAGGTTTGCATTTTTGCCTATTGTTTGACTGGAAATACTACAAAAGACTTACAAGGAGTTAAAGAAAAGTTAAATTTGGCAAATACAAGACTCCTCTCTTGAAAAAAATAATACAAAGTGCTGAGAATAATGATAACAAAAAATTTAGATAACCCCTGTGGTGGCAACATCAATATTTTGGAATGCTTTTAAAGTAAAAAATGCAAAGACAAGGGAGCTTTCTACTTTGTAAGGGTGATCTTCATTGGTATTTGAAACTGAAAAACTCAAAAATGATACTGCAGCACACCATACTCTGATCAAACACATTAGCTTGTAAAATTTCTCACCTCTGTGGAGCCACTGATGACATTGTTGGGTTTTTATCTGATACGGAGTGAAGGGGAATTGTGAATATATTATTTCAGGAGGTTATAAATATTTCTACATTAAAGACCCATAGCCTTGAAAGATTTTTTTTTTTTTCTTTTTAGAAACCTAGCAGGTTTTAATTTTTGTATATACAGAATTTTTAGATTGCAATAAACACAATATATCTGTCAGTCAGTCTGTGTTGTTTGGTCCTTAAATACTCCCAGATGATTAAGGTAAAGGTTGGTGTGGAGGTCCTATGCTCTTCTGATACTTAACACCATTGACCTGGGGAACTCCATACCAAAATGAGAAATGCAGCTAAAAATCACATTTGAAAAAAAAAAGAAAAGCACATGACCTTTTGGCAACAGCAGCTATGCTGGTCAGTTACAATCAAGTTAATCTTGGATAAGTAGACTGGACTTTGTGCTTGATTTTAAAATGTGATCAGTGGATATGCTTACATAAAAACCTATGTGTTTAAATAGGTAAGAAATCGGTCTTTGTTTATGAAAGCAAGGAAAAGGATCAACACTTAACGACATTGTTTACAATGAGAGTGATGAAACACTGGATTAGGTTGCCCAGAGAGGTGGAATATGTCTCACACCTAGAAACATTCAAGGTCAGGCTGGATGGAGCTCTGAGCAACCTGATCTGGTTGAAGATGACCTTGCTTATTGCAGGGATGTTGGACTAGATGACCTTTAAGGGTCCATCCTGTGCAAATTATTCTATGATTCCATGACTGTATGAAGATATTCACCCTGGAAAATACCTGATGACTTAATGTTAGTATTAAGTCCTAGTTAGACATGTCTTTTCTAAAACAGAGGAATCTTGTATTTGAGGGAAGTTTAGGAAAAGTGCAAAATTTGGAAGATTGTTGAGGACAGCTTTATAATGATAATCAAGGAATTTCATTACTCCATCAGAATTACTCAGCATTTTGTAACATTAGTTTCTTCAAGTTTGTTAGTTTTGCTAAACATTATAGTTGGCAGTCAATTGATGAAAATGTTCTAGTACTTCTACTGTCATGATAAAGTTGTCCAATTCCAGAAATTAAATCTTCAAATCTTTGAATCAACTCTATGAACATGTAGATAAGAAAGTTCAATCCACAACAACTTACATAATTAACATTTAAAATTATTGAAATCAATGTATTTTTTTTTAAAAAAAAAGTTCACAATGGTGTTGACTTTGTCACACTCAGGCTTTGAGAACTAGTAGATTACTTGTCACTTTCTTCTAAATACAAATATGCAAATAGTATTTTACAAAACTGTTTTAATATTTGTAGTTATCATTTTGAACTACTTGAGCTTACAACTTTTTAGCACACCTCTTTCTTATGAAATATCCATTAATATCCACTAATTGCTTGAAGCTGTTACATGTGAAACTATGAGACAGCACATTATTTGCAAACCATGTATGGTTAGCATGTCCCTGCTTGAAAAATGCCTTCTTCACAAAACTCCAAATTAATATACTTTATTCTAAAGATAATTTGCCACAAACATTGTTCATTAGTGAAAAGTTCACACTCTCTTTTCAAAATTCCTCTTCAAATCCACCTGAACTGTAAGTTATTCAGACAATATTGCAAGATTTTTTAAAAATGCTTTCTACTGTCAAACAGATTTTGGTTAATCCAAATTGAAAGTTATTTATTTTCTTATACTCTGCTTTCAGACAGCTCACATTTAGTGCAATTTGGTACTGTACAAGAAACTATTTAAATATTGCTTTCAACTTTTTGGAGCTTTTTGTTTTGCCAGACTTCTGTGTTACTTCACTACGCAATTTACTGAAGGCTAGTAATTATTAGGACATGTGGTAGGCGTTTATCACCAGTAACATCACACAACCCACTCTATGATCAAGATACAATAGGGCAAATGGTACAATTAACGGCACATTCTTTGGTGCATAACAATAGAAGCCTTGTGACATGGCAAGATTAAGAAAAGACTCAAACATCTTTAAAACTACTCATTACCACCAGTTAAAATGTGCATGTCTGACCTTTATGGTAATCAGTAGTCCTCCACTTGTGCACTGTAGAGCTAAATAAGCTTTATTTTAGACACACAGAATTCTTTGCAGTGACCCGCTGTTAACTTAGCTGATCTCAGAACTGCCGATTACAATGAATCAACCCATCAGTGGTCATAATGATAGGCCATCATCTTTATCAACCAGTTTATGATGACAGGCAGAAAACAGTACTGTAGATTTTCCTGCCAAGTGGAGTAGTATTTAAATGTTGACTGCTACATACATCAGATTAACAAGGTTGCAAAGTTACAGAGAATCCCATTCCCTAAGGTGCAGATTCACCCTGAGCTGCTATTATACCATAAGGTATATCAAAGATAATTGCTTAGTTTATTATCCTGTTGTCTTTTATGTCATTCCCTAATTGAGAATTCAGAAGCCTCTTGATCCCCCAGTTCCTTATGGACCTGTTATTAACCCCATTCATTTTAATTAGGATTTATTACTATTTTTATTATTAAAGTGTAGAATTTTTAAAAATAAGTGTTTCCAAATAAGCCACAAATCCTTCATAGGGCTTCAGTAAAGGAGAGATTGATGGCATATTCAGTCATCATTGTAAACACAGGTCTTTCAAGCTCTTCCATCCTTTGACAAGATTTGGCATAAAAAGCTTTAGAATTTTTTACCCAGGTTTACTCTAATATTCAGTTAAAGAGAGTGTAAATATACAAAGATTTACATGGTAAAACCAGATAATTTTAGTTCTGTATGATTTTATAGAACCTTCCCAACAGGAGAGTGGAAGATGGCTGTGTCACAGCTGCTATCTTCCCCGTGGTCCTGAAGTATGGTGTCAAGCTTTCATAATTCTTGTGCTGCACTTGCAGGGAAAATTTAAGAACATTCCCATAAAATACCATATGAAACTTACAGAACCTGGAAACAGTTAAAAAACTATGGCCTGGCTAGTACAGATAAGTAGTCATTCATAATTCCCCCTAATGTATACAATATTAATCTGTATGTACCTAGAAAATCTGACTACTTCCTATACTTCAAAGTCATTGCCTTTGCTATGAGACCTAGAAAGTGCTTCAGGATTCATTATGACATGTGGAATATATAAGCAATAAGGCATGACAGGGAGTGTGGTTATCATAAGATAATCACACCCCTGGGTCATTACAAAGCATGAGGTGCAGCCGAGCACCTCTCATTCCCCCTGGGGTGTGATTATATCATGATAAGCACACTTCATGCAGTTACCTTATTGCTTTTATAAAAAGTCTTTGTTGGGAAGAAAAACTGTATTTTTTACTTAAAGATGATAAAGTTGGCAGTTTACAATGTTGAGCAGTACTTTCTGCTAAGCTCAATGGTTTATATGTATTAATCTACTCCTTTAGAATGTGCATCTGTCAAAGCCTATCTGAACTCATCAATCAAATGGGGTTTCCATAATTCAGCATGTGTTCGAATGATCCAGCTGGAAAAGAACATGTGCATGTCCCAGACAATCCCATAGCTGTTGACTGCTCAATGGACACCTATTTCTTGTCTAAAATTAAAACAAAACAAAAAATAAAAAGAAAGAGAAAGAGAAGACAACAAACTAACAAAATAAGCTGCTTATCTAAAAATTAAATGGTATTTTAAACACATGTGTTTTAAGTAAAAAGTAGGTTTCAGTAACTGCAAAAGAATTCAACCTTCAAAACAAGAAAAAGTTTCTTACTTGCTTTTGCCCATGGTAGATGTTCTCCCACAAATTAAGGGTGACAACTTAATTTAGGGTCCTAGATAAACTACAAAATCCCACTGCTGTCATTCAGATTGTAGCCTAAGGGGTCTAATGTGATCTTTTGGATTTACAAACACCTGCCTTGGATTATGCCATATGTCTTCTTAGTGGCTCCAGGGGTGTATGCTCTGTCCAGTATTCGGCTCATTTTGTGCTTTGAGAATGCTTAACTGCATACAGGATATGAAGGCTTGCATCCATTTACAATTTATCAAGTGTGATGGCCATGTTCTGATTTCAGAGGCATTCAGTGGTCTGGAAAGGGGCATATGTACGGGTTGAATTTGGCCCTGGGCCATTTATGAATATAGGTAACACTTTTCACCTAACATGAGCAAGTCACAAATTCAACTGTTTAATTTAAATAGGTCCTTGTCACTGTACCTTCCAAATTTAAAAGGCAGGGTTAGGAACACTGTCAGTATCCTGGATGAAAAAGAAAATACCACTAGCCGTCTGTCTTCCAATATTTGGTTTGACACAGTGCTCTCGCTATACAAATATGCATGAAATTTTGCTTCTTCCAACAACAACTTGAATGCTTTTTTATTATATTTTAACCATATAGAGGTACAAGATTTTTATATCTTTATTTGATTATTTTTCTATTAAATGTTGCCAGTTTCTCTGTCAACTGGTACTTTGTTTCTTAATACAGAATATCATGTTAAAATTATTATATATAACATGCATTTAATAGTTTACATAAATATATATATGTAACATATTCTATTAAAATTATTCAAAAACAGGAATATTATATCAAAAGATATATTTCTGATGCATTTCCTTAGAGCTCTATAGATTTATGACAAAGAATCTGGCCTTTCAAATAACAATGAGCCTAATTATAAGTTAATTTAATAATTATAACAGAAAGAAATTGAAATAACAAGGATGTAACAAAAGAAAATTAAGCTATTAATTTTTTGGCAAATTTTACCATTTCAAATGACATGATTTTTATATAATAAATACTTTATTTGAAGTGTTTCACAAATAACTTTGGAAACGGATCCCTTATCTGGAAGAGACAGGTTGAAAGTGAGAGTTGTGGCTACTCACTTGTTTAAAATTAGATGGAAACAGCCGATATTAAAACAGTAAAGGAGAAGTAAACTTTAGCTCCTTTGTTCTTAAAGCTTTTGTGTTAAAAATCGCAGCTAGTAAAATTACTATCCGATGGTTTCCAAAAGCATTCCTAGCCCTTTATATAACATAGATATAGACTTCTGCCAATAAATATATCAATCTTCAGAAAAAAAAATTACTCCCAAACTCTTACTCCATAGCTTAGATGAATTCTTCATTGATTATATGAAAGCCTGAGTATGAAAAGAATACCAGCCTCAACCAGAATTATTTGAAGCAATACTGTTTAGACTTGTTTTAGTTTGTTTAAAGCTGTAGAAATGGTGGCATGATGTTTGCGTATGCAGAGTCAACCTTAATTCTGTTACTGTCAAATTTAAGTGTTTTACTTTTGGCTTATCATTGTTTTAATATAGAGCTATTGTGTATGGTATAAAATATCTTGGTTCCACACCACATTTAATTATTCATAACAGTATCATGAAGTGCTTGGTGATGAATTACAGGATGGAAAGGATGAAATGGAGGAGAAAAATCAGGAGGTGTGAATTTGGGAAGATATATGATTTGTTTGAATGAAGTACTACATAAAATAAATCCTATACAAGTAAAATCTGTTTATTTTTGCACTTCTACATACTTCATTTGTTCAAGTTCTTATCTGCAGAGAGGACCTTCCACAGAGGGGTGAAAACAGTATATAGTGTAAGTGGAGGTACTTGTGTGTAGCTCTTAAAGGATAGGTGACTACCAGCTTGGAAAAACTGTGTATTCAGATGCATTTGCCCAAAAGATTTCCAGTACTTTCTGCTTAAAAGCATCACTGGGTATTAGCATATTTAAAATCTGTTCATTCCCTGGACTGGTAACCATGGCTACACTTGCCTGGATTTTCTCTCCTCCTCTGCAGCTGGAGCCCAGAACAGCAGGGGTAAGTAGGCTTAGAAGTAGTGGCTAGCCAGGACAGTCTTTCTCCTCCAAGGAGTCTAGGGAAGGTTTGACAGCTAGAAAGAATTTAGCAGGAATAGAGGGAATATCTCACCAGATAGCAGTTTTCTGAACAATTCTTTTCACTTAGTGCAGCAATTGCGATCTGGCGTTAGTCAATACCATGTACCTCCTTAGAAAGTGGGGCAAGAAACTCTGCTTTAGTCAGAAAGCAGACAATTTGTCCCAGGAAAATGGCCTCTCTACTCCTAATAGTTAAAGATTTACACAAAGTCTGAATCTGAAGAGTTCAAATCATTTCCAAGACTGGATTTTTCCTGATGAGTGGGGCTTGGTTTCTTTTTCCTTCTTTCAGGATTAACTTCTATAAGTCTGGATACATTTGTTATTCGGATAAATTTCCATTCCCTACTGGAATTCTGTTAAACTTAAGACCTCCCTGACATGAAGGAGAAAATCAGTTCCTGAGCTCAATGTAAGTGTGAAGACATGTTTCTATTTCCTAGATTTTAATTCATTGTCCTTCAGTTCTGAGCACCCTCCTGATTCACAAGACAAGAACCCATCCCAGTCTACCATTGTTGTTTTATCTGATTCAAAATAGTTCTTTCTTATTCTCTTCTCTACAGTAAACAACACTAAATTCCTATTGCACGGTTTTAAGTTGCTCTCTTTCTCCTCAATGCCTTTTCCTTCACTCTCAAAGGCCAAAAATAACCTACACAGCAATTGGGATTAAGTCGTACCTTCATTTTATATCATGGCACGAGAAAGTTTTCTGTTCCTTCTCTATCTTGTTAACATATGAATATTTGCTTCCTTTTGTAACAACAATCACTCACTGAACAGATAAATTCCCTGAGCTGTCTGTAAAGTTTTCAAGATTTCTGAAATTATAATGTTTATTGAGTTTGGTTTGTCATGCTGTTTCTTATCAGCTACTTTAAGTAGGTCCGCTTGAAATTCCTTACAAGCTTTACTGATTTTCTGAAATGTTTGCTTCCCTGCTTTACAATATCCCTGAGGCAATCATGTCCTGATTCTATAGCAATCATTTTTTAATTTATAATATATTTTAAAATGTAATTCATTAATAACTGTATTACATAATACAAGACTACAGATTAATCTATGAATCCATTGCTAACCTTTCTTATGGAAAAAATAATTTCTCCCTATTCCTTTTCCTTGTCTTGTAGATTTCTTACTAAACCAATTCTTGCCTGTCATCTAACAACTACTTAGGGACTCTAACAGCCTACCTCAAAGAAGGCTTGTAAAAGCCTTTTAAAATACAGAATTTAGAAGATAAAAATTTGTTCTCCTTTTGAAAAATCTTCAGGTAATTCTAACAAATTAGTGAAATATCTTTGCATTGTAAAGCTTGCCTTACTGTAACCTTTTAACTATCTTCCAGTGACTTTGTTACTCTTCTAAATTATGCCTACCAGTCAGGTTCATGCAGCTTTTATTGGTCTTTAATTCTCCTTCTAAACAGAAATATAACTCTTGATGCCTTTCAAATTTTAGTCCCATAATTGTTTCCTAATAAGAGACAACATATTTGCTAGGCATTTGGCCAGTTTATATTTCAACTCCCTCCAACTTTAAAGGATTCTTCCAAATATGAGGCACAGCATTCTCAAATATTCTGGGCCAACTTCAGGTCTGCAAGATATTTACAGGTGTCACACTTTCTGTAAGGACAGACACTTGGTTCAACACAAGGAATAAAAATAACTGAAATGAAATGGCTAGATTGAGTAAATACTTACCTAGTAAATAAATATAGAATTCAGGAACTAAGAAACAACTACATAACAAACCTATAAATAAATTAGTTTTACTATTTTGAATCAAAACTCTGTGGTTAAAGCCCACTGTTGCCAACTATTCCTCCCAGATACAGAGTTCAAAGTCACTCTGCCTCAACAGCAATGTGTCTGAGAGCAAAATAATCTTTTTTCTTCTCCCAGACACAGTGTTGCTGACATATGAAATATATTCAGATTGGAGCAGAATTGTAATTAGGATAAATATTTGATGTCCAAAGTGCTATCACACTAGTATAGATGGGGAAGACAGATTTGTAAGTAAGAGGTGCATTGTTGTTGCAGTCTTCTCACACTTATGCTATGTTTTTAAAGATTAAACAAATAAAAAACATGGACTGAAGCTGGCAATATCAAAAGAACTTTACTTGAGCTGAGTTGTTAAGAGAGGCTTTCAGAAAATGGAAGAAGTAAAGCAAACAGTTACACCTTGGGAATGATACCGTATTGCAATCTATCAGTAATGATGAAATTAGGCTCAGCAGAAACAAATTCATACTTTTTTACTAGATCTGGCCTATATGGAATGTTTAGGCTGATTATAGGGGATGATGTGGGAAACACAAAAAGCCCATGAAAGGTTCTGTAATGCTAGGGCTAATTTGGTATACCTTGCTCTAGTCTAAGAAACTGAACTCTATTTCTGTAACTCAGTTCTGGTTCAGTCTGGCATTCCTTATGCAGCCAAAATTCGCCCTTAAACTAATAACAGCTTCACTGAAATGTGAAGCAAAGGTTTATGATACAAGGGAAGATTATTTCATTTCCTAAACACAGATATATTAACAGAAAACCTATATTTGTGCTTTAGCATGTCTATGATTACAAAATCTTAATATTGAGTATATATAAGAAAATTACAGAAGTGTTATTAGCAGTATTTTTAAAGGCAAAAACTTGCAAAATAAAAGGGTATAGATTTCTCTTTTTACAGAGATTTACAGTACTCATCAACTTGTATAGTTCACATTAGCATCCAGTGACATTGCTTTGTCTGTATATATTTCTAGCTGTCAACAGAATGTCCTGAGGCAATCGCATCCCGATTCTATAGCTATCTTCTATTCTTTTATAATACACAAGGGTCTAATTTTCCATCAGCAAAGCATGAAATCATGTAAGAATGCCACATAACCAGCATGTGCAAACAAGTAGCACTTTTTCTACACATAAAAATGCTTCATAAAATAACAAATAAATTAAATCTTCTTGTTCAAGTAAAGTGCTTTAAAACTAAGATCCTTTTTAGAAATCAGAGTTCTCAGTGCAGAAATGGCCATGCCCCACTCTTCCTCTAAACATGTGCACCACCTTGCAGCATTATTTTGTGTGGTAAAATCATTTCACTCAGGCCAATGTTGGAACTGTCTATTTCCTGTACAAATAATACAGTTGCAAACATCAGATATATTAATTAAATTAATGGAAATATTAAAATCTAGCAAGTCAACAAAAGGTGTGTGCTTCAATTTTATGATGCCAGGTTATTTTTCCAACAACAGCAGCCTTGCCCTAAAGCTGTGCAGTTTCTTATCAAATGCTTTTAGTGGAAATTACTGTTGCAAAATGGGCACAGTGACTGTCGCTTGCTACTTTCAATGTATTTTTATGGAGTAACCAGAAAAAAAGCTAAGGCTTGGCAATTAAATGATTGTAAAATGTACAACAAATTTGTTGTACGTTTGGTACATATACAACATGCAGGCTTCAATTCTGTATCTGGAACAAAGGTCTAGTTCTGTAGCACTGCCTTCCACCACCAACGACCTTCTTACACAGACTGTGTTTGCAATACACTTGAACCACACTCAAGACATATGTCTTCCTTGCTAAACGAACTAGAGACAAAGCTTAGTTTAGCCTCAATGTATTGACTACAATTGCCAAAATCCTTCTTCTTTGCCTCTCATATTTCTACAACTTCAGGGGATTTTTAACACCCTTCTCTACATAATGTACAGTTTATTTAGCACATGACTTTCAGATGTCTGGCTGCAAAGTAACCTGTTGTAATTTAAGGCAAACATGTTTTGAATAAAAAAGCTAGTGCTTTTAATCTCTACTGCAGCTAGTACAATGGAAACTTTCAGAAAAAAATAATTTTCCCAGATGAAGAGGACCACATAGTCTCTACTCATGAAAAGAGCTGACCTAGAATTTACATCTACAAGTTTCAGTAAATTTGCCTGTGTCAGCTCCTCACCATTATAGCAATACCTTTGAGAAATGAGTCTGCACATGACAAAGAGAAAATCAGACAACATGCACTTGTTTTTCCAATACACTCATGTTTATGGAAACGTTTCCTAAACATTATGAAGTAAAACAGAAGCATGGTTTTATCTGCCTCTTAAATACAAGGAGAGAGGAGCAAGGACAATTGTTGCCAATGTATAACAGATGTTTCTGAAATGTTCAGTGATGACTCACTGCAAGAAAACAGCACTAAGCTTGCAGGGGAAAGTCCTGACCCCCTTCCAAAGCCAGGACAGCCCTGCCCACGCTGCCACTAATGAGGCCTCTGGCCCACACAGGTGCAAGGATCAGCTCTGCAATAAATTCTACAGTGCAGAAGTATTGAGATTTGGCATCGCCACAACCAGGACTAAACACTCATTAATCAGGGACAGATTTTCAGCAAGTTTTTACTGTTACTGGTCCATAAAGGCCAAAGGAAAAAGACTATCTGCAACATCTGAAAATATGTCCCTCCAATCCACCTCTCCTTAAAAATGGAATTAAAGGAAATACTTATATAGCAGACATATATCTTTCAAGAGAGAGAAGTCACCCTGTAGAACTGAATTAAGTAAACTCACTTCACTGCTAGCTCTTTTCTAGATTACATATACGACTTTGTTGTCTACAAAAAGCAAGCAGTCTGTGCAAGCAGACAATGGATAAATAGTTAGGCAAGTAGTCTGTACTCCATACATGTGCTGTTACCGCAAACTAAGACATTCCACACTCATCTGTGCCTATCAGAACAGAGGGAGAGGGACGCTTCAGTTTTCACAGTCCTGGCTGTACTGTAAAATGTGGAAAATGGTAAGTGCCTTTCTCCCTGTGGTACTACAGCAACTGAAATGCGGAAGGCTGAAAGGTTCAGCCATTGTATCAGTGGTCCCCTTACCTGAGATACATGTAAAATCTGTAAGTGTCCTGATAATGCATGGACTCTCCTCTGAGCCAGAACAGTCATGCTTTAACTTACAACATGCTAGGTATGCATATTATGTCAGCAACTACAGCACACGTGATCTTTTCTCAGTCAGAGTAACAGTAAGAAAACTAGAAAACCTGTGCTAGTCATAAGTTGGAGAAAACAAGACAAAGGTAATATGTTCACTTATGCCATCCTGCTTCTACTATTTTTTGTGGTTTATCAGCACTTGAACAATCTTCCACCACTCTAGACTGTTATGTGGGGGATGCACAGTCAGAACACGCTCCTTTGCAGGAGTAAGATTTTCATCCATCTCTGCCATACCATCTGCAAATGATAAGTGAATGGTGATTTTAAAGCTACAAAAATTAACATTTCTCATTTTACATCCATTGCAATGCTGACTCACCTGTGTGCAGATTTTCTGATTTACACCTCTGCAGGTGGTACCGTGGTGTCAAACACCCAGTTGTGCTCTAAGGCAACAGGCCAAATTGACCTGCTTCATATACCCACACATTACATCAAGATTCTGCATATTCTAAATACTCATAAAGTCTTTTCAATGAAAAGAAGAACCTTCTTTCTAGCTCTCATGGCTGTGAAGAAAACCTGAAATTGCCAACAGACTGTAAACTGCTGCAACGCCTAAGGGTGGAAACAGACAGAAAACTGGGCTCAAGAAAGTGACATGTCAAATTCTCCAGTTAAGCTGACTTGATGTTGATACTAAAACCTAATAATGTCTCTTTAAAACTTAATGCTAGGTATTTTGGTGATCATTTAAATAGATAGGAAAGGAAGAAAGTGAGAATTAAGCCCTCATAGGTCACAATAGGAAGTAGAAGAGATAAAGGCTAGAAAAAGAGAAAAAAACTAATATTGCAGAAATACTATTGTTTATGAAATGCATGAGGAGCAAATAAGAAATGAATTATACATAAACTCAAAAGTTGAAAGAATGACAGATTTAGGAAATACTAAGATGACGTAAAACAGTGGTCATAAATTTACATGTCAAAGTAAGAAATTTAAAATGGCTTAGATAAGCACAGTATTTTGGAACATCTAATTTTGATTGTAGCTTCTTTTATGACTAGTATCTTAATATATAAGCTATCCCCTCTTTTAAATAGTGTTTGTTGAAATCAGCTGTTTCTGACAAATATTTTAAGTAAGTGGGCATCTGAAAGAGTAGGGTAGATAACGTCACTCAAAAATTTCTGATAAAATGAAAAGATAACTTCAGCTATACCTATAGGAGTTAGACAACTTGATAAGAGTGGATTTGTACAGCAGCTCTACTGATGCTGAGGAATCAATATCAAATTGTATGTGGTTTGGGCTTTTGTGATGGACCCTCACAGATCTTGGTGCCTGCTGATACGTGGAGAACACTAATTGCAACGTTGCTTGTCTTAAAGGAATAGATGCTCCACAAAGTGAATAAAATCTCAGTAAGAGAGTTTTATCAGGAAATTTGCTCTTGAACTCAACTAAAACACCAAAGTAGGTGCCCCTTTGGTGTGGTTGTGTATTGCTGTGCATATCTGTACCAAAAGCTGAATGGGAAGGAGGGCTGCTGCGTGTGCTGTGTGCTTCCCTGCTACGTTGCTGCCAGCCAGCTTCTCTCACCTGTTTTTTCATGGCTATGGATACTAGAAGAACCTTAACAGCTTGGTCCAGATCTCCTTGGGGTAGAACTGAAGGGTGGACTGCATGCAGATGTTCACTGCCTTGCTGCAACATGGGTGGACATAGCAGGGTTCCCCTGAGGCACCAAAAGCCCAGTTCAAAGGCATGGTTACTCTGTGGTTGCCCTCTTCTTTCACTTAATATATAGGGGTTTTACCTCTGCTTCAGTATCTTCCTTCGCACTTTTCTTGCTGACACACGACTACAACTGTGATAGTCTCTGCATTTCCTCAAGAGCCACTTGGCAACAGAGAACTAGGGTTGCTGATACTAGATCATCTCCCATCTCTTTTCTTCTCACAGTTTTCACTCTTTTTCCTCTGCTGCTGCATTTGCTGTTCCAGCAGCAAGCCAGTACAGTGAGCAGCAAGGGAGGGAGACCAGGATTCCCCCACAAACAGCTCTGAACAGGTAGGTCTATGACAGTTAGAAGAAACCATGGTAAAGCATTATTAGAATCATAGAATAACCAGGTTGGAAGAGACCCACTGGATCATCAAGTCCAACCATTCCTATCAAACACTAAACCATGCCGCTTAGCACCTTGTCCACCCGTGCCTTAAACACCTCCAGGGAAGGTGACTCAACCACCTCCCTGGGCAGCCTGTTCCAGTGCCCAAGGACCCTTTCTGTAAAGAATTTTTTCCTAATGTCCAGCCTAAATCTCCCCTGTTGGAGCTTGAGGCCATTCCCTCTTGTCCTGTCCCCTGTCACTTGGGAGAAGAGGCCATCACCCTCCTCTCTACAACCTCCTTTCAGGTAGTTATAGAGAGCAATGAGGTCTCTCCTCAGCCTCCTCCTCTCCAGGCTAAACAACCCCAGCTCTCTCAGCCGCTCCTCATAAGGCCTGTTCTCCAGCCCCTTCACCAGCTTTGTTGCTCTTCTCTGGACTCGCTCCAGAGCCTCAACATCCTTCTTGTGGTGAGGGGCCCAGAACTGAACACAGGATTCGAGGAGCGGTCTCACCAGTGCTGAGTACAGAGGGAGAATAACCTCCCTGGACCTGCTGGTCACACCGTTTCTGATCCAAGCCAAGATGCCATTGGCCTTCTTGGCCCCCTGGGCACACTGCTGGCTCATGTTCAGTCGCTGTCAACCAACACCCCCAGGTCCCTCTCCTCCAGGCAGCTTTCTAGACAGACATCTCCTAGTCTGTAGCACTGCACAGGGTTGTTGTGCCCCAAGTGCAGGACCCGGCATTTGGCCCTGTTAAACCTCATGCCATTGGACTCAGCCCAGCGGTCCAGCCTGTCCAGATCCCTTTGCAGAGCCTCCCTACCCTCCAGCAGATCAACACTTCCACATTAGATCCAAGTCCCCGCATGGTTCTGTATCTGTACTACAGATAGATACAATCTGGGAGCAGACAGGTAAAGTGTGAGGGGTAAATGTATAATTGCAATGCAAAAGGCAAGACTTCCTCAGCAGCCTCCTGTGTAAAAGCATATGATCTGCCTCCCAAAAGACAGCAAATGGGGGTTACAATTAGAACAGCTGGACTAAAACTGGGGAGAGTGTACAACCAGATTCCCAAAAGAGCTCAGAGATTATAGTCTTGATTCTTCATCACAGTACAGCATGCTCCCATCCCTACCTCTCCAGAAGCCCCACCACACACAGCTTGTGGTTTTGCAGGAAGAGAATTAACCTTTTTCCTATTACATTTGCTTAGAATCTGTGCACTCAAACCATTTACACACAAAATACTCAAGGGCAAAATAAGAAATCATATACCACTTTGAGAATAACTTCATTACAGAATTAGAGTTGGCTAGAAAACAGATTTCAGATGCCAGGCAAATGATGGCATTGTAGACATTAAAGAAACAAAAACTGGAGCAAAAATAAGAACTTTCAACTTTCTCTCTAGGTATCATTAAAATGAATATGTTGTAATATTTTGAACTAATTTGAAATTTTACAAAAAACAAAATTATATTTCAAAACACAATTGCTTCAAAGTGAAGAATGTATTAGTTGAAAAAGAGGAAAACCAAGAGCTCCACCATTTCAAAATGTTTTCTTTTTCCTCCCTTCCTTTCCTTCCTTCCTCTCTTCTCATAACAAAATTATCTAAAAATTGTTATGCCAATATGAAATTGTTTATCTATATGCCTATATATCTGTCTGTCTCTTTATCCATCTATCCATCTGTGTTTTCTTTTTAGTCACAAACTTTCTCATAATTTACTGTCCTGATAAAAGCAGGTATGAACTGAAATCCAAGCTGGCTGTACATCACACTACTAGTTTTAGAATAAACTAAACTCCAGGGTTTATTAAGTCTCTTCAGTATAAAAGTAGTTGAGGACAATTCATAGTCTCAAACTGTTTGGGATTTTATATCACAAAGGAGCACAACATATTTATAAACCAACACTGATGGGTTTCATTTGCTTTGAGTAATAATGCAATTAAGACTGTTAATAATGCCCAAGGAGAGTTTCCCCTGAAACCATCTTGTCTTCAAGTTTCCTTAATGATTCTTTTGTATATTTGATTATTATTATCATTCCTGAGACAGAGTCTGACAGTTTATCAATATCACCGCCTTTTCAAGAAACAGATCAAGAAACAGGACCATGCTGCCTCCAAATGTATTTATTAAATGTAGAGCTAGGCTGACAAGGCACCAACGATACAAGCAGATGTTCATTTCTCATCAGGTCTTTGCCATTCCAACTATTCATCTAGAGCCAGGGCTGCACCAGTTTCACACCAGAACATTTTAAAGAGACATTATGCACTTTTCCTCGGAGTGGGCTAAAACCTCATTGCACGATTTTTTTATTATATGCAAATGAGCAGGAGCTGATTAGGTCCTGAGGCAGCTTCACCTAAGTGTTCACAGGAACAGCAATGGGAGCTGGGGAAGAATATTTCATAACTGAAGTATGTTTTCCCTTGGGGGACACCACCATTTGATTTTGACATTTATTTGTCCTGCACTGTAAAGGACAAAACTACAATTACACTTTTTTTTCTACTCTGCAGTGGGCACAGTGTCAGAAAAAATTAAATCAAAGGCAGTGTGTTCTCACAGAAAAACCCCAAGCTTTAAATCCAAATTTAAAGAACATATTCAGAGTTAAGTCACACTACATGAAAACAGTTTATTTGATTGAAAATGGGTATCATAAATGTATTTTGCAAAAAAGCAGTACACATAAAACATAATATATAGCCCTGCACTTGCTTTTTTCTTAGTTTGTTATTAATACTATTAGCATTATTATTAACATTTTACTTTTATTAATGTTTTTCACTGACAACTTTACAAACAAGATGCATCAAAAATAAATCTGTTGCTTGAGCTCATTTCTATTTAATTTGTGACAATCTTTCTCCTATTTGGAGAAAGTTGATGTAAATTAATTGAATAGAAGATTAAATGAATAGTACAGATTGTGACTACTGCATCTTGCATTTCAACCACGTACAAATCTCTTTTTAGTAGGTACATTATCATTCAACAAATAGGTTTTCGTTCTTGAATTCTACTGGCATAATTCTCATATCATGTAAAGGAATTTGTTCATATTTTACACAGAGCATGCTTGGAAATTACCAATCTTGCAAACAATTTATGTGCTACTTCCACTTCAAAGGTTTTCAAACCTTAAGTGCATAATTTCCATAAATTAATCTGATGTTTCCAAAAAGATTCTAGAATAAAAATCTCAGATAATTAGTCATAAATTGGCATTGCATCTTCAAATTAGGAATATATACTTATTTACAAACCTCATCCAAATCTTTCACTAATTCTTAAGGAAATTTAAATCTGTACTTGTAGTAGAGCTAGGTTGAGTTAGGATACCATAATGTCTGCCGAAGACATACGTGGTCACTTTGATTTGAACACACATTAGACTTCATATGGACACCTTTTATGACAAGATGACCCACTTGATGGATGATGGAAAGTCTCTGGAGGTAGTGTACCTGGATTTCAGTAAAGCCTTTGACCAGGTGATAGGACAAAGGAGAGTGGCCTTAAGCTGCATCAGGGGAAGATTAGATTGAGCATTAGGAAAAACTTCTTCACAAAAAGGATTATCAAGCACCAGAACAGGCTGCCCAAGGAGGTGGTTGAGTCAACATGACTGAAGGCATTTAAAAGGCAGGTAGATTAAGTGCTTAGGGATATGATTTCGTAGTGGACAGGTACCACTGGAGTTGATTTCAAAGGTCTTTTCCAAACTGGGGATTCTATTATTATATTATATAGGATGAGAGGAAAACAAATTCAATACATGAAAAATGGGAGGCATTTTTCATTTGTTGTTGAATCTTACTTCCACTGCCAACTTAAATAGTAGTGGTGTATCAGTACATGAGAGTGATGACCTAGCTACCCAAACATTTATTTCTTTCCTGCACTGATCTTAGCTCAATGAAGAATTGCAGCAAATCATTTTAAATACATTAATAGCCCCACTAAGGAAACAATACTATTTGTATGCTTGAATTACACATGTGCATTGTAAGCACATAGGTCAAGCAGGTCACCAAAAAGAAAATGTCGTATTAGTATGAAAGAATTTACCTAAATTTTGAAATATGTGTTTTTTATGAATCACATGTATAAATGATATTACACTTAAGTCACTCAGAGTGGTGGCTCCTTAATTCTAGAAAGGATACTGTGGTCATAACACTCATAGAAGTCACCCATGCCTGCCTGTGCCTTTAATCCAGAAAAAAAAGAGGATGTATCTAAAGAAGAGGGAGGCTATGTGATCTTTATATCCCTTTACTGCTTAGCCTCTGACACAGCCTCTACTAACACTGTTAAGAGGAACACTAACAGGATCTATGGAAATTTTTTGTAAAAATTTTAATCAGTGAAAATCATTGTGATCGGTTTGGATGGCTGTTGAATTGGTAACAAATAACCAAATTTTTAAAGGTCATCAATTAACTTTTTGATTAGTGTTAGCCCTTAATTTTGATATCGGAAATACAACGGTGTGGAAGGTTTGCTTACCAGGGATAGCTCTCATTATGGCATGACACATTACTGGACAGCCTGAAGTGCAATCACCTTCTGTTCTGGAACTGGGATGGGGGAAGCATGGCTTGTTGTATACATTTATTTCTTTAAAATTTTGATACTAAAAGAAAGTAAAGCATTATAATAAACAATAAATTTTCCTCTAACTGTTCATGCTTTCTACTGAAGATTTCAAAATTTCACTGTATCTCTTCAACAGCTGAAATCTACGTAGTTTTATGACTTTATACAGCAATTTTTAAAATAAAAATCATATATTTGCTCTGTAAAATGCACTGGTTTATAATAATATATTATAACATACAGGATTTTAATATCAGTGCTTTAGTGTAATAAAACTTTTAGTGATTCCCTGGCATGTCTTGTTCAGACTTATGTTCCTCATTTACATATCTGATGTTCCCCAAGAGACAGACAGGCTTCAAGTTAATTATCCATGTAGCTGTAAGAACTCCTGTTTCTTTGCTAAGAACTCTCTTAAAGAAAACTAACAGTTATTAAATATTACTTTGAGTTTCAAAATGTAATCAAATTACATTTAAAGAGGCACTAAAGAGATACTTAAATTTAATATTCTTCTCAGCCTAAATAATACATAAAACACATACAATTCTTGCATAATCCAAAAATAAAGCAATCATTAAAAACTAACAAGAAGCCAAACCTTCGGTAATTTCCAGGAGTACAAAACCTCAGAAGCAAAAAGGCTCTTACGCAGACCCTGCACTACTCTCTAATGTGTAGTCACTTTATACGAAGACAAAATTACACCTGTTGAAAGCAGTGACACATTCAGAACTGCTTCAAGTCGAGTAGGATTACATTACTAATAGGTCATAAAAATGTGGAGAGAGTCATGCTCTTTACAGAAAATAACAAGTGACAGAATACATACTTCTGAAATTAAATGTAACTGTTGTAAAGACACCAATGTGTCTCTCATATCTCACCAAATTATAATTACAGGGAGGAGCGACAGAGAAATAGTGTATAGTGTATGTTGTCACTTGTGACCAAATGCTTCTTTAAAAAACAATTTGATTTATCAAGGAAAATAGACACAGAATAACTGCCAAGCATAAAATGGACTTTAATTCTAACTGTTCTACACAACCTCCACTCACATAGCAACCACACTCCTTCAGAAGGGTTTTAGACAATGTACCTAATATATGTCATCTGTGGCTCATTCTCTGTCATCCTCAGCTGCAGCTGGCAACTTACAAGTACAGATACCAGGTGAAATAATTAATCTGAGTATTTTACAATAAATGAGCATGTGCATCTATTTCCCAGAGTTTCATGATGAGTTGCATGAGAGGCAAATTTACTGACTGTCTCCAAATTATTACATGCATCCTATAATTAAGTTACAATGACTGAACAGAATGTGGATGCTCTTCTCTATACAGAAGACAACAATCTCATTCTGCAAAGACCTTGGGGGTCATTCAAGAAACAATTAGATGTCCTGCTATCTATACTAAAAACAAAGAAGGCCGAGGGTAGAATAGCCTTTCTTCTGTTTCCTGTTGCTTTAGTGCTCACACATTCAAATGAAGCCAAACAATAAGAAGCCACAGAGCAACATACACAGAACATGTACGCCTTGTAAAAAGCTGATATTATTTCTATCTGGTAAAATGGAGCAGGAAGAGTTATGTCTGACATTATAAAGAAAGGCACGAGTTAGCAAATTTCTGTTATTTTTCTTTCTCAGCATCACCACATACAAAGAGATAAGCACTAAAACCATTGCCATTATGCTGCTATGTAGAGACAGAGGAGAATGCATACATCAGCTGCATGCATATTCAGCTCTGGGGTAAAAAGCATTAACCTGAGAAGAGAAAGGGGTAAGACCTAGCTTTTACATGTCAACCGAGTCTTTTACCGTATTTAGAAAGCATATCTGATCATTTCTGGCATTTTACATTTGATCAGATATTTGACGTGTTGTGATAAAGACAGTTAAAACTCAGTGATGCTCACAGACTTTGGAGATGCAAAAACTTGCAATCCTTAGGTAAGCAATGCTATCACTGACTTCAACGGAGACTCCTCAGTCAAAAGTAGGGTCACTGAGATGTAGATCTTTAAGGGTGTTCCCAAGATGTTACGGAGCTGGTTCATCCACATGCCTCAGCTGAACTGAGGAAATCTAAGTCTGTGAAGCTTTTTATCACTTACTTCTATAGCACTCAAGTACAATACAAAAACTTACAGAAAGCACTCTCTAAGATGCAAACAGTTCACAACTCACTACCCTGTAATATTTCACCCTTGCTTTACTCGCTTTCCAGTTTTTCCCCTTGTCCTTCTATTTCTAGCAGAACTAAGAAACAATTATAGGATGAGTGGGCAAGTATCAGTAATAAGGTAGGCTTTACAGTTTGATCTTAACAGTTGCCTAGGTGAAGTTCAAAGAACAATGCAGACCACTAGAAGATTTGTCACTAGAAGTTTGCCACTAGAAGATTTGTCTCAGTAATAATGGCTTGTTTAAAGTACATCTTGAGAGCAGAGCTACACAAAATTCTGAAAGAAAGGCATAGTCCTGGCCTATCAAAGTGAGATATTTTGAAAAAGCCATTGACTCCAAACACACCAATAAACTAAATTAATAAATAAAACATGCTTCCAAGGTGTCTTATTTTCCAAATCTAAGCATTTCTTCTCTCTTCACATTAAAGTCCACTTATGTCTTTAAGTAGAAGAGTCAAACTTAGCAGGACCTGAGCACTGAAATAAGTAGAGATATATAGAAATTCAACAATATATAACTACATTAACAGGTGCTTTCAAACAAAAAAGGAAAAGGAAATGCACTGATTATCCCTGAAATGAAGATATGAAATTAAGAAACTTTTTGGGTTTTTTTTTCATATGGGAGCCAGAAGAAGACCAAGAGTGATTACTGCCAACATTCTCCCTATCTAGAGTACAGATCTTGATGACAAGAGATCGTCTACTTGACTAGTAGATGTGAAATAATAGGTCTTTCAAGGATGAAGAAACTCTGTCTACTTGCTATGAAGACTGTAGCTGGATTTTCCCTAATCAGAGCAGAGTGCAGCTGCGTTTGGATCCTTGCTGTTGTTTTCTGTCCACAAAGTAGTTATTTCTCAGGAGGAAACTGAAGATAAACAGAGCTCTCTATGCCATTGGTCTTATTTATGACAGTCTTGATCTCACAGTGAAACAAGTTTTGACATAGACAGAGCACATTCTTGGATCTGCAATTAGCTTGTCTGAAAGTCCCATTAGTAAGCACTATGTTCCATATCTTTCCCCTTCCATAGTTCCCAAGGCCATATCCCATTCCATTATCCACAGCAAAATAAGAATGGTATCTGATTTTATACTACAATAGTATATTTTTTTTTTTGCCACCTGTTGAGTTTGCCTGGTACCAAGTACCCAACTTCACCATTTCATGCTTAAGGAGAACTGGAGCATCACACTTTGTGTTTAAATTTATCCAACCATTTATGGCACAAATATTCACATGCTTCATTATAGAATGTGAGATTATTCGCGCACCCTACTCAAAAGGCAAAGAATATATCCCATCTCCTCCCTATGGCACAAAGAGATACCATCAATCAAAAAGGTACTTGGAGTCCGACAAAATGGCTGTATGGTGCTTCAGTGTTCAAATTATGTGTGTTCTTTAAAAAAATTGAATGCTGGATAATGATTTGCCACACCGCTATACTACAGGTAAGTTCAAAAGCAGGCATTGTCAGTATGCTGATTGATGTAAAGCTTTCAGTCTCTGGGGGGAAGAGTATAGCACTTCCTACTGCTTGATCCATAAAGCAGCATTTACTGCAGCCCACCTTCCTGGTCTGTGCTGCATAATACATTGCCAGATTATGGGAGTCAGGGAATTAAAAGGAAAAGAAAAGAATGGATGAAAAAGCCACGACCCTCTCCTCCACAGGTGAAATATTTGAGTCCCTTCCTAAGGTTATTGGAAGCAGACACTAATTGCATTCAGATACCCACTACTTACTTTCACCTAAATATTTCCTACTTCTCGCTGATCAACCAACCTAAAATTTAATTGAAAAAGTTTTCATTTAATGTTTGCATCCTGTGACGCCTGGCTGGGACTGGAAGCATTCACTATCAGAGCTATGATGTATAAATGGAGAATAGCACCACGTGAACGAGCCCAGGTAAGAGGCAAGGAATGATAAGGGTGTGGGGGCAAAGCTCGTAAGGATACAGACTTCAAGGTTTTTTTATGAAGAACCAACAACTTGCACTGCAAGTGGTAGTTCATGTGCCAGGTACTGTGCCAGCTGTTTGTGTCTGTATTCGTTACCTACTGATAACTATCTGGAGTTTTGTCAGCATTTTCTCATGGCTCTTGAACAGAAACCTGTAACACCATCCAGACAGGAAGGGCAAAGCAGTATTGATCTGTGCCTGCTTTGATGTGCTGCTTTCTGGGAGTGAAAACCAATCTGTTACAATCAGATGCTGCACAGCCTGAATTATATCGAGGTTCCCATCAATATATAGAATTTGTAGGAGCAAATAAACAGTAGCCACAAAAGAAAGACTTGACCAGATTATTAACCAACTCTGGGTGTTGAGAAAGGAAATTCATGTGAAATCCAGACAGGTCTCATTCTTAAAGACCTTTTGGGGACAAAAATACAATAAAAGAAGTGTTTGATATTGGAGACCATGCAGAGAAGGCATGAAGAGGATTTGCGCTTTATGAAGCATTACGGTGACTTCAGAAATGATACTCTATTTGGAACAGAAATGCTCCATTTAAAAAAAAAAAAAAGAATGAAAGCAGTTGAGATTCTGAACTTGCAAACCTTATCAGCAGACACATAGATATTTTCTGTGTTCAAGTTGTGCATAAAAGGATGAGATGGAGTACAGAGAACTGAAACCCTAAATCCTTACCCAAAAGTGCTCACAATCTGAGAGAAGGAACATGAGCACAAGCAGGCATCAGAAAGAAAAACTCAAAGGCAATAAATTGAGACAAGAGGAACAAGATCTGAAAGACAAAAGGGTAAAGGGAGTGATAATGTTGAGCAGATAACATTCTCCCTACCTCTGTAGAGCTGCCTATCAGTCTTCAGGCAGGGCAGGCAGGCAAAGGGGAATATTGGTTACAAATAGGGACAGATTCCAAAATTATATTGGCCAGAGGCAGGAACAATTGACAGAATGAAATTTGTTCAGAAACAAAGTCCTTGCAATGATTAAGTGTTTAATAACAAAATTGAAACACGAATGTGTGTTCTACAGATTTAAAATGTTTGTATCTGATTATGCAATGTTCTGCATCTTGTTTTCTTCCTCAGTCTTAGAAGTCATCTGCAAAACAGAACCAGTTTTTGCAGGCATGTAAATACACAATGTTCAAATGCTAGGCTTGTGCAGAAACAACTCACAGATGCCTCTCTGCGTAGAGATTTCTCAGTAGGTATTTAATTCTAAATGCAGTGATGGTAGTGCTTTGCCAAGCCAATAACGGTGGTCAAATGTGGCATGAAGGCTGAATTCATCATTAGAACAGGTAAAATGCCAAATATATGTTAATGACAGTAGCTGAATAGAAGCAGAATCACAGAGGCCTAAGGGAAATGTGAAAATATTGGAGGATGGAGTCAAAGTGAGCCTAGGGAATATTATAGTACTGCAAGCACATGTACTAGAATGATAAAGTAATATAAGGAAGATCCTTACATTTTGTGTAACTCATGTAATTCACCTTTTCAATGTGCAAAATTAGAAAACAGACATAACTGAACCAAATACTAAAGGCAACTTTAGTACCCTAAATACTGACAATGTGTTAGTATATCTGTGACGTATGCATAAAGTGTAGATACGATACAGGACCCAGAGAAGACTCACAACTTGTGAAGTCAAGCAGAATAACTCAAAGCACATCAAATGGCACTTGACACTTACAACGGGGTACCTGAAACATTCTCGAAGAGTCAAAAAAATACTTTCTCTCCAGAAACACCAGGTGAACCCCTAAACAAAACCAGACACACAAGATTGCTTTATTTTTTTTCATCCCATTTATTTAATTTTATCAAAATATCTTTAGATGGAGTTCTTAAAGAAAAAGACAGGTTTCACAGAGAAGTGAAGGACACTCAACTGATGCCTTTGGACATGGGTAATTTCTCCTGCAAGTGTAAATGGTCATGACCTTATGAGTTAGACGCAGAACATTATGCTGCATAATAAAGGCAGAGGACTCTGAAGCATGGTCTTAACTTTAATTATTTGAAGAGGTTTATGAGATTCTTCTGTTCTTGGGGTTTCAATTTTTCTTTGGAAGAGTAAATAAAATTAACTCAATTTCCAGCTGTGGACAGATTGTGGGCAGGTAGATAATTACCCTGCTGCACCCACAGGTAGCCAACTTCTCCCACTATTCAGTAGCATCTGAATTTTTTGCCTTATCTCTCATTGATTTTGACTTTGTTGAGAAGAATGGAGGTGACATTTATCTCTTAACATAAACATATATTAGTAAGCCATTTTTAGAGATGCAGGTTAAGTGAGGGACCAGAAGGCATACATACGGGTAGACATAACACTTACAGTAACAACAAAGAACAGAAGAGAATTGTTAGATTTGGACAGAATGTGATTGAAAGTTAAAGGATAGATTCAGGTATGTGTCACTATTCTCTCGATGCTAAAAGAAAGCAGAAAAATAATGACATGTAATTCCGACAGGGAGCAAAGAATCAGACCTTCTACAGACAATGGGGGTGTTTCACCCCATGCTCCTCTTTTGATTTCCACGTGAAGCCATACACTGAATAAAGTCATGCCTCAGTTCTGTCAAATTTTCTGTCACTGTAGCCGGTTATTAAATATCTAGGTTTGACAAGAGAAACGACAAATTAATATTACATGAAAAGCAAGTATTTTGGTATTTTGGTAGCTTCTTGACACAGCTGCTGTGTAATCGATAAGAGGTGGATTCACCCAGATGGCAATGACTTAAGTGTAAGACTACACTACTTGCTTTAAATGCTACAAAAAGCAGACACCTGACCCCAATCAGGGAATTATAATGTGTTACCCTGGCACCAACATGCTCTACAATTAACAGACAGAGTGTAGCTACTTTAAAGAGGGATCCAAAAAGCCCAGGGTTGGCTGAAGTCAGCCAGGAACAGGGCTATACTTAGGCTCCTTGCAAAAACTCAGGTATGATTCTACCTTCAGGCTCCAGCCCTAGAGCTGCCTCTGAAGGCCTGTTGCATAACTAAGCATGGGCTGTTTGCAGAATATGCTAGTGACCAGAGCACTCAGAGAAGTTACCCGTGTTTCAGCTTATCCTCAGCTTAAGGAGATTTAATCCCCAAAATGCCTTACCCAACAAGAGTGCTCTATCATCAAACTAGAGCTAAGTGCAAAAGTAAAAGAGGCTAGTGAGAAGATGCTCTCTAACCTTTCTTTCCAGACTGGGATTACTGTGCAGTCAAAAGGGCAAAAATCTTGAAGTCCAAAGACAACATGGAATTGAGAGTCCAACATTGAGGTCTGTGGATAGATGGAGATAGGTGGACTCAACTACCTTGCTGTTTGTAGCATTTTTTTAAATTTCTTCACAGATCATACAGTGGATAAAGATAAAAGCATCTGGGAAGCCTCCCTTTACCCAGTTAATGACCGTTCTTGTAGCTTCCATTTTGTGCAAGATGGAAGATGACAGAAAGAAATATATGTGATTGGAAAATTTGCCAAACTGACATTTCATATGTCTTGAGTCATAAGTGATGATAGAAGCCAACAGCTGACATATTAATGCCAAGAGCTCTAGACAAATTCTTCTGAAAATTAATTTGATTGCACAATAACTTCATTGTATTCTGTAACTAAAAGTTTTTAAAATATGTAAAATTATATAAAATTGCAGCATGCAATTCATCAGTACATTATTTTGTTACTATCATTTTCAATTGATAAACAATAGGAAGGCAACAAAAATGCCTTTTCTCAACTGCAGACTAGAGTGTGGAGGTAATCAGGAGGAATTAATAGAATAGGGAAATGCTGCAATGTCTGAGAGATTATTTTGACAGAAAAATTTCCAGCATGAATAGTGGTGTTGTAAGCAAAATGCAGAAGACTTTGTACAGATTCACAGTCAGTGCAGCAGTAATAATCCCTGACACACATTATTTTTGAGCCAGTGCTGCCCCTCTGCAATATGTTAAGACAACGAACTTCCAAACCCAATCGTAAGATGTCACAAACATTATTGCTCCATTCCATAACACACAGTTGTGAGTCAGGGCAAGCCTCTGGGAGGCTTTAAACGAGTTGTGGAGTACAGCACCAAGGCAAGAGAAGCCCTCAGAGGTTTTAACTCTCCCACTTCTGTCACTGTAACTTGGTCTGACTCAGAGCCAGCAAATGCTGCAGCTGCTGCTCTTTCTCTCCTTGTCTGTAAACAAACGTGTCCTGTGCATTTAGGAGGTTCTTGTTTAAAAAGAAAACAACAGACCCCTGGCATCTTTTCAGATTAGAAAAAACATCCTTTTTTTTGTTTGTTTTGTTCTGCTTTGAAAAGAAAGTGAAATGGATATATACATCTCACATATGGACCACAACATTTCTCTGGATGTGCTGTTCAGTTTACAAGGACAATAAGGATAGCAAAATTTCCACAGCTTTTTCACCTTTCATACCCATTCCAGATTCTCTAAGGGTCTCCGAGGGACTGTTTTTAAGCATGCTATTTAATGGTCCATAGAAGATAGAAATCTACTAATCTGATTTTACAAATATCCACTAACATTGGTACATAAAGTTATTTGCAAAGTATTTTTTACCAGAATATATATGATACTATTGCAAAAGGTCACAGGGAATTTGAAAATATGAGTTCAAAATGTCTGTTGCATACAAGCCCTGCCTAGATGGAGCCAGGTATTGTTTCTTGTGCCCTATTTAAAGTTGCTATTAATCTAAACAAAAGGAGAATATTATCAAAGTAATCTATATCCCTGATATCCTTAAAGTGTCAGAGTCCAAATGCATCTGATTCAGTTCCAGAGGGATCCAACTTTCCACTAGCACACAACTATGGCATCAAGTACAGGCGCTGCAATATGTTGAATCACTGAGGGCGTCAAGGGGAGATTTAAGTCTGCAATGAATCTGTATTTGCATACTGGGCTCATCCCTAGCATAGGCTCAGGTTCAAATATATAGTTAGTATAAAAATAGTACCAGAGTACATCTACTCTGAAAATATTTAGGATGCATCAGTTTTGCTTTAGCTGTCTTCTGAAGACTTTGATAGCGCTCTTCAACAGATGGGAGCTTTGGAGACCATCAGTCACCATTTTTATTACAGTTGCAAGGTGTGGAGTGCCATAATCACAGGCTGAGAAGTGCTGGACTGAGTAAAGTTTTGAATATACTGGCATTAGTGGGCATTTATTATACAATATTACTTATCTCTAGCACAGTATTTCCTTATTTATAGTAAGAAACAAACATATGGTAAACAAAATTACCTACAGTCTTACTTTGCGTAGACTTTGCTGTTTGCATACACAAGGATGTCCTAACAAATTATATCTTTTCTGCTTTATTAAGCTTAAACAACAGCATCAACAAATCTTCACACAAATGTTCTTCCGTGGACTGAATTCCACAGTAGTTAAAGGCCTAATAGGTTTATCAATTGCTATTTTGTCTGAGGCTGAAAAGATCATGCCTTGCTCTTCTGCCCATCTCACCATAACTCAAAGGAACAAGAAAACATCTATCTACATTAAAAAAACAAACAAACAAACAAACAAAAAACAACAAAAAAACCCAAACAAACCCTGAAACCACCTTGCTCTCACAAGTCCAAACCTTCCTAAGCCAACTCTTCTGACCTGCTGCCTTTAATGACAGTTACAGATCAGGACGAAATTGTGAACTTAAGTGCAGGCATTTAGAGTTTAGGGCAATGCTATTCCTTCCTTCTCAGAGTGCTATTTAGCCAGAAAGGGATTTATTCAAAACAAATCTGATAAAAGGCTGAATGACAGGAGTGAGACATGGCTCCTTCTTCTTCCACAAAGAATGCTTCCTCACTAGCACAATCCTCCTCTCCTTCTCCCTCCCTCAGTTTGACAATTGCAGAGTACCAAGATGTGGAAATCATCCTTCTACTGGTGACATCTGTCTCCCCAAAGCTCCAGAGGCAGTTATTGTGATAGCTTTGGAGTGTGTCATATGATTAGGTGAATATCGAACAGACTGGGACTTCATTCTCTTAATGCTAGTTCCAGTGACTCATGTTTGATTGGCTGGAATTTAAGCAATGTATTATTTTATTTTAATTTTTTTTTGTGCTGAGAAAGGGAAGAAAAAGGCTTAAATAAATTTGTGCATAAGAGTTGTAGATTAGGAATGCCTTCTCTTTCATTTATTGTATGACGTATCCACAACTATCAGTCATCATTGCCCTTTTATGCATCTACAGGAAACACTGAGTTTTCATTGTGAAAAAGCTGATGCTTATGAACATGTAAAAAAGCTTTCAGTGCCACTTTTTTGCAGAGACTTCAGAAAGCTTTCATTAATGATCCATAAAGGAAAAAAAAAAAATTACAACTTTCCTAAGAAATTATTTTTAAAGGGGGTACTGATTAATATCAGAAACAAGTCAAAAGAGTTAAAGAAGTTTTAAGTATTATCCTTTTCAGCATGGTTATCAATAGGAACCTGACAATAGTATTATTGCTATTTACATATTGGTAACATGCTGGTATGAATTTGCATAACGTATTGTGGTTCTATGCTCTAGGGAGTAGCATTGTAACATATTGGTGCTTAATGAACTCTGAAAAAATTGATTTTCCACAGAGTAAATTAAGGAATGCATTATAGCTGTTAAAGCAATCTTAAGGGAAATCTGAGGCTTCCACTGCAGCACCATGCTTAGTAAGTAATAAATTACATGTTATACTTATTTGCCTTAATTCATGCTAATTTTGTCCAATTAATGTATCACAGTAATTCAGAAGCCTGTCACAGGAGAGCTAATTATTTATTGGATTTTTGTGTTCAGCTCCCTAGGAGTCTACTAGCAAACAAACTTGCGACTGTCTTTCTGTTAGGTCCGCAATGACATTTTTATGTCTTACTGTGGAAAGAAAAAGAATGTCATTATTTTTGTGTTTCAGTTATAAAAATGGATCGTTATTCATGTAAGTTAGTTTTTTGTTTACAAACTAGTGTCACATCATGACAGACTGCCATAATGTTAGGATGAGATCCAATGTTTTTCCTATTCCTGTAAATGCCTGAACATGACATAATTCTTATTATAGACCATGGCAGTACTTTTTACAGTTTGAAAGCCTCTGCCATGTCTGTGTAAAGTTCAAGAAAAAGGCCTTCTCATTCTTTTCACTGAAACATATTTTTCAAAATCCATTGGCTTGAAAAATCAAGCACAATGTGCCCATAGCAATTGATACTCTTCCATAAAAATAGATTTTTAACTGTGGCAGAATGTTAATTCACAGCCAAAAAAAAGAATAATTTATGAGATTAATTTGTGCAATTCATACCTATAAATAATATGGCAGTTGCTAAATATTTTGTGCAGAGTGATAAGATGCAGACATCACAGTTAAACAATAAGAGAGTCACCAGCTGTGAAATACCCACTATCTGCTAACATTCTGTCATGCACAAGCATTTACAGGAAATTATTTGTTGGGAATGGAAAGTATTAGAACTGATACTTGGCTTCTTCTCATGGGTAGCGGGAGAATACTTGTCAGTTGATTACTGTCTTCTACCCTATGTGAAAAGAAGTGATATTTCTTTAAATGTATAATGCAAAGTGACGTTATCAGCAGGCTACATAAAATCATGTGATGTAACCTGCCATAAAACGATGCACATGACCAATTGTGTAACAAATTTAGAGAGATTTATTTTAGAAGAATTAATGAGAAAAAAATATTACCCCTCCTCCTTTTCAGTCACTTGCCATTGATCTGTGTTTGCCTATAGCCAAATGGATACCTAGTAGTTCAGTAAATGTCTCAGAGCGGCACACCATCTTACACTTACTGTAGCTATTAATATCACTTTGAAAGCATCTGTCAAGTACTTCATAATTTTATACTATTGTTTTTCAATCTCTTTATTCCTAGCAAGCACAAAAACGCCTGAAAAAGAATTAATTATCCAGTCCTACTTTCTTGGTAAACAGTTGTTTAATTGTTCAAGGCATTCAGAATTTTCTTCCTTGACTTTTCCACTCCTGAAAATATAAAGCTGACAATGTTAAGCATGTCTGAAATCCCATCAAAGTCAACAGGGATAATGGTTGAGTTTTCCCCTTGACTTATTTTCAGACTGCGTTACCTGGATGTTATGGGCAAGGGTACAGAATATGGGCATTCACTCCAAGGGTGGGAGCACGTGTCCAATGCAAGCATGATGGCTGCTTTATAAATGCTAAAAAAAGGGGATGAACTATGCAAAAGAGTAACAATCAACAAAGAAAACTGAAGAATCATGAAGAAAAGACTTTACGACAATGTCAGAAAATTCTTCCTGCCAACAAATATATCAGTTTTGAAAGCCGACTTGCCTGAAAATACTCATAACTTTTCCCTTTTCTCAGTCCATTTTTCCTATGAGCAGCCTGCATCATTGCCCATATGGATAAGTTTAAATAACCTCTTCTAGTAAGCCCACACAACCTGACAATGAAAATCATCTAAAACTCTAATCATATGGAACGGTTTGCATTGTAAAGATGTCACTCTATGGATACAGAGAATAAGAAAAAAGCCTAAAAAGTTAAAACAAGATTTGGAATCCCTAATTGGAATGAATATTTTAAAGTTCCTGTGTTTACTCTCTTGTTAAGCTAATACATTTGCTTCTGCTAGACGTAGCAGAAATTTATAGGCTGACTTTCATGTTATTATAAGCTAATATAGAAACTTAAAAAACCCCAAAACACAATACCAAACACCCTTGGAGAAGGAAAGCTGTTGGTAAGGAACTAGATATTAATTTGATACTCCGTTTGTGAAAGAGCTTTGACTATGCTTGCTCCTTCCTTCTCCAAGCTGCCCTCTTGTAGAGCCCAGCTGCACAAGCAAGGTAGGGAGGAAGGGTACACTTTTCCTCTGCTTCTTTCTCGTTGTGCCAGCTAATAAATGCCTTACTTCAAAATCCTCTTTTTTTTTCCATAGACGCAGCTACTTCTCTGCTAATTGTTTCATTGGGTTTTCTTTTCGTCATTCAACATATGACAAAAGAAATCTAGTTTCAAACACCTTCTAGTACAGAAAAGAAAGGAAATCTTGAGTCCCATAGCAGCGTGTGGCGAGACTGCTATGAACTTTAACAACCCATGAGTTCATCCACAGTCTCTTGTTACACTAAACACCTGTAGATCATAATTTCTGGAACTATAAATTTCCAAATGCCAATGTATTTTGTCATTCCTCCTGACATGTTCTGACACACCGTTTCTTTCCAATACAAAGACAAGTCCCTCCACACCTGGAATGCCTTTGTCTCACTTCTTTCCCCTCCCATGCCCTCCTGCCACCTCCCTCGCAAAAATCCATCAGGAAAGGGTTTCACATCTCCCTTTTCAGACTGGCAAGGTTTCAGTGGCCTTTCATGACCCAACAAATTAAGAAAAGCTTTTTACAAAAGCAGAAACGTGTATTTAAGATCACATTCACAATGCAGATTGTGTCATCGGTGCCTACACAGTGTTTCATGCCATACAAAATCTGTCCTGTTCTGCCAATAGGCTGCCTTTGTCAGATCATAAAAGATAATAATAAAAAAAAAAAATAAGAAGTGACAGTGGAACAGGGTGTAGTTTTGGGGAAGATCCCCACTGGAAGCAGCGTTTTCCTTTTTATCTCAAAGGAAACAGAAAAAGGGTTTAGAGATTACAGAGATTCCCAAACCAATCCTAGTTTCAGTTTTTTTCAAAATGCAGTGCTGTTCAAAATACCTGCATCTGTCTTCGCCACAGCTGGTTGCAAAGCCAGCACAAATGTCTTTTTGGCAGTTCATATTATCATGGACAAAATCAGTGCAAGTATCACTAGAGGAAGATGTGGAAACACTCATAAAACTGCAAGCTTATACAAATAGCATTCATTTACTCTCTGAGCTCAGACTCAGATTATTTAAAGAAATGGAGGGCAATGATAGCAGGACTTTTAAATGATAACTAAGCAGCACCTTGGCCTCAATTACAACACTAAATTAAAGCAAAAATCATACAAGGAAAAAGGTGACCCAACTCAGAATTAATTACAGAATGACAAAACCATGCGTGTAGGAAGGGAGCTCCAGAAGCCATCTAGTTTGACCTGCTCAAAGCACATCCCTTGGATCAGGCTGCCCTAGTGGTGAATGATTAGCTTGCTGAGGTACAATGGAAATTAGAGACAGCTAGACAAGGACAGGGGTTAGTAGTTTTCTATAGAGTGATTTATAGCAATAGGGAAGAAAAGGGAGGGGGAACTCAAAAAGGGCTAGAAAAATGAAGCAAACTATGACTACAAATAGAAGTCACACCCTGCATCTTGATCCTATATTGCTCTACAACACAGGTGACTAAATGAGTTGCGCAAATGGACACCCACTACAGATCTTCACTTTCCTGTGGTCAGTCAAGACTAAGAATACTCCAGCCCTGCTTCCAGGACTCATTCATGATCAGATTCCTCATACTGAGCACCATGAGCTGCCATCATGTATATATGACTCTTACATTCCTGTTTCACATCTCCCAAATGGTAACGAAGTTAATCACGACTATGTTGCTGTAATCTGAAAGATGACTCTCCAGTTTTATCCAAGACTATTTGTTCCTTTTGATATATCAAACCACTTAGCAGAAATAGCAACAGTTCTGCTTGCTTATTGGTATATAGTACTGCTGTGAATTTCCTTTTTTTTTCCATCTAGGGATGCTGGTATACGTTTACACGCTTTTGCAAGAGAAAGGAAAGAGAATACAGCTATCTTTTTTACACTGTTTGGTGCTTCACCTGAAATTGCACACTTCCTACAAAACTCTGTTTCTTGCAAATGATGGTTGTATATGTAAATACAAGACCTGCAGTAATCAACCTCAGAACTACAGTTCAATGAAATCACTTACAAATAGCCCCATTACACAAGTGATGCCACCTGATGTGCAATTGACCTCATGGTCTATTGGAGGGTTGCACCTCTCCTGCTGCTCAAACAAAACTCCTTTTTTACAGCCTGCTACTGCAGTTCACTGTTCTATCTTGTAAGTGGTTTATATTGTTCTGCTGGAATTAACAGAGGGACTGCTTGGAGATCTTCAGGTGAAATGTATTATAGAAATGCAAATAAACTACTAGCTTATTATTTGAGGCGGGAGCTGCTGTATAGCTGTACCTAGCAACTACATTTACTTTCCATGCCTATCAATATGCACTCAGAGACTGATAGATGATGGTTTTATAATTCTTAAATACTTTTTTGATATCCTAAACCTATAGAGCCTAGAGACATTTTGTTCAGGAGATTTGGAATACTTTACTACTTGAAATAAAAAGATCTTCAATTGTCAGGGTTTTAAATCCAAACGTTTAAGGCATTGATTTTACGTAGTTTTTCTAAAGTAACTCCTTTAGGAAATCGAGTGCTACATTGCTAATTTTAACTTTATTCATTTTAAAGTGCTCCAGGATACTAGCACAAAGGGCACTGTAAAAATTGCATTGTACTGTATCAGGTTTGAATAGGATGAGTTATAGAACTGTTTGAGATTTTGAATTTCCGGAAATTTGTTATTTAAATTCTTATACTAAGGGTTTCTTATGTATAGATTTTATTTTGGTTTTTTTTCTTAATAATCATAATTTCTAAGAAATATATACTATACACTATCTGTCACTTAAGTTTTATAATATTTTCTATTGCAATACAGCTGCACAATAAGATTTCATAGAACAGTTATTCACATCTATATAAATATCATTTAAAATGCAAATGTTCATTGCCCAAATTACAATGGAAATTAATTTTTCATGCAATGAATCTTTAAAATATTTCCAGTATTTATTAACCTGCGATGGGATTCTTCTTTTGCAATACAATAAGTATTCTCACCTTGTATAAATCTGAGTGCAGCATGCAAAAAAACTGTGTGAATATTACATGGTGAGAGTAAGTAGTTGTGTATTCAGAGCAATCAATGCTAAATGAAATAATTTGTATATATTTTGAATTTTTGAACATTTTTACTGTAACAAATTTGGAATTTTACAGCCTACTACAGCACAATAAAATATACCATAAAGATACGACAAAGATCATACTCATTTTCCTGATTATTACTACAAATTTATTCAGAACTACATAATTAATTTCAGTAAAAATTGGTTCACAATACCTTAACTTGTAAAGCAATAACACAGTTTCATATGTGTATTTTTCCCATACATAGTCCTTCAAATAAATAGATGGCATAGTTGTAAAAAGTGAAAGATATTGCAAAGAATCTGATTTTTCCTCTCTGTTTTCCAGCAATACGTCTCAGTCTCTGCAAGCTATAAATAACACATGCAGGAACAGAACTACCTTAAAAGCAATAACCAAAATTTGAAAAATACTATTAACTGAGAGGGAAAAATAAAGAAAAGTATGCAAAAAGGTAAACATTGGCTTTGGAAGAATAAATGGAATAGTCCTTAATTGCTTTTTCAAGACCAGTGGAAAATATTCCTCACACACACCATGTTTTTTTTTTCCCCTGCCTCTCAACAAGGGATAATTTGTGAAGGGATAAGTTGGTGCAGAAAAACAAGATGGTTGAACTTTAAGCAACATTTTAATAGATATACCACCAAACTTCAGTAGGTCACTGGGGAGACAGATCGATAGAATGTATGTTATCACTAACATCAAAAAGAATAGATCTATCATGGAAAAAAAACCCCAAACTGTTTAAAAATTTAAAGCATTATCTATATCATTTTTATTCAAAGGCTTTTTTTGAACAATTGTGTTTGCTTGCGCACTTCTTTAACAATAAGAAGTTCCCACAAAGCCTGCCCTCATGGTCAAAGTACTACATGGGCTTTTTAGACACCATGTGTAACTAGATTTGATTTGTACCAGTTCTGTTTAGATTATATATACATTAGTGATTATAAATCATTTTAGCTTTAAAGAAAGACGGTAGTAGTGCACTCACTCCAAAGTGAAGCCAGGCAATGATATGCAGTTTTACCTTTATGTTCTCTATATTAAAACACATCTTTATCACAATAAGTATGCACTATCTTACGTTATCTGAGACAGATCCAGAAGAAATGGAAGCCCAGAGTTATCCTCTCATCCATGTCTGTATTTCTTGAGGCATGTCTTTTGGATGTTTCCAGCACATCCTTTATTCTTATACAACAGATTCCCCTTTTTCCTTCCTCGGTGAGACCAGTGATATTTGTGGTTTTATCATCACCCACTTGTTCAGTGCCGAGGTACAGCAGGCACTTTGTTGATGAACAGAAAGTGCAGTGTTTGTGCTAAAGAGACTCCCATAGCACAGAGCCTCTAAAGACCTCCAGCCTGCAACACTTTCGTGGCAAAGCACAGCCTGATGTACCAGACAGAATGTAGACAGTAGCAGCGAGCAGCACAAAACCAACATACACTAGGAGCCTCACCCAAAATCATGAGCATGTATGTAACATTCATATCCTGCTGCTTCTCCAAGGTGGTAAGACAGGAAGACCAGACTTTCTGAGAGAAATAAAACCTACAAATTTATTATAATTCTTTAATAACTAGTAGGGGCAATTAAGATCTGTGATGTGTTCTACAGCTTTAACTGTAAAATAGTCTGATTAATCTAAATTAACTTAATCTAATAAACTATTTTTCCAGAAGTGAAGTCTGCAGTGAGTTAGAGATGAAGAACATTGTTTCATACTTCTTACAAGCTGTACAATGGCCACTCTTTATTTAGAGAATAGAAATTTACATGCAAGTGTGAAATATTTCTCAGCCCTGGAGACAACAATTTTCATTAAAATATTCTGTTTCTCAAATGAAAAGGCAAATCCTTTTCTAGCAAACAGAAAATTATTTAAACAACGCCTTGCTTTTTCCACCAAATGAGTTTTGAGCAAGTATTTTCACTTTTATTTATATGAGTTGTTTTTCTTGTACAAAACAACAAACGTTTACTATAAAATCATTTAAGTTGGCTGCATTTTTTCTTATGTGTGAATTAGGCTTGAAGTTTCATTCATTGTGGCTATAACACATGCCATTTTTCCCCTTGGGGTTGAGATACAAAGTAGAATACTGCTACAAATTCATTGTACAGTCAGAAAATTTTTCCAGTGGAAAATTTCAAATATGAAGAAGAATGTAAGAAATGGAAATATTTTTCTTTGGAAATCCTGTCAAGTCTCCTTACCTGGAAGGGGGTTGCATGATCAAGATATAGCCATACAATAGTTGCCTTTCTTAGTTAACTTGACTAAAGAAGATCCACAGAAGATGTAATAGCTGACAACTCAACTACCCATTCATTAGTACAGAGAAAAGGAAGATAACTTACTGCTCTTCTAATCTCCACGCTAAAAGCACCAGGGTGCCATCATTTCAGCTTTCCAGCACAAGGTTCTTATACTGTTTTTTAATACAAAAACCAGATCATTTCCATGTATAAAGAAATGGGTTTAGGTCACAAACCCAGCTGGTCATCAATAACAAAAAAAAAGCAGTAAAATATTAATTCTCACACTCCTCCAACCCAAGACCCTCTTCATAGCTAGTGAAAGGAGCAGCCACCTCTGAGCCACAATTCTTCTAAAATGGGTCAGATAAATTCCACTCAAAAGCACCTATTTCTCTCCATGAATTCCCCAAAATGTTGAGGTAGATTATTCTGATATAGATCTCCAATACTAAGTGAGATTCATCCAACTCTGGTCTTCAGTCACACGCTGCTCTAGTGGAAGGAGAGAAAATACAGGGAAGAAAGCCTTCCTTTGGTTTGGAAGTTAATTTTTCTTTCTCTTCAGACTCTTTTAGTCCATGCCTTGATGCCATTTCACAGAGTGATTGTTAGATCTCTTTCAGGAGAATTTCTCAACATTCTCTGAAGTGTGGAGAAACATAAATTTTCAGCTCCATTTCTTCTCTGTACCTTCATGCAGCTCCCACAAAAATTCAACAATCAAAGCTACACTTATGCTTTGTAAAATAAAACAACACAACAGTTCTTGTTCTGTATAGGATTTTAGGTTCTATTTACATGTTCACCTCAGCGAATTAAATAATATAATCATATATGGAACTTTCAATATATTCCTGCAATTATAACTAATATAACCAAAATCATATGCAAGCTTCAAGATATTTCAGCCTGTGGTCTGTTTTCACATCTCAAAAGTGAATACAACACTTTAAATTTACATTGACTCCTTTGATGTCAATGGATTCAGTCCAGTGTAAATGACAACAAAGTCTACTCTGTGGCCCTAAAATTCTCCTAGTAGAAGGACTCCAGCTGTAACCATACTTTATGGCACATTACAGTGTGGGCATACAAAATTGCTGCAGAAGTCCACTCTTGAACTCTGCATTCTTTTCCTTAAATTGCTCTCTTAGCAAAAGAATTTAGGGATATTCTGCCATCAAAATATATGAAGAGATGAATGAATCAAACTTCACAAGTATAAGTCAGCAAATTTATTTTAAATCCTTCTAACAAACACTGCTAATCAGCTATTCTTACATCTATGCAATTAAAGTAATAGAAAATGGTTGCAAAGATCTAGGGAGATCATTCAGTTCATCCTTTATGCCATAGGAGGTGTCAGCACTCAGGACTTGAATTAGGATGCACAATATGTCTTTCTTATTGTGTACCGCAACATGAAGGTATTCATAAAGTCCCATTTTCATTTTTTTTCAGAAGCCCAGTCCAGGACCCTAGGTATTTAAAGGTAAATGAAATATTATTTATCTAAGTGTTTATATGTTCAAGTTTCAGTTGGGAATTATCTGTACCTGCACAGAAGGGCTGGCATAGCATCCGTTGAAATCAACAGTGATTACCATTAACTTTTATGGACTCAGAAGTAAGCCCCTGTCCAGACATCCATGTGGAATAATTGCATGCACACCTGTAAACACACTAAATTTCATACAATTTTTACGACAGAAAGCTCATTTATTTGACAGTCTGATCCATAAATGAACACAAATCAGCATAAATGTTATAAGAATATTTCACCATCTAACTTAAAGCATTATTTTCAAGACCAGGATATATTAATTAATATCATCACTAGTGAATGTAAGAGCATTTCCTCATCCTCTCAGTTGTTGCACATAACTTCATACACCCGAATAACCTGCAATTTCTTTTTGCAGCTCTAATAACTGCTCTCAACAAGGCTACGAGGACAACTCACATGAAAAATTTAGATATCTACGGAGAACCTTTAAAAACACTAAAGCTTTGTTTTACTTGTTTCTTTAACAGCAACCTTTTACCATTCTGAATATTTGCTGTACAATGGAGATGTTAATAGCTACCCTCAGACTGTATCTTATCTTTTACTGTAAACCTTTCAGGCAGTGCATTCACATTTTATGTCCTTTCACAGTGCAGTTCACTTGGAGACAAAAGCAAGAGGAATTTGTTTCAGTTGAGCTATTCCTTTTCATCAGACACTTTCCAGCTCACTTGCAGAAGCTGCCAAAAGGGAAATCAAGGATTGAGATTAGCAATTTTTTTTTTTTTTAAGATCTGAAAGACCAGTAACATCACGGGGAATTGTAGAATTTATTTGTCATTGACTAAAGTGTCATTAAAGTATTTGCTAATTGATGGTCTGACAAGTATGGAATAGTCCTACATCCCTAATCCTCTAATTATGCAGTCTTCCAAGATGTCATCATCAGATCTTAAATTTGTCCTACTAGAAACTGCTTCCAAGTTTTACACTTTTACAACCACTGCTGTTGAATTTCCTTTGGTACAAGAACAATAAAACACTCATTTTCCTAGTTATATATTACTCTCTGGCTGGGTATTCTACACACAGTGCAGAACTTTCGTTTATTTTAATTTCATTTATTTATTATGTTATTATAGAAGCATATGACTATGAAATATTCTGTCCAAGTATTTTTAAAAATATTACTAAAAATAACAATATCAACATTTTTTCTAAACTTTTGTATTTTCATATGTATGTTGCTTGTACATAATAAAGAAGAAGTCTCATCCAACCACAATTTAACCAATTTAAAACTATACATGGAATTTTTACTAATTTACATTACACAGTACATAATGAATAAATTATATATGCTCTAACCACCTTAAAGATGATTACCACCTTGCAATACAGAATTTTTTTTTAAGCAGAGGTGAATCCAGTCACTGATTCAAAGCATCATTATGAGGGAATCTATTTCATCAAGAACTTGTAATGAACCTTTCGTCTACTGCTTTCCACTGCAGAAATGCTGGAAAATATCTAATAATTCTCCCATGCATCTTCTACTCTATGTGCAGCCCTTGTACAAAATCCCATCACAGAGGGACTGCTGGAGTTCACGTAGCCCAAATATTCGGCTATTTTTCTTGTCTCTAAGTGCAGAAGACATGAAGTAAAGTCTCTCTAACATAGATATTAGCACTGATTAAGTACAGAGTAGAAAAAACTTTGTATCAACTCCCAGTGTGGTGCTACAGCTGTTTTCACATTACATCCTCCAAAGCTTCAACAGATAGTGACCTGTCTCCAGGTCCTCTTGGTAGAAATGGTTGGTTCCCTGGCTAACAACTATATCAAGGTCAAAACTTGCAAAAGCACTTTAATATTTCCTGCATTAAAATTTACTACATAAATGTACAAATTCTTCAAAATTGTTAAGCAACAACAGGAGCAGAGCTAGAAGATTACTCAAAGGCGAAAGACACTACACTGTTGTGCCTGTCATGTTTTGTCAGGAGTGTAGTAACCATTCATTCCACTCATTATGTGGTTACCAAAATTCTCTTTCAAGAATGAATCATTGTGAACTATTTCTGTATACATTTTACTAAGATTATATAGATTAAAAAAAATTGTATATACCATAATGATGACAGCATGTGAAAAAATAATACAATTTTTTAAAAAAGATTGCAAGTAATTAATACAATATGATTCCACAATTTCTTTTCAAGTTAGATACCAGATTGTACAGAAAGGATTTCAGCAGTGGAGAATACTATCATTTGGTATTTTTTTATATATCTTTCAAAATGTTGTTTTTCCCTCTGGCAGGGGTCTATTTGAGCTCTGCTCTCAACATTCCCAACAAGAAAAATAATACCAAAACTGACTTGGATCATCTAAGACCTACACAGGCCACCGATGGGGGTCTTTACCTTAATACTGGCATTGGGCCTAAGCCTTGATATAAGTTCCCAGGCAACAGATCTATTAAAGCTATATTACTAAGGTTCATACTGCCCCTGAAAGCTTTATTAAATGATTATTTCACAGCATGGAGGGAAATCTATTGAAAATTAATATGCAGCATCAGCCAGTCATGGCTCTTAGCTGAGATATGCTCTTCATTTCAAAAAAGTAGAATTTTCCAAAAGAAGTTTTAAGTGAAATTTCTCTCATTAACTTTACTTGCCTAATCTGACCTGTAAGGCTAAAGTCAATGGGGAGAAATGGCCATTTCTAGAGTTGATTTCATCCTTCTTCTGTCTTGGGAGATCAATCTTGGGTAGAATGCATTACACTCTGGAAGTGCCTCTCTGCTTCCACAGACCATGGAAGCAGCCTGGCTGCCTTATTGGAGTAGCTGAAGTTGAACATGAATCCCAGCTTGCGCAAAGTAAAATTTGATGTATCATTCTGACAGTCACAAAGAAGCATCTTGAATATATACAGGATTTAGTGTCTTAGGTTACCCTTTTTATATAAAATAACTTGAGAAAACTAATGCCAAGTAAAATTATACGCACACATATTTCTTCAAATGAATTGTTCAGAAACAGTTAATTAGCTAAACTTCTATGTTGTTCTCGCAGTCAGAATATACATATTTTTCTCTATAAAAACACAATTACATGTTTTATAGAGGTGATTTTTAATGAACAGTTAAGACTACTAAATAATTTACAAATACAATTTAATCTTTACAAAATTTGTCATATTACATTATTGCATTCCTGAGAAATGCAATAATTTGGATCATGCAGACCTAAAATTATCAACACTTAAGTAAATGGGCAAGTTCTCTTGCTGACTTCAATTAATTCAGAAGGTGAGGGATAGAAGAGCCCAGGCAGGAAGCTCCAAACCCAGCGAGCACCAGGTGGCAGTCCAGCATAGACTGATAGGTCTGCGCTTTCTCCTGCAAACCCAAATCTTCCCTTGGTGAAGAACTCATCTCACTACCTGTGTTCTGAGAGTCACCTACACTTTTCTGTCTGCTAAATAATGTACATTCATCCTGGGGATTTAAGGGGAAAAATATTTTTTGTGGAGAATAAGATTAATGTTTTTCAAAAATTTGTCCACGCCACCTTACTATTGCTGAAATACCAGGGAATTTCTTTTACATAAAGCCTACTTTTACAAATTAAGCTCTGAATTTTGCTCGTAGGCCAGATTATACTAACACACCCCAAAAGTTTAAATCACTTATAAGGTCATGTTCAGGAAATATGAGGTATAGAAACCTTTTATCTACTAGATCACTATGTATTTCACAGGACAGGTATCACAGATCAATTCAAATGTCTGCTACTTGAAATTAAAAAAAGAAAATCTTCACAGCTTCACTGTGAAAAATACTGGTTAAGAGATAAGCATACATCATAAAGTTTATAAGACAAGCAGAACTAGTGCAAAATCAGTATCTTCATTAGGAAATTTTATGGTCAAAATGTCATGGGTTTTGCTACATAAGCTACGTAGAACAGCTTACAACTTGACAGTTGATATCCTCTAGAAGAAAAATAAATTTTGTTATATATGAAGGAAAAAAATATTAAGATGTACACTGAATTTCTCAAACATCTGTGGAAACTATCTTACTTTATTCATTACTCATTATTTTGTTATTTCAACTACTCTGATGTTTTATTTAGTGATTAAAATTTGTTAACAAAAGAGATCAACAATAATGAAAAATGGAAGGAATAGTAAAAATATTATGTACTTCCACATAGAGATAAAACAGTTTTTTCTAATTTCAGAAAAATAAGTTTTATTAACAAATCCAACTATTTCACTGAAAAAGCCTGCTAATTTCTATTTATATAAACATACAAGTCATTCCTAGTCATTGCAGCTTTTCTACTAAACCAAGCACACGTATAGATACCTCAAGTTTCTAAAAAAACCCAACAGTAATAATGATTTATGTAATTTACAATGTTGACTTATTTTTTTATTTGTCCATTTTGATAAAGTGCTTTATGGCTTACATTGATATTGTCTGATTGTCTGATACTGAAAATGCATTTGAACTGCACGGTGCTCCCTGTCCTCAGCTTTAAGTAACCACCAAGGGAATCTCCTGCATCTTCTCCAGAGGATACCTAAAGTATTTCTGAAGCTGAGGAAGCAGCATTTTAGTATGAAATTTTGCTACTGAATATTGCCAAAAGCATAAAAATGTATGAATTTAGAACCTGTGGCTCTGAACAAATGCCATTAAAAATTAGAGCTAGTAAAAATTTTGTCATTCTTCTTAAGGAAATTTAATAGGATTGGAGAGGTGTGACTATGTTTATTTAACTACAAATTCTGTTAAATTTGCAAAGGCTAAATTGAGTAAGTAACATTATTTTAATAAGTATTCACAAATAAACTGCCCGAGTACTGTTCAAATTTCTTGCAGAAAAAGAAAGAAGCCTATGTTCATTGTCTTGACTAGAGAACTGAGGAAGTTTACTAGTTTAATATCATATGTACATTCATTTAGTTGCAGTGGATATGTCAAGAGTTTTAGACTATCATCCTTGCAAAATCTTTCTAAATTATTCTCCACTTAATTCTAACATTTGTGAAATCTCATAATTCTTATGAGATTCTATGCACAGTGGGCATACAAAATACATTTATAGAAATCACATATAACTTGTCTTACAAAGAAAGAAATTGTTTCTTCCACAGCACTCTCATGTGGCTATAATCACCTTGGTGATGTTTAAAAATCACAGACTGAGGACAATTTTACTCACATTTCGTATGCTCTATTCTCTCTGTAAAATGCACCTGTGGATTCTTCAATGCACACAGATTTTTCTCATCTTTTTATGCTGTTGTTACAGCATGAAAGAGCTTTATAGCCTTACATAAGTCTACAAGAGAAAACCAGTGACACAGACCATGCAAGACAACTCCTGCTGTAGTATACAAATGCTGGTGGAGGACCCAAAGATAGGGGCAGACTGGCCTCTAAAGAAGGGGCAGGAACAAAATCCAGAACAGCTTTCAGCTATAATCATTACTCAAAGGGAAGTGAGGACAGCCTTTAAAGGTCATACCTGCTCTTAAAACCACATAAGAAATTGTATATGATCGAAAGTAATAGAATTACTACTAACTAGTTTTCAGTTGTAACTGGAATGGGATGGAGATCGTACCTAGAGCCCACCACCACTGCTTAGCTGAGAGCAGCTTGCTATGCTGCAGTAACTTCTGTGTCCACACTTCAAACCAGTAGAGTACAATGGTGGTAAAGATTTTTTCAGTTGTGCACTCTGGGTTGAAAGTTCTACTTTAATAAAAAACACAGGCAAAAATTTCACTGTATTATCAGTAAACTGTTCAAAGCAGAATTCTTCAACCAGTCCCCCATACACAGCCTTCCTTACAAATTTTATAGTAATCACTCCAGAACATTTTTAAAACCAAAATATACGTGCAGAAACTATTGACAATTTCATTTTTAGGAGTGTCTGGGACAGTCATACTCCTAGAGGGCTGCAAACAAATGACAAAGTCATAGCTATAGCATTACTAGCTAGTCCTATGAGGACATAGATTTTGCCTTGCATGTTTTGAGATAAATACGAAAAGATCTTTTTCCAGAGCTACAATATGGCTCTCTATACGCATTTAAGTGTCATGTTTCATCTATTTGTTTCCAGGAATTTCCAGCTTTCACTGAAGTAATTATTGTTTCATTGGAGGTTATTGTCTTAAAAGTATAAATAATTGAGAAACAAGTATCATGAAAAAAAATCATTTATTTGACATTAATGTATTTAAACACTATTTTATAAAGCACAAATAGTTTAAAAAATAAAAGTGAACATCTGCACAAATAAAAGAAAAAAAGACAGATGTCATAGAAAAAAGATCACAAATGATGACTAAAAGAATAAGAATTTGACAAACTGTACACTAGCTAACATCAATGAGCCACAGGTAAAATAGAGTAGTCCTGCACTTCTTAAAAGTCTCTTTTTTTCCCCCTACCCTGAAGTGTTACCATGTCTGAGTAATAATAGCACAGTTTTATTCCACAGAGCCAATCCTTTTGAGCATTCTGAGCTGGATCTGCTGACTTCAGTAAGGAGGGAAAAAAAAAAAAGTTTTAATGCTTTTCATTGCAGCTAGACCTGCAAAACCAGCACAGGCAAGAAAGATGGATTCTGTTCCTTCTTGTTCATCTTCAATAGAATTCTTTAAAATGCCAATGAAAAAAATGCCTAGTTGTCATAGGTCATTAAATGTAGAAGTTCCCAGGCATGAACTGTGCTAAAGAAGAAGAATTCTGTGCCTGCATACGGGTTTGCAGGACCGATGCCTCATAGAGGACTTGAAAGCAAAACACATCTTCTCTGAATCAAATGTAGGAGAGGTCACATTATGCACTGAAAACCAGCTTATGCTTCCAAAATCACCTTAGTCTAATCAGAGACTGGCCTTTTCTGGACAGAACCCCAGAGGCTCTGATGCAGCTGAGGCAGCCCCAAGACCACGTCTAGACCAGGCTTTGCTGTCAAGGCTGCCCCACACCATCTCCATACCAGCCTGTGTCCATATCATCTGCAATGCTGAACATAGACTTTTTCCAAAGGTGCGTTGACAGGGGAACTGGCTTTTGACATTAAGCTGCCACAGACTTAAATTCCTTGCCTTTAATATATAACAAAGCTTGTTTTCTTCTTGGGTCACCTTTAGCGCAACTCTGAGCTTCAATTAGAGTGACAAATATTTGTTCTAGACTATTATCTATTATACTTGCCTTCACATTTTATTAATGGTACAAATGACTGTTAATATGGCTCTGGAGAAAGCAGAGCATAGAATGGGCAACTACTGAGAATTCTTCATCAATCAAAAATAAATATTTTTTAAACCACACATGCACTCCAAGAAACACATGATTTGCTGTGACTTCCAAAATGTGAACAACTCGCCTGTAATTTAAAAAACTAGCTTTAATTGATTTTCATATTTCAAGCATCACTAAAAGGATCTATTTTTATTTTATTGCACTTGCTGTTACTTTATTGTTCATTCTATATAAGTCTGCTGAGATCCCTTTACATGACATATTTTCTTCCTAGACATATTTTATGGAAATGTCAACTAGTGCTAGGGATCTTTCCATGTTTTTTGAAATTTAGAAATAGCTTGGCTCTTACACGATACTTTAATAATGTTGCCAAACCTCTGATAAGTTGTTCACATCAGCTATTTAGCCCCAATACCTAATGCTTGAGAGTCTACATTCATTCTCTTCACGTTCCGCCTCTGCATTCCAAGATTTATGAATATTAAGTTGTGCTTGCCCCAAAGCAAAAGTATACTCGCTAAGATATTTGCTGAGATCAGGAGTCTCTCTGCCCCATTTTTTAAACAAAGGCATTAATAAGGAAGCACTATAAAATGTACAACACTGAAAAAATAAGGAAAATTCAGTATCTTTTAAAAAAAAAAAGAAAAAAAATCCTTTAGTTCAAAGCACCCTATCTGAGCTACCCTAAATAATGCAAAAGACTAACAATTTGTGACACTTGTAAAGAATTATGTCTGCTGAGAAGTGTGAATAAACCCTGATTTCTAAAACTATGACCATTACTTTTAAAAACAGTGGACACCTAGGGTAAAAAGATACCATTCTCTATAATTTTAACCCTTACAAATATGTGGGCAGATACTATATATAGAACCTATAGAGGTCAATTAGACCCAGCAATAATGGCTGGGTCGTTACCCAGCATGCGCGTAATTACTTCCTGTACCAAGAACAAATGTCATAGACCTAGGCACAGGGTACGCAGCTACATCTTTCAGTGCTGAAATGTCTTTCACAAGGACTAATTGAGTATTATAATTGTAAATGCATACATAAATGTGTACTTTCAAAATTCCTAAAGTATCACCTTTCATTTTTTTGATAATTACATTTCTTAAATTATATTTCAAATGCTCTCAGCTTCCTTTGTGATTTGGTCCATTTTTATGTGTGCTTGAAAATAAGCAACTTATTTTCAAAGGCTGTAACTGGTACAAATGAGGAGGAAAATAAATCACAGAAGAAATATGAATGACGAGGTTTACTGGTTTACCAACAGGTAGAATAAACATGCTAGGGCAAAAATATCCCATTGAGATAAGTGCTCAAGGAAACTAAACCTAATCATTTATATAGGCAGATATTATGATACTCAACGCTCAGTCTCTAAACTCTGGGTCCTTAATATTACTTCTGCCCCTTTGTTTGTAATTACATTGCTTTCAGATTTATATACTAAACAGTTCCCCAGCTGCTCTTCATAAAATAATAAATTGATTAATTTTAAGAGTAACCACATATGGTTAAGATAATTCAAGAGTTACAACTGAGTAATGTAATCAATCCTTTTTTACATATATCTTTATATTAAACTAAAAATAGAGCTCTACTGTGTTTATTACAGTAAATATTCTTACTGAAATCAACAGTATATGTGGTATTCCCAGCAGGTTCTGTATGAGCCATTATGGAAATATCTCAATGCAATTATTTTTCAGCTATTTCCTCCTACTGTTATTCTATATATTACAATATATTGAGTACAACATAAGATGTTTATATCTCTCAGTATAGCTTCTATTGGATTGTGAATTAAGATGGATATAAATTGTATTGTGAATTAAGAAACGTGAAAAGTCAAGGCACCCCTTGGATATAGAAAGCTCACTCAGTACGGCAGAGAGCTCACCTCCCCACCAGCATCAGGGCTGACATTCAAGACACTTTGGGATAATCCTCTTATTCACCACACTGCCAGAAATAAGAAATTCCCAGGCTTCAAGAAGAAGTGCTAGAGAAATTTATCCTTCCCTTTACCAGCAATTGCAATGAAGGACATTATATGGATTCTCGGAGAGCATTAGTGGTTCTGTTTTCTGCAAGCCTCCAGCCACAGGGCTGTTATTACTTCTAATCAGTTTCGAGACTCCCCACCCTGAGCTGTGCTTTGGTTATCTTCACACTGGATCAGTACATTGTAGCCTACCTACTTGGACACTTGGAAGCTTCCTGGAGGCTTTCAGGCTCTGCAGAATGCAGCCAAAATGACAGTTTAGGTCCCTTTCCTTCCCCTTCCACTCCCTACACAAACTTTGCTGGCTGTTCCCTGTTTCCTATCAGCAGTCCCAAGCATGATGCAGCAGCTGCAAACTTGCCCTTTCTTTTCTATAACAATAGCATAAAATTATTTTTTTTTGTTGTTTCTTACTTACATTACTCCTGCTGAGTACCCATGCAATTACATGTAAATTCACTTTACACGTATTCTTGATAAAATACAAGTCCCAGATCATCAGTCTGTGCGATCAGAAACAAATTCTACCAGTCTTCAACCCCCAAAACTCAGTTTAAGGCGTGCAAGTAGGAAAGAATACTTGGTAATCACTCATCACAGCAAATCAGATTCTGTCGCTCACATTTATTCCTCACTCGTCAGCATTCTTAATTTCAGTGAAATTTACAACTTCAGTGTAATTGACCTCTGCCAATACAGCAAGGACACCTTAAGTTTCAAAAGATCTGCAAGGTAACAGTCATTGCACAGAGCTGCCAAAATTTAAAACAAATGTTTAAAGAGAGTCAATATTGTTTACAACAATTAAATAATTTTCACTATCATATGCTAACTATCAGTAACATAACAAACACCAAATTATCTAACAATGTGATAAAATCATGTCAGTGAAGGGGGTGGGGAGCAAATGTGAATGATAATGACAGTACACTGTGCATATGCAATACTTATTATTCAGAAAAAAAAAGAAGAGAAAGTTGGAGGAAATGTATTTATAAAAATCCCTGGTGAATAATATATTAATTATCAAAAAGGGCTCAGAAAACACTCAGACAACTCATATAGCACATCAGATAAAATATGCCAGGTATTAAAAAAAACAAAGTAGATGAGATTAGGCTTGTGCAGGTTGTCTCACTGACATGCAGCATTCTAGACAAGCAAGTGAACATGCTACTAGACAAGCAAGTGAACATATTACACGAGGACCTACGCAAACTACAAAACGATCAAAGACCACTTCAATATCATAATGTAAAATTGTAATGGGAAGGCAGACAGGATGATAAAAAGAAGCAGATCTCTTTGAAACGTGAGTCAAGAGAAAAAAAGTAACATGCTCATAACATTTTCAGATGAGGATTTAAGATTACGGCACTTTCTGCAAGAACAACACAGGAAGCAAATACCAAAACATGTACCTGTTAAAACAACAAGGCTAGCATAATTTTTGCAGGCTATATAACTCCAGTGTTAGAGAACTCAGCTAGTTCCAGAGAAAAGGATATTCAAGGACAGAGGTATGTAGGGTCCAAGTAAATGGAGAGCAATGCTGCTGAATAAAGTTTAGAGTGGTTTTCTGCCTTCGGTACAGAAACTGCAGTCTCCTATAAAATAACAGTACTGGTCACCACTGATTTCCCAGCAGCAATTCCAAAATCAAGAACCGTAAAAGCTCTTTATCTTTTGGTAGCTTTGTGACAAGCATCCATAAACTCAAATTTAACCGAAAGGTGAGTTTTGCAATTGCAAACCCAAGAGCTGCAGTACCACCAGCTCTAAAAGCTGCCACATGCAGCACTGGCTGTGGGAAGCCTAATACAAGATTAAGACTTTAGCTGCAGGAAACCATGTGTTTTTTTATTTAATGTTGACTACAAATCTTCTCTTTACTCATTGTTGAAACACAGGTTGCAGGATGAACAATTTTGTCCTACAACTGGAGAAGTACCCAAGTTTCAGATAACTCCTGCTGGTGAGACTGGCTGAGTGACCATGCTGTGATGAAAACAATAAGGGCAGAAGCTCTGTACAAATAGGCAAGAGGTTGTCATGAATAGACATGAAAAAGACAGGCCAAAACACTTCACAGTGTGATAAAGGGGAAAGTAAAATAAACAAATAAAGATAAATAATAGAAAGAGACACAGACAAGTTACACAGGGAAAAACAACTCCAAAATAACTGTTAAATCATCTGTGGGCAAAATGTGCTTTTCAGATGGAGAAAGATATACATGGCTACCCCAGAAGCCTTGTGATGTCCCCAATTTGAAAATGGCACCAATATTCTTTCTGAAATCACCAGTAAAATCAGAGGAGAATTGGGACAATTTCTCAGTTTTTGATGGATTCTTAGTTTGGCTGCCTCTTACATTACTTCTGTAATCTAAATATCCATCTTTAGACACAAAATTTTCAGGTAGCAGGTTAAAAATGCTTCTACATTTATCAGCCAATTTGGTCCTACCAAGTTAAGATAGTCTAATATATAAACATAAACCTATAGAACACAAACAGCAAAAAAAGTTGCAGCTTCAGTATTAGGATCTACTAATTTCATGGTAAGTAACAAACACTCGGTTTTAAGCAGAAAGCAAAGTGAATAATCAGTTTATGATTAAGGTTGCAGAGGAAGACCTGCAGATAGATGTGGGGACTATAAGCTACGGCACACAGCCTTTTGTCTCATTTGCTGGTGCATGCAGGTGATGGGGGGAGAAAAGTTATTCAAGTTTTAAAAATATATTTTTATGAACAAATTCTTGGCTTTCACCCAATAACATTTTTGTTTACTCATTATGATCTCAACACAATCCTAAACAAGGTAATTACCACAGAAATAATGTTGCATTTGTAATGGGCAAGACTTTTGTGTTTCTGTGTTCGTTTTCCAAGTCAAGGTGGAAGGCTTTTTAGATGCTTGCGGGATCATTTTTTCTCATTTTGAGCTTCAAGAAAGGACAAATGTTCATAATTTTTCATTTCTGTGGAATCCTTATAAATGTTTTTCTGCAATTTAGCTGGTATTGTGAATGATTCCCTTGCATAGCTCCACAAGATATTCCTCTACAAGGAATAGAAGAACAAGTTAGGAAAATCAGAAGTGGCTACGGAAGACAGCCCTGCACTGTACATTACAAAGATCAGAAGAGCCCAGAAGCAGAACTAGAAAAAAACTCTGTTCACAACATGCACCACAGTGCAGAAATTCCCCCAAAACTCAAATACCATAGTTGTCATTTTTTTAAATCAATCTAACTAGGGGGAAATATGCAAAGGGGACCTGATAAAAATACAACCTAATGAGTCACTTCTGTGGAAATATTTTATTGAGACATTTGACCTTAAACAACAGATAATGGAGATTTTAAAAGTCCGGTCTAAAGACTAACAGTCCTTCAATTCAAACCACCTCCATATCTAGTGAAGCAAGATACTAAACATTCACAGCCTAAGCAAACAAACAGAAACTGTGTTAGAAGAGCTTGGAACAGCACATTCTTCCCAAAATATTTCTCGTGACTGAGTAGCAACCATTAGGGGAGAGAAGAAAAGGATGTGTCTAAAACAGAATGTGACAGGAAACAACCCGTAATGTTTGTATATACACAACAACACAAATCCCTCAGTTTCATTTGCTGTCACCTCCTGTTGACTGGCAACCTCAGTCAATATAAGAAGTGATAGAACATGTCTTTTTGGTATGTTTACTAGATCTATGACTGTAAGAGAAAATACCAAGAGACAAAGTGACTGATTTCTTAGGAATAGAAACAATAATGAGAAAAACAGTGCTAGTGTTTTTAATAATTAACTGGAAGAATACATGGAACAAACAAGAAATTTACTTGGCAACTAAGAGAAATTAGAAATCTTCCAGATAATTTAGTGGACTAAATGACTTGGATGACCATTCAGAAAAGATGAAACACAGATATCTCTGATAAACTTGACCTACTGTACATAAATAACTGATCGATAAACTGAGATCCAGTAGATGGAGACTTATTTAAATTATTTCAGTAGTACTTCAAAATGACAGGCCTCTGAGAAGCATGCTGTGAGCTGGTGCAAGATCTGCTCATTGCCACACCAAGGAGAAGGAGACCTCAGCTAGTGAAAGCATTGCAAATGTAATAAAAATAAGCCTTTGTGCCAATGCCTGGCATATCACTGTAAGTCATACAGTATCTTGTACTGTCTTTTAAATGTTAGCCATTGGAACAAAGAGTTCATATGAAAAATCCTTGTTTTCTTGACTTTTAAATTTACATTCATGTTGCTAGTGCTTTTTAAGGAAGCATTTAGCCTCTGTGGTTCCAAAGAAAAGCCTGAAAATAAAAACTGTTTTCAGGCATCTGACTACTGGTCTGTCATCCAAACTCTAGACAGTTGTAGTTCATACTGTAGTAAATCAGTGATCTCCATGGGTAAAGATATTCTAATACATAGCAGTTCATAAACATTAATACATATCAATTTGTATTTCTATATAAAACAAATCTTGACATTATTATTTGTGATATTCTGACATTTTGCTTATATAACCCCAAACCAAACATGAATTATTGTGTGGCTAAATTGGGAATTACAAAGTCTACAGGAGGGATGATGAACTCTACGTCTGTGTCATTTGGGAAGTGCACATCAACATAAATTTTGCTCTTTCCTGGATGGCTAGACTTGCGATGTTACTATCATCCAGAGAAGTCCAACTTCTACACACTTACATGTGATATTCCCCTGATGCAGTCCCTTCCACTAATCTTTTAAGTGTTGTATGTGATTCCTTCTGTGTGCAAAAGCTACAGGGCAAACTGCGATCAATGTGTAATTTGACTTGATGCCCTTTGAGTTTCCCAGTACTCTGAAACAGGCAAAATCACTTAGAGTAGCTGATTCAATTTGTCAGGCAGCACTGTGTGTAACATGTGTATCAGCCCTAATTCAGTCATAGCAGAATAGGGTGTCTTGTCAGTCAGTCAGCGCATTGGGCTATTCGCAGGAGCATGGCAGAGGAAGATGCGAGCCATAAGCACTCCATGCAAGAATATCTAGAGAGGAACTCATGTGCATGTACAAATATTAACATTTACAGTCACATAGCAATTCATTTTATAGATCTAAATCCAGTGATTGTAGATACTGAAAGGAAAGTTCACAGGACAGGCACTTTCCTACATACCTCACCAGAGCTCTCTGAAGGAACAAAGAAATTCTTCCTTTGGCTGTTTTATAACATGGTTTCTAGACTATCTGTTCTCATGAAGTTTTGAGAGTTTTGCTTTGGTTTTGGTTTGGGTATTTTTCTCACAAACTCCCTGACACCATCTGTCCCAACACCCCAAAGCACATCTCTACTAAAGAAAAGGAAGAGGGAGGTACAGGTTCCTCCATTTAATATTGGTTTCAATAGTGAAGTTTTTCATATAAACAAGCAAAGGTAGAAGTTCCCTTGCCATTGCAGATGGCTGCTTTGCCATCAGACCTCTATACAAAGTGTCTGAAATCAGCTTAAAAATAGAAAATTATTACAGAACAAACAATACATGTCTGTTGTTTAATATATTGTTAGGAATAAACATTTACACTAATTGCAACTACATGTGACCAATCAGTTCCATTGCTTATGGTTTAAAAGTCGATTAAAGATGACTACATATGATGATACCTTTTATTCCAGGATTTATCTGAAGGCTATGGTAATATTCATACAGGTAGGCAGACACTGGGCTTACACAAATGTGGATGCATATATGCAATTCCTTTTCAAAAATAATAGTTCTATAAAATATACAAATCTGATGTTTCAGTTACATCCCAGGATCATACCTTATCTTCAGTCTGAAACACTCTAGTACACCTTTGGCCTCTACTGAAAATACAAAAAGTTCTAACCTGAGAAAAAAAGTGAGATATACATTTATTTAAAGCACATACTATGCTGAAGAATCTTTTCTCAAAGATACAGGAGTACTTACCTTTACTGATGCACTATTACTTGAAATATCAGGATCCTAGAGAATTACCATTAAGCCTCCAGACAGGATGTGATTTTCCTGATTGTCTCTTTTGTTGTTTATCTGAGCTCAGAATTGGACCCAAATAATTCAAACAGAAGGCTTCAACAAGCTTATTAACCCAAGCAGTGCCACATAGTGATGCATACAAAATTAATAAAAAAACAAGCAACTGAAATACAGTCTATATAACAAACAAATTGTGCCTTTCCCATTTTAATTTTAACAAAAGGCTTCAAAAAGTCTTTACACTTTTGTGCAAATTGCCTGCCTTTTGTGCCCCAGCATCCTCACTGGGGTGCTGATAGCCTACTCAGGGTACCTACAGTCAACAGGATCTTGCATTTCACTACCCTGATTAAGTAAGTAACGTTCACATCCCAGGAATCCCCCACGGAGCAGCAGCATTCCTACGTGCCCAGACGTAACACCAGTAATGACTGGATTCTGAGAGAATTTGAAAACCTTCTTCAACACACTTATTTCTGTTTTTCAACCTATATTCAAAGCAATACTTTGGCATTGTTATGTGATTTTTGACAGGGTTACAGTAAATTCATCATGCTAAACGGAAGTGTTTTTGGCAGATGTCTACTCTGCAACAATCAAGCTATGCGTACAGTAAAATGTGACAACCACAGTGCTACTTTTAGTTGCAAAAATTACACACATAATACTTTATTAATGCTAGCTGGGAGCACAATTATGCTATATATTTATTTTTTCATTAGAAATCTTTTATTGCAAAAAGTGACTTCTGTATATTATATGGAATTATAATTTAAAAATTTAGTATTGAGTCAAAAGTTGTTATTGGCGAAAAGAAAATAAACAAGCATTTGCGTTAATGCAGAAAGTTGCTTTTTCAACCCTTCAGACTCTTTTCCTTAGTCACTACCAAATTATTTTTTCAGCCATTTCTAGGTTTCTTTCTGAAGGCTTCACTGGAACAACTGATTTAGGAAGTTATTTGGTGGGAAAAAAACCCTGAATCATTAAAGAGGAATACCATAACTTTTCCAAAAGCAAATATTGCAAAACATGAGAAAAAGTAGTAGGATTAATTTTGAAAGCAATTTAAACTACACTTATTTACAGAAGTCAACCTTAAATCACGCAAAACAACTTTTTCCATGAGTAGTGGAATTAATTTCCATTTGTGTGATTTCAGTCTCTCAGCTTGATTTCCTTGCATTTAATAGAACAGGAACCTCAGCTGTAGATTTTTCCACAATTAAATATTTATATTAAGTCTCCCTTCTGTGAGTTCTCTGATAGTTTATAAGAGCAAATTCTGCAAGTGCCCACACAGTTGGGTAAGAATAGGCCCACTCTCCTTTGTTAGTGTTTTGGGTTCTTTTTCAATTGCTTTCATTTTTCACTTGGTTTAAACAGGTGCAACAGGCTTAAATGTTGTTAACAGGAAATAAGAAAATGGACAAACACACATGCAAGAATATACATCACAGTGGACTATTAAGCCCTTTTCTCTCTGGAAACCAGGCTAAGAAAAGGGGAAAATTCATTTCTGTCATTGAGGAAATCCCAAGATGTCTCAAAATGCAGTCTAATAAACTACTTATGATTTCCATTGGGGTCAATTTTCATTTCATCCTTCAACTCTCCCAAGAACACCAAAGAAGCAAAGAAGTAGTCTGAGGGAAATAAATAAATAAATAAACAAACAAACAAATAAATAAAACCCGTTTAGTTTGTGAGTTAAATTTCTCCTGGAGCAGAAGAATGAAAAACTATTGCTGAATCAATGTAACATAGCACTATATTAACCTCCAAGTAAGGAGTTGAAATATGCAGTAAACTCTACAAGACTGACCTTTCCACCTGATCTGTAATTTCCCACACTGCAACATGTGGGAGGAGGGTCTACAAAAAACTCAACCAGCACCCACTTCTTTTCCCCAGTCTAGAGCAACTGGACCTTACAGCTCTGTATTTTTGCTCTTTTTAACGTTTCAGGGTAGATCTGTAAAGGTTATGATGAGCCTACTGACAGCTCACAACACACAAACCTTGGTTTAATACACTGGAATGAATTTTGTCTTGTAAATTTTCCATAAACTTCTAGATCATAGATGAACTTTCATGCTTTATTTTGGTGTGAGTGGACTATTTATCTTAACACTGCTGCTCATCTTCCTTTCACAGCCCATTTTATTAACTTTTTTGTATTAAGTAAATTCACTTTCTATCTATGATGTTTGTTTTACAGGTAATTCATCTAATTTAAAGTATTTTCTTAGTGACTTCAATTTAGCTTTGCCCTTGAAATTAACATTTAATGTATTTTACATTTTTTGCAATAGAAGTTAATCTTTATTTGAATTATTAGTCCAGAACTATAACCTACATTCGCCATACTTGAATGTTGGTATGGAAAGCATATGTGACTATCACTTATCCCAGACAGCTCGCATGAGAGAGGACAAACACTTTTGCGTTGTGGAGACCCTGCACTAGTAAAACAAAGCACAATCTCAACCCCATTTCACTAGATCAGACATATGCATTGGCATTTCTCACACTCCCACCAGTAAGGGTAAAGAAAGAAAGGAAAAAAAAAACCAAAACCCAACCCACTAAACTGTTATAGAACCTGTTATGGAAAGACAGTCAAGGAGCAATTCATCTTGCAGACCTAAGAGACCTGCCCTTGCTTTATTCAATACAGGTATCTTGCTTGCAGAGCACAGGTCAGAAAACGTCACTTGCTCATTAAATGCTCTCCCTGAAAACAAGTGATAAACAGTAGAGAATAGCACTACTTTTCTTATACTGCTAGAATATATAGAGATATTTTGCCAATGAAAGTTTTATGGAAAAACATTTCCTTCTAGTCTTTTTAATGTTTGACAAAAGTAAGAATTCTACAAAACTCACTCAAATGATTAAATTATCTATTACTGCTGATAGACAACATTTTATGTGGTATCACTGCAACACCTCATCTAACGTGTCCAATATGAAAGGAAGTAAAACCCCATCTATTTCAACATTTATTGATTATATTTTTTTTCTCTGTATATGCTACATATATGTATGTATGCATGTACACACACAGCCTTTCAAAGGTAAGCATATCTTCCAGAAAACCATTCCATTGAGAGCTAAAACTACCAGGAGGTGAGTGATCAAACATTGCATTTGGTAGTTTGTTCTACTTATTACTATCTTCTCAGTTACATTCAGATAAGAAATATGACACCAGTTTTTGTTTGGCTTTATATTTTAGTTCTTTCTGCAGCTCTCTGGTAGAATAAGAAAAGCTTCAGAACACAGCAATTTTTCCCTGTGAATATATTAATGCAGCATGATGAAGTCACATCTTCTGCTGGACAAACTATACAGAATAAACTCTACAGTTCTCTCCTTTTAAAGCAATTTTATGTCTCTAAGTTATTCCTGTGGCTTCGTTTTGGAGTGTTTCTGTTTTTCAAAACATGAAGGTCAGAAAGCAGTGTTCTGAAACTAGTTTCCTAAGTACACCCTCTTCCTTGCTTCCACTCACTGCATTACCCATTTAAAAATCAAAAGGTCACTGTGAAAGGCCACAGCATTTCAACTGAAAATCATTGTTCAGTACCTTCTTCATCACGATCCTCAAGTCTTTTCAAAGTGTTTAAAGTAAACCTTTTTTATTCTATGAAGTATATTCTAAATATTTCCTTTTACTTTCATACCATGGAAAAATATTTTCTCAGAGCAAATCCAACCTATCAGGTCCAGATTGCTTTAAATAAGCGACTTGTAGCAAGGTCCGTATCTAATTTGTTTTCCATCAGCTACTGATTTCTGCTAGAAACGCTTCCAGATAATTGATGAAAATGTTGAATAGTGGCAGGCACAACACCAATTTCCATAGTACTTCTCTAAAATCACCATTTTAACAATGATGTAATTTTAAAACTGTTTGAGACCTATCATTACTCAGTTTCAGTGTACGTCATCTGCACCTAGTAATCTTGCCAATCAGGATGTCATATAAGTCCTAAGAACTCAAGGATACCATGGCTACACAATTATTTTTAGCAGTCAAATTTTTATTAGTAGTAAATAAAAATAAAGAGGTATTTATCATAAAACTATATTGACTTGCATTAGTAGTTTTCCATAATTTAATTTATCTCTTTTTCCAGATCAAGCATCCAATAATTGTTCCCTGAGAATAAAATGAGCTTTCCCCAAATTATAATTATCATTTTGAAGATGAAGAGTAGCAAGGCAGCATCAACATTTTGTAATGCCATTCATTTATGTCAAAATCTACTCTCCTTTAGGGTCTTAAAACCATATGGTAAGGCTACCACAAAGTGGCAGGCAAGTTCAGTACCACTCTTGAGTAGCAGGGCCTTCTACATAAATAAACAGTATCTGGCATCAAAGAAGCAATGAAAACCAGCAGAACCAGACAAGTTTTTGTGCATACACAGAAGATGCTGGATTAGAAAACACAGCGTGGAGAGAAAAAGCAAGAAGCTGAAGGCTCAGATGGAGCAAAAATACAGAAGTAACAAATGGAGATTGGCTTTAAACACATGGTAGATTAATTCTCTGGTTTTGTTTGCTAAGACAACACCTGCAGGTCTCCACCCTGGAAATTTTAAAGTGTTCTACAAATACCATGAAAATCTTTCAGGCGTTCACATAGGAGATGAACTCTTTCCTTTAGAAAAGTTAAAGTGTAACTGAAACAGACATCATCATACAACACCTACATTTCTTACTAGCTGAGAAAGTCCCTTCACAAGTCGTTCCCCTCCGTCTCGGGATACTTGGAAATGAGAAGCACTGCCCATACAGTCTAGAAATGAATGTTGTACTGAAGAAGACAGGTTGAAGAAACCAGAATGGATTTCTTTAGACTAGGTAAGAGAAAACTAGGCAGAAGTATACAAACTATAAGAAAGGTTAATATATGAAAGGTTATAACAAGAGAATGGTGATTGTTCTACACATCCACTGGGAATAGAACATGGATACATGAGTATTCCTTGCAGAAAAGAAAATAAGATTGAATGGGATTTTAGAAATAAATCTTTCTATCTGTAATACTACTGTAGCACTAGTGCCAACATGAGTGTCCAAAATTCTCTTAATTAGAGGTTTTCAATAACATGTTTTTGAGACACTGTTTCAGCCTAGACTGCCTAACTAGAAGTTCTCTAGAAGTTCCTTTCAACTATGTGCTTCTGTGTTTCCACAATATTTGTGCATTCATTTTGAAACTGGTATCTTTCAGTATCAGCCTTATTTATACAAATGATCCTGCGAAGTAATTTAAAGCAAAAGCTGGAAGTTAGTATTACTCAGAAAGCTAGTATATTTTTGTCCTTTCCAAACAATCTGTGAGATACAAGTTGAGTATGACATAGCCTTTTTTTCATTTACCTGTACATTAACTACATACTACATTACAGTTCTGCTTTCTGATGCCATAAAAATTACTATCAGGTTTAAAAGGACGTGAAACCTGTAAAAATATCATTTCAACTCCAAAACCCCCATTTTCACCATAGGTTTTTGTAACAAGACTTGCATATGCAATACATGGAACAATTTAAAAATCATTTTGATGAATTATGAATCACCTGTAAAAAAATAAATAAGTGAAGACATTCTCAGTTTTGGTAAATATTTATAGAGCCAAACAATATGAAGTATATGCAACAATCAAATTTCTAGTGAAAATGTGTGCAAGTAGGTTTATTTTGAAAGGAAAATTCCTACTCCCAGTGTCATACCCAATTAAATTCTCCAGGTAATGACCCCATTTGCATAGAAAGCTGAACCCACAAGTGGGAATTTTAATGGGCACACCACCTGAGTACATTAATTGAGAGTGACACTACTTGAACTAGTTTTGTGCTTACCCCACTGAAAATTCTACTCATATTATTTTTAATGTCAAGCTACAAGTCAAATTTCAAGATGATGGATTTGTTCTTTTTTAAGCATTGAATTTGAATAAAAGAAAGCTTTAATTCTGTTATGCATTGCATAGCTTTAACTAATCTGTAGTTCTGATTCTTACCATTGCTTCATTTTTTCAGTGACTGGAATTTAATTTTATTCATTAATTTGTGAATAATTAGATAGAAAATAATGCCTTCAGTGGCTAAATTGCTTTTGGATTTCTGTTTAATGTACTTTTACCAGAAGATGTGTTACAGTTAAGCTGGCATAACAGTTTACTAAAATGTAACTGTGTAAATATGTCTAATTATTCTTTCTGAGGAAACATGACTGAATGTAAAATTTCAGTCATGGATACGTTAATTTTCTTAAATTTAACCCCATGAAAATTTGGTAGCTGCAAAGCAGATTACTGATGCAGAGACAGCAGTATCAACAGTAGTGGAATCCCTGCACCACATTTCCTTTCATTCTTCACATGCTACTTGTAATGCCCTTGAAGTTATTGTGGATTCTAAACCACTGCCGCTAGTCTACATTAACTATGTAATCAAGGTGTCTCCTCCTCACATGAAGAAACCGACAAATGGAGTTGCATTTCCTAGGGAGGAAAGAAAATCCACATTGCTCAATACCTCTTTTTTTCCCAGCTTGTTCTTAAGTCTTCAATAACTGAAAGCCGTACAGAATATAAAAGCTATCATATACGTGCCACTGTAAAAAGGTTTTAATTTTAAAATAATGTACTGGTCTTTTCTTGTGAGAACTATTATGAAGAACTGCCAGTTTGCAAGACTCTACAGAGTCTATTTCAACAGAACTTTTAGTTCTTTATTTCAATAAACAAGACAATCCATATTTTGAACTTCATATATTCAAAGATAAAACCCTGTTGAACTACATTTCCTTAGATATATTCCAAAGTTCCAACACACGACTTTCACATGTTTATTTGACACTGACATTTAGCAGTGAATACGGAAAACACACAAAAAATTTACAACATAACATATATCTTAGATTGTCCTAGACGTCCATAATAAAAACCTTTTCTGTTCTCTTTGAACAACAAAGATTAAAACAAAACAAAACAATCTTGTGATAAAGAAACAAAGGTAGGCACTGTGGAAAAAGATTGTAATGTGAAACACATACAAGTTGGGAGAACTGCATATTCACAGTATGGTCACTTTGTGCAACTTGGAGATGAGACAGATTGCAGAAGCCTACACCACTGATTGAAGAGGAATTGTATAGTGCTTGGGCACCAATTACATACCCTACTGAGATGATATAAAGAGCCTCAATTATAGTGGAGTATTTTGTCAGTTAAAATAATATATGCACATCAGAATAAAAATTAGTAAGATACCATTAAAGGTATAAAAGGTATTACACAATCTTTCATCTTATGTCTCATTTTTTGAGTATTGAACAATAATGAGTATTGAACAACTGCTAGAAAATACACATGTACATGAAGCAAACAGGATTGTATGTAGTATTTTATTAAATTAATTTTTAAGTGAGGTGAACTGATACACTAAAAACCATATAGAAATTAGGATCACCTAATCAATCTCACTATCTGCCTATTTTGCAGAATGGTAATTCAGATGAATTTCTTTTTCCAACTATAGTAGAAATAGCCTATAATATCATAGACTTCTAAAGAAGAGAAAGGCCATCCTTTTATGTCACTAGCATCTTGTAAATAGCATAAGCAAGTACTTATGAGGTGGCTGAATTTTGTACAAGCAATCAACTTCATATTTGAGTACAAGGAGCACAATGAACAAGTGCATCATGGAAGTGGGTGCAGGGTATTATTGTTATAAAACTTTTTTCAATATTCTGATGCTAAAATTGAGCTAAGGTCTCTTTGGACATGATAAGAACTGTCAGAAGGGCTAGAAGGTAGGAAAAGAAGCAAGACTAATGCCTGTAGGATTCTACAGCTACTACCGTCACCATCAACATTACTTGAAGTCTTCCAACACACTCACATACAGGCAAAAAAATCTTTAATCTTTAATTTAATTTTGGAGCCAAGAGAAAGATTCCAGATCTATGATTCATTCTATGATACATCTGTTGCCTTTCAGAAAGTTACAAGACTGCTGACAAAAGGAGCTTTATTATGGAAATACATCAATACAATCAACATTCCCCTCCAAGAACACAGGTCAAATATCACAGTCATTAAGACAATTGTTTTTAAGATGTGTGAACATCTCAGTAGAGACTCTCATTTAGAAGATTATAAAAAAAAAGATACACCAAACTCAACAAACAGCTCTTAACAGTACTAGGGTGGCTGAAATAGAGTCCTTTTTCAAACCAAAAGCTCGCAAACGTTCACAACTTGTATTTTCTGAACCCATTTTTTCTAGAAATATTAGAGATTATGGATACTGGCTAGAACACCCGTAATAAGTCTCAAATGGTCAATTATTTATGTGTTTATTAGTTGTCCTGCACAATTACTTAGGCACACAGTTGCAATGGCAAGACTTCATGGTACACTTCAAAGCACAACTTCTGTTAGTTTTAATATCTTAACCTCTGTAATACCTAGAGGAGACATATCAGAATTTTTTAGACCCTTTAATGGCCCACATATCACAGACATTATAGAATGTTCAATAAATTTGTGAGAGACAGAAAAAGTGGTGCAAAAGACTGTAGATATGCAGTTTCTGCAGTTTTAAAGGAACATAAGGACGTTCACACTCAGCTTAAGCCAACATGAAAAAAAAAATATTTGCTTAAATCAGTTGAAACAATCTACTCTATCTATGTTTGAGATAACTGATTTTAAAATCTGACTTTAAAATAGTGGCACTGTGTATAAATCTTTGTTTCATAGGCTGCACAGGCCTTAGTAGGTCTACTGCAATGCTATGAATTGACTACACTCTGTTCAGCTTGTTTTTAGGAAACAGAGTTTTAAAGTTTTGGTTTTTTTTCCCAAAAAGACTGTTGCTGCAGATGTATTAAAATAATTTGCATTTTGATCAAACTTAATCATTAGAGGAATAGCACATCATTAACACAATTCCACTAAGGAATGAATTTGCCCTCTTAATGATGAACTTTTTTACTGCTGGAGACCCGTGCTAGCACAGCTTCCAGTGCCTCCGTTGGTGTAGCTCCACCTGTAAGACAACTCGCCTACACTTGCTCATCTGCTGTGCAAATCACCCAATGACTTCAGGAAGCATCATATCAGAAAAAAACCAAACCACTAACAAGACATGAAAATATAATTCAGAAGAGTAGCAGGGAAAGAACAGAAGAAGCAGCTATCCCGAAGTTTCAAAATAAAGATCTTTATTTCAAAATAGTGTTTGAGAATAGCACACCCAGTTGATACAAAAAATGAAAAGCAAGTTACCAGTTTTTCAAATGGGCCAGTTTGCAGAACTATATACTGAAACACTGTACAACTTCACAAGAACTATCATAAAACACAGTTAAGTTCTGATGTGTTAACTTTATTTAAACTGTATTTTCACATTTCTCTCCTTCTAATTCTGCTTGTTTTAATTACACAAGGTGCTTACAAGATTGCCTACAGAGTGAACATTACAAAACAGAATTTAAGAATATAAATATAGAAAGGAACTCCTTAAACTACATACTAATATTCTCTGCTACAAAGATGATACATTTTACAAAAGTGCTAATATCTCTATGACAAACAGTAGCAGTTTACATTTAAATGTCAAACAAATCATACAATTTTTATTTTTTTTCAACTCTCTGTAATACTTTGATACTTCTAATCACTATGAGGGTTAATAAACACTATTTTCATTTTCACAAAGTGGGAAAATAATATGTGTGTGTGTGTACATGTGTGTGAGAAAGAGTCTGCACACACACAAATATACACATGAACAGAGTTCTTCTAATTGTTATTTGTATTTTAACAGTACTGGAAGTAAATGCTTAATAGTAAATACGGTTCCTAGGTTTTCATAATTTCAATAAATCAGAGAAACCTCTTGAGTTTTTTTAAGCAGCAAGAAGGGATTGTGCAAAGCAGACTGAACAAACAAACTTTTACACAGAGAAAGGACTCCCTAGATTGGTATTTTCTTTTTCTTTTAACACTATGTCGTTCTGTGGTAAAAATTACTTTTAGTAACATCCAGTATTTGCTAAAACCTTGATACACAACTGTACAGTTTTCCAAACACAAAATTGGAACTGCTTTGGCAGGGAACAGATGTCAGGACAGGACAAGAGACTGGAAGTCCTCGTTGCTGTCCCAAAAAGCACAATCAGACAAGAAACAGCCATAATTCACCTCATCAAGACCAGGAGTGCAGGAGCAAGGACAATTCATGGTGCTGCCTAGCCCCAGAGAGAATGTCCCCACCACCATAGTGTCCACCATAGACCTACAACGGGCGAAGCACTGTCTAGACTTTTTCCAAGGTGCATCTAGTCCCAGTGCTCACTGTGATGCCCCCCGTTTCCCTAGAGGCATTATGCCTTACAAAGGCAAAATGCCTCCAGGCACTGCCACTCAACCAAGGCACCTCTTCCCCCTTCCACTATGGTTCAGACTTTAAGGAGTCATAATTGAGCCCCATGGGCCTGATTCTGAGCTCAGGGAATTTATCAATTTAACTATACAATTCCTTATTAGCCTGCCTATTACCATAATATCTTTGTGCTCCCTAGCTGGAGCTAAACCAATGGAAAATTCTGACATTAATGGAAATGCACTTAATTTATGCAACACTGATCTGAATCTGGCCCAACATATGAAAAAAAAATTAAAACAAAAGAAAACATGGTAAGAATCAAATCTTGTACTAACTATCAAAAAAATAGATAAGAAACCCTCTGAGTAAATCTGCATTGCATGAGAATACACCACAACATTGCAGATGTTAAGGAAAAAGTAACACCTCCTAGCTCCCTAGAATAGTTGAGGATTCAGCTATGTTACCTTCAGTGATAACTTGCAGTAGTAGGCACTACTAGTCAGTGTTCACAGGGGGAAGCTTTGGTTAATATCAGACCATTTGTTGATTTAGCTTCACACTCCTGTGATCTTTAGCTTGTCACATTTACATAAATTGAATTCACTAAAGCGGAAAGAGACATTTATAGTCAATTCACTCAATAGAAATATGCTATTGGCTATTGATGACTCTTGTAACAAGGCCTAACTTCATGAGATCCAACAATCTACAAATGGGAAATCTGGAGTGTACGTAAGGAAGTTTAAGTATGTGAAATCAACATGTGTAGGTAGTTTACGGAGAAAAGTTAATGAGCTATAGACATGGAGGGGAGGAACTCAAAGATGGTAAAGAAAATGGGTACCATCAGCCCCTAAATCTGAGAATGCTTTAAACTTTTTTATGTGTTGGACTAAATTCATTTCACAATTACAATGACAGAGAGCGACTTCTCAGCAAACCTTAGTGGCTTAACAGGGAGAAAGCTGTCGACCAGATCCTAACTGTACTTTTCAAACATTTTAAATCATAGTCCTTTTATAGTTAAAGGATATGATACATTTTTTAAATGTCCTTATTCACATAGTTATTTAAAAATAACACTTAAAACACATCCAAGAACAAACATTTTTGCACTCGTTTTTTGCATTCAATGACAGAATTCCTTGAGGAAGTTAATTTTAATTTGGTCTTTATATCCTCTTTAAATTCTGCCATCCTCTTTGGATATTTCTCACATGGTGAGGAAATAAATACTGTTAGATGGTACTGGCTGTAAAGCCACAAATGGTGACAGTGACACTAACGTACAGGTCCAGATTCTTGACTTAACTTCTGGTAATTCCCTTTTCATAGTCAAATTTTGATGATTTGTTAGTCTGTTTGTTAGTTGGTTAGTCTTAACGATATATGTAATGTCTACACAGATTTTTCAAAGTCTCTTTCAAAAATATGGCACTTCAAGTAATATTAGTACTGAAATAAAATGTAAGTTCTCTATTCTGCCTTGATTGATAACAACAAAATCCTGGTACTGCAGAACATGGCAAAACTTTAAATGACTTCAGTTTGCCAGATTTTCCCATTGTATCAATATTGACACTGGAAAATAACAGGAATCTCTCTCAAACCAATGATCTATTTAAAGAAATAACAAAAATTAAAACAAAAGAAATACTTATAAACAAAAGAAATACTGCTCATGTGGCCCCTGTAGCAAAACCAACAGTACACTCCCAATGCTGACTTCGTATTAAGTCTAAAATAATAGACCGAAGTTGCTTTAAATGCAAAGAGACTGAAATAAAGACATTTTGCTTTTCAGAATGCCTGTAAAGGTATGTTATGCATGGAGGCATTTGAGTGTTTAAACATTAAACTATGTAAAGGCAAACGCTTAAGGCTTTGCCCTATAGACTTTACTCTGACCAAAACCTGTCACTCAATTCAGATGGCAGTTTTGCCTTCATACAGCCTGCAGTTATCAGGCCTATAATTCGGTTTCAACAGAGACTTCCATTTGCAAAGCCAGAAGGAAGACGGAATGTAGCTTGAGTTTCACATATAAAACTATACATTTTGTGTTAGAATACAGAGGATTGCTTTCTAAAAAAATGTTTATACATAGAGAAGTAACAGTGCAATACCAGCTGGTTGTGTGAAAATCTTACCTTGTCTTTCTTCAAATGTATTTTAAGAAAAGCTCTCCAGTTTTATAGAGAATAAAATAAAAAGGGATAAATATTTCATGACGGGAAGCAGATCCCACAGCATTCCATGCAGATCTCCAAGCAATCTGAAGATTCACAACATGCGTCCATTATGCCACAGTCCATATCACATGGGCAGTTACAGTCCTCTCCCATCTCGTCCCCACAGCAACAGCAGCAGGCCTCCGATGTGCAGATGCCACAGGATGCTTGTCCCAGAACAATGTTACAGAGTGTGATAAATTCACAGAACAAGCAAGCTAGGATGCAGTGAACACAGCAATCTTCATACGTACCAGGTCAGTCAGATGGCATGGTATGAACAAACAAAACAAACCAAAAAAGAAAAAAAACAGAAAGAAAAAAGAAGAAATCATTATGTTATTCTAAATCCAGATACATGATCATGTCAGATAAGTAGCTGAAAGACAGCGATCCAGAATAGACATAAACTGGCATCACAAAGAACACATTTCCCATCTTCAAGGTCACTTTTGCAGCCTGATTTGTATCCAATTCAGTACTGGTTTTGACGCAAGTTTCCCTTCCTCATTATACAAATCCTAAGTACTAAACATCCACTTAGATCCATTTCTCCAGTAATATATTTTGTAAAGCATACATATCTTTTATCTCCTTCCAGCAGACCCACAAAGTGATTTAAAAAAAAAAAAAAAAAGAACAGCTTATGAAGGAAACTATTTCCAGCTTTTCCTAGTGCATTTTGCCTTCGGAATCTGTTTTGTTGGCTTACTAGTTATGAAGAAGGGAGTTGCCACAACATTTTTGCTTTCTTTTTAGTTTTATGCTCACCTTAAAACTAGCATAAAAGCACGTTATATGTATTTCTGTACCTTCAACAATATACAAAACATTCAGTCAAAACATGTTTTTCTGTTGCTTTTCTACACAAATCACCTGCCAATCTTTTTAATGTACTACTTCAATCTTCCAACAGAGTTCATACCTACACTTAACACCAATATCCATCTCTTGTAAGTATTACTAAATTACATGAAATACTTGAAGTGCTGAACAAACTGTCGGCAAAAAATATGGCACCCAAAGAGTAAATATATGGAATAATTTCAAACAATTAATACATCCATGAGACACAACAGGAAACACAACGACTGGAACTAAACATAAACATACATAGAATTATAAGGTTGGAAAAGACACCCAGGACCATCAAGTCCAACTATTCCTACCAACCGCTAAACCATGTCCCTAAGCACCTCGTCGACTCATCTTTTAAATATCTCTGGGGATGGTGACTCAACCACTTCCCTGGGCAGCCTGTTCCAGTGCCCAAGGACCCTTTCTGTGAAAAATTTTTTCCTGATGTCCAGTCTGAACCTTCCCTGGTGGAGCTTGAGGCCACTGTGCCTTGTCCTGTCCCCTGTCACTTGAGAGAAGAGGCCAGCACCCTCCTCTCTACAACCTCCTTTCAGGTAGTTGTAGAGAGCAATAAGGTCTCCCCTCAGCCTCCTCTTCTCCAGGCTAAACAACCCCAGTTCCCTCAGCTGCTCCTCATAAGACCTGTTCTCCAGCCCTTGCACCAGCGGTGCTGCTCTTCTCTGGACTCGCTCCAGAGCCTCAACATCCTTCTTGTAGTGAGGGGCCCAGAACTGAACACAGTATTCGAGGAGCGGTCTCACCAGTGCCAAGTACACAGGGAGAACAACCTCCCTGGACCTGCTGGTCACGCCGTTTCTGATACAAGCCAAGATGCCATTGGCCTTCTTGGCCACCTGGGCACACTGGTGGCTCATGTTCAGTCGCTGTCAACCAACACCCCCAGGTCCCTCTCCTCCAGGCAGCTTTTTAGCCACTCTTCTCCTAGTCTGTAGCACTGCACAGGGTTGTTGTGCCCCAAGTGCAGGACCCGGCATTTGGCCTTGTTAAACCTCATGCCTTTGGACTCAGCCCAGCGGTCCAGCCTGTTCAGATCCCTTTGCAGAGCCTCCCTACCCTCCAGCAGATCGACACTTCCACCCAGCTTAGTGTCGTCCGCAAACTTGCTAAGGGTGCACTCAATGCCTTCATCCAGGTTATTGATAAAGATGCTGAACAGGGCTGGACCCAGCACTGAGCCCTGGGGACACCACTTGTAACTGGCCTCCAGCTGGAGTTAACTCCATTTACCACCACCCTTTGGGCCTGGCCATCCAACCAGTTTTCCACCCAGGAGAGTGTGCGCCTGTCCAGGCTGCCAGTTTCCTAAGCACCAATGAAAAGGAGACTGCAGAACTGGGATAGTCTCAGGTGTTTTCATTCTCCTCCCACAGTAAGCCCATAATATTAGGTCTCACCATGTACAGATGCTATGCTCTTACAGTGCACAGGCTGGAGATTCTTATAGGGCAAAGGCTGCAACTACTTGCAACTGTAATACAATACCAGGCCTCCTACACACATTTATAATGCCAAAAATATTGCATAACTGTGGCAGCTATCTTGACTGATTTGAAGCACCTCTAACACTGAAGAAACTTTCACTGCAGGGTAATACAGAGACAACTTTACACAAGCAAGCACAAACACTAACAGCAATGTAGCAACACAGGCTCAGACTTGCAAAATATACCCCAAGAGGCAAAGTAACTATCTGAGCTTTCAGCTTGCACTAAACACACTGCTGAGGACTGATTTCTCCTCCTTACTAAATTACTTAGATCCAAACCTAGCTTGGGAATACCTTTACTGCAATGCGGTCACAGTTGTAATATAAATAATGAACTTATGCCCCAAACTAAAAATGGAAATATCAGAAAAAGCAAGAAGGAAAAGAAAAAACCTTAAAACCCCTACTACTGTGCAGGAAGTAATACTGAGAGAAAAGCACAGGTGAGATTGAGCTGTTTCTAAAGGACATTGTTGCTTGCACCAAAAGGCTGCTTCTCCTGAAGAAACACTGTCACTAAATAAATGACCTTCATAGAAAACCCAGAAGATATGTGAAATAAAGCTAGGGAGTATCAGTTCACTGAAGAGGACCAAAGACAGACCGATAGTGATTAATTAGCTGGTTGTCATGGAGATGGTGTTAAATTTGTTCAGGTACAATCTCCTTTCAGATTTTCTTTTAATATGAAGGAAAAAGATAAAGAAGCCAGGAGCTGTATTTAAGAAACCTTCATATTTGAGGAACTGAGGTTTTTACTATTATCCATCTTTAGAACACAACTGAAGGAAGCTACCATCACAACAAATTTTGGTCTACAAATGTCTTTTTCAACAAAACACAATCATAAAACTTTATGTCTATCAGTATTCAAAATAAGATGCTTAAACAAATCTTGTCTGCTTCATGCAGGGATATGTAAAATTGCAGAGAGAGAAATAAACATTCACAGAAATTGTATTTATTTATTGATGGGCAAGAGACAGAGTTCATCAGTTAAACAAAAGGGACTGTTTTCAGAAAGCACCTTCTGGACCACAAAAGAACTATTCCCTCCTAATCTAAAAAAACCCTACACCAATACTTATTAGGTGGTGCCTAATTTAAATAACGTATTTCAAAGATAAAAGCCATCAAAAATGGTCCATGACACAGAAAGAGAATTTTGGCCATTAGTGTTATGTCTGTGGAGGGTCTTTCTTCCCATTTCTTCTTCACTGACTGAACCACTAAAAGGATTTATTTACCTACTGTTTATTTTTATTTCCTTCTCCCTGGACTGCAGAACTAATTTTCCATTAAGAAAATCTTTACATAAGAATTTTATTTAACCTACATAATTACTTAACATAGAGATACCCTTTACTATTCTCTCCATTCTTGCAATGACTCATTTGTACAATGAACATAAACTTTGATCCACATTTCAAGGACAAACCTGAAATAAGTATGCATTTATATTCTTCATGTTATTGACTCTTAATAGCTATCCAGGTAGCAATTATGTAACACATGGCAAAGCATGCTTGTACCTAGCCCTACCTAACTTGCTGAATTCAGAATCATGACTGTAAAAGTCTGTAATACTTCTGGATAAAATGAGCGGAAGAATAATTTCTTCTATGTATGACTTCTACTTTGTAGCTTCTTAGCTACAGGAGTAATTATAAGGAAAAGATACAGTCACAGTGTTTTTTTTCTAATAATAAAAAATCTACATGCTACACAAAACTCACATGTGCTTCTCTAGTACTCATATTCCTACAGCAATCTGTTAGTTCCACAGAAAATAATTTATAGCTAAAACCCACTTTCTTTGGTTGCTGTTGCAGGGCATCATATCAGTGGAATCCAGCCAACAAGAAAATGCTATATAAAACTCACTCTAAAAGAGATGACCTCATGTTTTTCATTATCATGTTGGAGACGACTAAAATATATTTCACTGCTTGCATAAGACTCTCTAATAATACTTTCCTGCTTCCAAGACCAAAGATACTATTTCAAATTAAAGATAATCTTAAATTTCAAAACTACTTTAACATTTTAAGAATAAAGACTGTACTTAACTTCCACTCTTCTACCTTACTACATCAAATTCCTAATAGTTTTTGCAGATAGCTAATTAGTGGAACACATTAATTCAACAAGAACTAAACTTGATTCATATCTTTGGGAAGAATTTGAAAAACCAAAAATGTACATTTTATGATCCTAATGCCTGACATGTTTTCAGGAAACTTTGAATATATTTTAGTTTTTACTGATAAAGGCATGAAATAGCAGTTACCAGTTATGACATTGTATTACTGTAAAGAGAGGCTAGCATAAAATGATCCATTTCTTAACTTTATTTTATTATTGTTTGAGAATTAGAGGTTTTCCCATTCTTCTCAACCCATCAGATATACTAATGCAACTAAGAATTAGGGGGTTGCCTTTACCAAGGACCAAATTTAGTCTGCCTTGACATTCATGATGCTGCTTTGTTGATAACAGTTAACTGCCAAGTTTCTTGAGGTTTAAGTATTGATTAAATACTTCCACGGAGAAAGAAGAAATTAGTCTGTGTTTCACTGTGTAAAACCATCATAAATGAAGATAAGTTTTTCCTTAGGACTTACATACTACAACACATCAGTCTCAAATTTCCACTGCGTTTCAAATATTCTTTCACGCTTTTCCCTAATTACTGTAAAAATGCTGCAGAACAGATCGGCACTATCCAAAATAGAGGATGTGGGGTGTTAAACACTGTACAGAGATATACTTTATTAAAAAAACCACCGGAACAACAAAACAAAACAGTACATCTACCCTAGTTTCCTTATCAAATGCATTTCTGATTTCATCAGGATTTAGCATTGCATTGTTGACTGACCCAATCTCCCAAAAGCTATGCTGAATGTCATAAATTATTATAAGCTTGGTCTGTATGCTGTGATAGAGTATTTTATTAGACCAACTCACAGTTGGGGAAAAAGATAAGTTTTCAGACATTCAAGCTGATCTTCAATTATCCTTTCATTTTGCCTGGGATGAAAAGTTAGACCTGAAGTTAAAAGGGACATTCCATGCAGCATTTTTAAATACCACTGTAAGTAAAGCTCCTTCCTTAATCCTTTGGCACATCCCCAAAAGTTACAGATTTGCTAGGGAACTTATCAAAACTGTTAAACAATGCCAAGGCAAATAGATAACAAACCACTCCACGTTTTTGCTGCTTCTGTCGTACAAAATCACACAGAATCACAGAATCATATCCAGCTATTTTGTGCTGGATACCAGCAGAAACCAAACAGTGTGTATACAGTCCCTGTAACATCTACTTTAACTGGGTTATGCTACCTCAGACAATATCCAGACATGAAAGAGCCAAAAGTTCCCTAAAACAGTTTATGCAGTTAGTCACAACCCAGAGGGCTCCACTCTGCACCTTATCCCAAGTGAAACAATATGTTTATTTAAGAAAAAGAAATAATATGAGCAATAAAATTACCTTTTTTGGTACATGTCTTAAAACATTTGCATGTGCACACTACCTTTTTATTTCTAAAATATTTGCATATAGATACTACCCTGATATTTAATTCCTTTTAAATACTGAAATATATCTTTCTTTCACTTCAGTGTCCCTTTTATAGCCTCCTCTTCATTCTTATGAAAAGATGCTGCTCTTTCTTTTTCTTTTAAAAGAACTATTGACCGTCAAAACTGTACAAGGGATACAGAAGTTAAACTGAACAATGTACAGAGAAACACATGCGCAGGCTGATCTGTGCTGCTTTTGTAATGTGTGACACTAACCTGTCACAGACTGACCCAATGAGCTTTCATATCAAGCAGGCAGGTCGCATATGATAAAAGGTTTTCATGTCTGCAATGGTAAATAAGCTCACTTACAGGATAGCGACCTTGGTCAGCTTCTTACTAACTATATTCACTGAGTTCAGACAGCTCAAAACAAATCCCCAGGCACTCTGCTGTCTCACAGCGAGAATCAAAAAGGGCAAAACCACAATCAAAGTGGCAGCTGAGGTCCTCAGCGGGAGTTTACTCCGGGCCCCGCAGAGCCCTGAACAGAAGCCCCAGCAGGTGCTACAAGCATCCCGCCAGCCGGCAGCACAGGGCCAGCAGCAGCAAGAATGAACACGTGGTGCTGACAGCAGAGACAGCCCACAGCCTGAGCGGCACAGCGAGCGCAGAGAAACCACCCAAGCACAAGTTTTTAAAAGGCGTCCATTACATAGAGGTGGGGTGTAAACCTAATGAGCAGCAGCACGTACACCATCCCACCACCATTCCTGCAACGTACAGGGCTGGTGTGCAGTCTCTGCTACCCATCCCCTTCCTGGAAAATACTCAAGGAAAAATATGAAATGCAGAAACAGCCAACTGACCTGTCACAATGAACATAGCTACCCCTAGCTAACAGAGCTACGTTTATTTAGGTAGGGGAAATACGATGACAAATCATAATGTATGTGACATTTCAGCATTTTATAATAGCAAGTGATTGTCTCTAATGATCAAGAAAATAAAAATGTTGCCTGAACAGGCAAATTGCACCGCAAAACACACTGAAACTTTCATGAAAACTTATACTCTAAACTTTCAATACAAACGTAACCTCATGAGTAAAATTCTCCAGTTCAAACATACACATATATTAAGAAATGTGCCAACAAACATAGTTATACTAAGAGAGGTGTCAATTTACAATATCTAACGCTTTCTTAGAATATGAGGCCTTCACTGCTATTGCTCATATCTGCAAATACCGATACTGGTTAGATGCACCTAACATTTACATGTTTTGTCACAGGAGTAAGTGGAAAATTAGGCCTGAAGCAAAAAAAAGCTTTTGGTCTAGCACAAAACATGTAAATCACCTCCCAAGACTAGTGGACAAACAAAAAATATAAACCATGCTTAAAACACGCCACTCTTAAAACTGCCTTCTTAAAAATCAGGTTTGACCACATGATCATGTTACTTGCCCACTGCCTGACGGACAACTGCATTCTGATACAGTCTTGACTAACAAAAAAACCTCTGCTTAGCTCTTCACATTAGACACGAATCTACTTTGAATCAATTTCTAAAAGATAACAATAGAAATTTTGGGCCAAGTAGAGAGACTTCCAAGATACTAACTTAGTAGTCAGTCGGACCAATTTCAGAAGAGTATGCATCTTTAAAAAAAAAAAAAAAAAGAAGAGAGAGAGATAGCCAGCAGATATTTCTGCAACGTTATACTGTTCATCATAAGTTCATCACATAATGCACATTCATCCTGAATTTCAGTAAATAATACCAATTTAATGACAGAACTAAAAATAAAAGAAAACTCACTGCCGCCTTTGTGGCACTCAAGAGGAAAAAAAAATTTAAAAACCTATTCAAAGACATAAGCCCAAAAGGAAAGGAAAGTTGACTGAAAACTATTTCTCAGTTTATAAAAGTTATATAAACCAAAGTAAGATCCTCCTACTTCACAAAGAGGCCTGCTACCCAGCTAAGAGAACTACTTGCTACTTTTAATGTGTGTGCACCTAGTCGTTCTTAAGATCATGGCTTAAGACACGGCTATTTAGTGGACTTGCTTTGTCCCAGTTAAGCTATCAGTATCACTTGGGATACTCTAAGAAGTTAATGCAGTCAGCAGTGGGAGTTCAATAGTGCCCACCAACCCCATGCTTGAATTCAACATCTAGAACACACAAAGCTGAATTATACTAAAAAGAAGGGGAAGAAAAGTCTCATTCAAACACAGCCTGAAATATTGAATTTTAAACATCGGATTTTATGAAAACCCACACATTTGGCAAGATTGTTCACTGAATCTCTAGGCTCAGTAGCACAAGACACATCATCAAGAAAGTTGAGGAGGGTTGCTTCAGGCCCTGACCCTGGAAAAGCACGAGTGGTAACTTAAATCTGGTGGCAAGTCTACATTGCCTATTCTTCCACAGAGTTTCAACCCCATGCTGTAGATTCTCTTTACCTACTTCACTCCTGCATCTGGCCTTATTACACTTCCTAAGACCTATCTTGAAAAAAATCCATGGGAAGAAGATGCCTTATAGTGCCTCTTGGTTTAGAGAGCATGGGAAGGAATAAATTGATGATCTCACCGTACACACGGGAGGCAGGCTCATGATCTGCTAACCACAGTTTAACAATCTCCCTTCTCCAGATGAACACAGCCTTTTGAGGATGCTCTCAGCCTTCTAAGTATGTGAAGTACCAACCTAAGCTCAAATTATCACAAGTTACTGGAGTTGTCGGAACTACCCTGACAAACATAGTAACTATGAGGTCACAGCAACCTGACCAGAAGTGAGAGCACCATTTCAAAACTTAATTAAAACGTGTATTCCCTCTCTTCATCAAATAATTGCTTTGATTAAAAAAATATGTAACATCAAGCTTCATAAGGTTTTGGTAGGAAAGCTTGGTTTGTTTTTTACAAGATAATTAGTGTCTATTTCATTTGCCCCCTCCAGTCTCTTAATTAAATTCCTCTTTCATCTGTCCCACTGCCCAGTTTCTTCTTCCCTTTCCTCCTCCAACTCTGCATAGGCCATTACTACTTCCCTTCCACTACTCTGAAACACATACATAAGTGTTCAGTTTCCCGTTTTCCATAGTTTCCTAGTGTCTAGATTTACTGTTCAGCAGCCTCACTGCTGTCTTCTTTAGACCTCCTCCCTTCTTCAAGTTGCTTTAGACAGGTATCACTGCTTCTAAACACAGCAGCAAGACTGCCACCTTCTTACTCATTTACTATTGCTTTTCCAGGTTTCCAAGGTGTTTCTCTGCACTACACATAACAGAGTTTTGGAAGAACTGCAACACCTCTGACATAAATAATTTAAAATATTATTAAAATTTCTTTGAATTCAAAAAATCTTTTATTCCCAACATGCACTGAAGCCTATCTAGTCTCTTTGAAAAATCTTTACAACTGAAACAGTATTTAAAACCTGCTTTTTAAGAGAGACAGACCATTTCATAATTCCTTTGTTTTTTTTGTAGTGTAAGTTATGGAGCTGAGTAAGATTTCTTCAGGGACAATATGGATTAATAACATGAGGGGGAAGAGAAGAGCTAGCTAGTGCATTCACACCTTCCTAAGCTCCACTGGATGTGAAAGTGTTTCTAAACAGCATATTCCACAATGCTGACATGGCTCCATAGGCGACAGGCTCATTTAAAAAGGCAGATTTTAAAGCTTTTACACTACTGCTACCAAAATTGAGGTTACATTTTAAGAACTTCCAATGCAATGTCAGCTTCAAAAGCTCACAAGATGTGATCTATGGCATAAGTGGAATTTGCAGCTGGAACAATTAATATATGTGTGGTTAACTATGGTGGGGGCATTTTGGTGCAGTATGGAGCTGAGTGGCTTTACAGCTTCCATTAGGGCTGCCTAGCATTTTGGAGACAAGCAGTAGCAGTGCTGACCTTCTTCATGGGAAGGCATGATATCATAGATAAAATAACCATAGGCTTCATTTAGCTTTTTGGTATATGTTCTGAAGTCTGAAGTACATGATGCAGCATGCCGCATTTGCTAACTTTTTAAATAAGCATAAGCCCAAACAGGCAGCTATGCAGGACATGTGGCAAATCTGGGTGTTTCTTGATTCCATCCTGCTTCAAGCACTACCAGGTTTTCTGTTCTGTCAATAGCTAATGATGTTCTAGAGCAAAATAACTACAAGACTTGGCCTTACTTTGCATTACAAATATGTGTGGTGCTCCAGAAATATTCATAACTTGTCTTTTAAGAAGAAAAAAAAGAAATGCAGCTTTTGTGAGGGAATAAGAAAAAGTGAAAAATATTTTCTCTTTTCTACAGTCTAAACTAAGCTTGATGGATAGAATTTTCACTTTTCTTCCTTTTTAGGACATACTCTATTTATTTTTTCTTGCCATTTTGTTTCACTTAAACCCAGTTATTGTCCTGAATGGCAACAGAGTAGAGCACTCAAGGCAGAACACAAGACAGATTAAATAAAAGTACATGGCATGTATTTTCTGGTTTGTTGGGTTTTTAAGGAATAGCAAAGTTAAAGATAATTAGATTATCTGAAAGTGTTCAAGTTTACCTCTTTTTCTTTCTGCTCATATTATCTAGACACTACAGTAAATTGAAGTAGCTTAGTTAACTTGGGTGACTGATTATTCAATACTCACAGTGCAAAAATTAATACAATTTGTCTCTTTCTGCATAACACTACGGAGGAAAACTGTATGCAACCTATATTATTTTACTGCATATGTGCACAAACGCCCACCCACCAGCTCTTTATCAGTAATCAATGGTTGCCATTAAATAATTGTATAAGGACATAAACAGGGCAGGGATGATCTCTTTAGAAAGCCGTAATTTCTTTTTCAGAGGCTGAATTTTCCTAAATTCAGAGGCCTGTACTTTGTACCAGTCGTGAACAGATCTAGGTCTCCTGACTTACAGTTTTTTGATATATATAAAAAATGTTCGGTTGGAGGATGAACTGGATTGCACATAATAGAAAGAGATAAGGGGAATATAGCAAGTATGAAGTTGTGATTTTGGAAAGAAACTTTAGAGGACTGAAAGTGCAACAAGAAAAATAACAGTAGGTTCTTGAAGATAAATAAGATAATAAACCACAGCAAGGAGGACCAGTCCATGGTACAGTCCAAGTGAAGCTGTTCATGATATTACTACACAGATTCACTCACTAGGTTTGATTGAAGTAGTTGAAGTCAAAAGTCACTCCACTGACATGAGTAGGCTTCATTCAGGCCACTACATGCAGTCCTTCTGATCCCTCTTCCTTTCATCTAGGATTCATTCTCAGAATCCTCCTCATTTCACTGAACAGTACTGTTTCCCATTTCTTTAAGAATCTGAGTCTGTATCCACCCCTGAGTTTTATTATCTAGTCACATCCTTGCCAGCCTCAAGCCTATAAAATTTATTGAGGCTCTGCACCCCTCTTAAAACAGGCAAGAGCAAAGCCCATCAAGTATATAAGCACTAATGGGAAGGTGGTGGATTGAGCAAAGGCTCAGGAACTCTGGGACCATTAGAGTAATAGCAAGCAGTGAAAACATACACAAACAGCTAAAACATAAGGGAAAATATTTACTTTTGCTTACTTAAGCTGTGCATAGAGAGTATGTTTTTATATAGAAGCTTTTTCATGCAAATCATTTACAGCTCAAATATATCATAAGGCATGTTGAACACTGAAGTAAACGTCCAAATTCTATCATCTAGTGTTCAGATCTCATTGCCAGTCAGCATATCTGCTAACAACATTTTCAAAAGCAACCTCTACCTTCATGGAACCTGCCATTACTGTATTTTAATACTCACTATGGTTTAAATTAGCACTTCAACATTTTTTTCTGCTCTGTATGTAACAAAGTTTACATGAGTTTCTATCAGTTCAGGACACCAACTAAAGAGACTAAAATATTATCAGACCACGTTGCCCAAATGTTTGAAAGCAAGAAATCTCCCATTGCTTCAATTTCCTTCAAACACTTAATATTTTCCTTTGGGGAAGTAACTTGTGTTTTATCATAATGATTTCTATTTGCTTCTGAAGTATGAGTCATGCTCTTCAATTATTTTCAGTTGATTGTGTAATTATTAAGGAGAATGGGGTTTGGCTAGTCTTTATTCAGTTTGGGTTTTTTTAATAAGAATTTCTGCTTACCTTCAGGTGAAGTACCTGGCTTCTGAGAAAACACAGAGCTTATTTTACTCTTCTTGCTGCTGTTGCTGTTGACAGACAAGGTAGACTGAATTTTCCTGTGCATTTTTTCTGAAACAGGAGATGAAAGTTTTCTGTTGTCTGCAGACACATGCTTGACCCCACTGTGAATTCCACTTCCATTACTCAGACCCACATGGCCATTTTGGATTTTGCCACTTTCTTCCTCACCCCCTTCCAGTGCTGAGGTATTTGGCTGAGGCAAACGTTGAGGTTGTGCTTAAAATGAAAGAAAAAAAGGGTTAATTTAAATTCCAATTTAAATTTAAATTGTTAATTTAAATTGATAACGGAACACTTTAGGCTAGACTGGGAAGGGAACTTTCATTGCTCATATTGATCGAAGAATAGACTGAAAAGATAATATTCCCCAATCAAAAAAAGAAAGCAAAACATATCTTTAGATGAAAAATAATTATTAGGTATTCAGAAAGACCCTTATGTCTGGCCTAGATTCCCTCTTTGGCACTGGCATGCAAAGGTTCACAATGGTTTGTGAATTAGACGTAGAGAATAATGTAAGTAATTTGAAGAAGGAAAACATCAGGAATGGGAGAAAAAGTAGCAAAATCTAGGTAAACTTGGGTCAAGGGAGTGAGATATGAAGGTATGGGAGGGGAAATACAGACTACAGTAACAGGAGTGAAGCTGCAGGCTCGCCAACCTTCAGAAAATAACTTGAGTGACAAGGAAGGGGGCCCCCTAACAACGAGCCACCACAGACCAGTCTGTCAGAGAAGAACAGGAGTATCCAGGTAACTAACAACAGTTTAAAAGTTTTAAATTCATAAAGACTGCAGACTGCAGGGAAGAACAAAACCAATCCAAATCTGGTTTTATGGAGGAGGGGTTCCAGTTATAGAATCACAGAATCACCAGGTTGGAAGAGATCCACCGGATCATCGAGTCCAACCATTCCTATCAAACACTAAACCATGCCCCTCAGCACCTCGTCCACCCGTGCCTTAAACACCTCCAGGGAAGGTGACTCAACCACCTCCCTGGGCAGCCTGTTCCAGCGCCCAGGAAGGAGCACGCAATCAAACACCACACAGCTATGGCAAGTCACAGTCCCTTTGTTCATGTTCCTCAATTCAGAACCACAATTTTTAGAAATGGCTCTAATGGGTCAGTTAGAGTTTTGATGGCAACAAACTGAAATGGTCAAAGGAAAAACATACAAAATCTATTATGACAGGAATTTGCAGTGCCCTGGTTAAGACTCCAAGAGTGCATTCCAATAAGAGGGCATGAAACTTGACTATTCTTTATTGTGCTACTGTATCATAAAGGAGAGTATTTTTAATAACATGGAAAATACATTGTCTGTGTATTTAAAATCCATATCTAAAGAAAAGAAAAGATACAGTATTTTTTTATGTAAAGCTTTGTAATAAAAAAACAGTTTTGAATTAAAGGTTCTTAGTTAGAAACAAAATGTAGATTTCATTTGAAAACTAATTATACACATAATAACACAATAAGATTTCATAATCAAAAAGCATCAGCCCAATCACCTTTCCTAATCAAAACACTACTGTATCATGCTTGGACATAAAGTGGTTTTCAGATAGTCCAATCTTCAACTATTTATAAATCTAATGTCAAGGAAAAAGCCCAGATTCTATTGCACAGTCTACTGAAGAGAGATTAGAATGGTGCTAGCAGTAAAGAAAAACAGTGCAGCAGTTCATTCTCTTTTCAGATGATTTCACCGTATAGCTTTGAATACGGATTACACTGTGCCCAAGATAACAATATATTAGATAACAGATAATTAAATATAATATAATTCCTCTAGAAGACACATCTCCACTGATCGCTTCAGGTACAAGTGACCAAACTTGTGGACAAATACTACTGAGACACACAGACCAACAATCTCTATCTAAAAAGACTCTCAGTTCTGAATTTGCCTAACAAACCCTCCGTGTTTCCCTTTTATCAAGAACACTGATACTATTCTCAGATTTTTTCCTCCAACTATCATAAACTTGTCCAGATGAAACTTCAGATAAATCTTAAATTTTAACCCATGGTCATGTTCATGGACATAAAGAGATGCTTTCCACAGTAGTTTAAATATGAACTGGTTCATTTTTTCTTGCCATTTCATTTTTTCAGTTATGTTAACTAAGATTTTAAGATAATCTCGACTACTCATATCTATCTAGGTCAGAGTAACCCTGACTGAACCTACTATACAAAAGTGACAATTTTGTGTTGCAGGAAAGGAAGGGCTGGGGGAACATTTATGCTTTAGCCTCCCCAAAGATGCTGCAGGGAAGATAAAGATCATTCCATTCCATTACCAGCGATAACTGCTTATGAACCTGTAAGCCAACAGAGCAGGAACACAACGCTACCTGACACCTGAACAACTGTTGCCCAAAACATTTTCAAAAGCAATACAGCAACTGCTTCCCCTTTCCATTTTGCATTACAGTTTACAAACCCTATGAATAAGAGCATAGGCAAGGCAATTTCTACAGTCTGGAATTCTATTTGTAGCATATATTCTGCTAAGATTTCCACACTGTCATAAAAGACCCCAAATAAGTTAAGGAGTGCTCTCCAAGCTGAAACAGTAGTCTTTATAAGCATACTACCAGGAACCCTTTGTGTAGGACATCTTGCCATTTATGTGCAAAACCTTGTTTAAAAACTAACCAAATCCTCCCATTTGAAAAATATTCAATTTAGACTTAACTACAGTTCAAAAATAAAATCTTCATCCAGATCAGGAATTAAAATTTTTACTCTCTGAAGTTTAGAGTTCAGAACCATAGCTCCCCATAGCTTTATTTTCATTATCTCACTCAAATTCAAACTGTACAATTAAGAACAGTTTTTTTCATGTTCCATAGAATGATGTTTCCTCACACTGTGCTGCTGCCTATGATTCCCATCTGCAGTGTGATGCAGTTACACCAATAACCTAGAATTACTGGGGAGGGGTTAACCTTCCTCAGTAAATAAAAGCATGAGATGGTACTAAAAATTCTGTATGACTGGAGAAACAAGTTTCTAAAACTGACAGTTATGACCTTTTCAAAGCCAGCTAAATTGGTGGTGGCAGCTTATAATTGTTTGTATATTTTCAGTGCTTTGCTACAATGCAGAAATTTGACAAATTATCCAAAATTCCATCTTCAAAATTAGGTGTATTTCTGTCAAACTGTAGGTGAATGGGAATTTTTGGAGAATCAACCAGTTGTTTGTGTTTGCTTTTATTATTGTTTTTACTAACTTTTTGGGGGTGGGAGGTGTTTTGGATTTTTTGTTTGCTTTTTTTTTTCTTAATAATCCTGGTCCCAAAGTATTCTCACTTCAGTCTTATAGCATTAACATACAACTTTTTAGCTGACTGGCTTTACAGTATTCACATGTGATACGCAGGTCAAACCAAAATGGAATAAAACCCCAAATGGATTAGTTTCCTCAATTTAAATTTATTTTAACTTTATTGATAATTTTGCACTAGGGAGACTTGAATCTTATGGTTAAATGGTTAAAACACACTTGAAACCAATTAGGAGCCATATGACCGCATTCTAGCATAAAGAACAAAAGCAACTGACAGTTCCAAGATTAAGCCACAACCACTCAGTTTAAAACAGCAATGTTTTTACCTTATTTTTTAAAGGCTGTGTATATCTTAAAAAAAAAAAAAAAAAAAAAAAAAAAAAAGGTGTAATATGGGGAACGACACAATGCTTCTTAAAACACAGTGATACCCAGGGACTCTCACTCTCTCTTTAATGATCCACTGCTCTCATTCAGCTGTCTTTCTTTTTTCAAATCTTTACATATGTGACAGCTCTCAAAAGTAGACCATAGACCATCTGGCATTTTCAGAGGTGTAACTTGTGCAAATTCAGCTCTACTGGGAACACAATGCTATCTTCTGCCTGCGTTATAAAAGATACAATAGAATGTAGAACTTATGAGTTGTTTTGAATTATTCATTTTTTGCCTGTATATTCAAGAAATTTTACAAACTCTGCATTTTGTACTACATAATCACATACGTTAAAGGTACAAAGAAACTTTTTGACACCTCTTTTCTACAGAAAGATGGCATTTTGTTTGATATGTGAACATTCAGCGCCTGTTATATCATTCTAAACAGGCCATGTGCTGCTACAAAAGATCCCATTTTACACTCTATGTATGAGCAAAAATTTTATTCTTGATATCCAGTAACTAATGCAATACACATCAAAATTTCAAATATGAGTTGGATGAACATTCAGCATCTTCAAATCAGGATGGCACTGGTCACTTACTATATGTTAAAGACTTAAAAAAAAAAAATTCCTCACACAACATAGAAATATTGTCATTTCAAACATCCACAATGAATAGTTTAAATGTCTTAAGAAATACTGTGCATTTTAGGTTAATATGTTTTTAATCTTTAGCAAAACCAGTAGATTTAAGTCAATATTTTATACAGTGCTAACACTAGTGGATTTTCAATAAGAATGATAAATATTGGATTAATGATTCAACAGACTGAATCTTTTTTGATAGAAAACTAGCAGATAATGTAGCTAGTAATAACTATACATGAATCTGCTGCCTGTGGAAAAGCAATAAAAAGGCAATATATTGCTATAGCACATAATCTATTAGCGTGTTTCACTGCTTCCTTGTCATTGGTTTCCTTGCAAAGTGGGCCTTGAATACAATAACTTCTGCTGCTATTTAACTGACTTTACATAATAATTTAATTGTGAGGTTACTATCTGGCGAATAAATATTCGAGTACTAAACATTTACTTCAAATCCATCAAAACTGCATATTCTCATTCAGACTGCAAAATCCATAGCACAGTATAAATGAATATGCAGGTGCATATGCATACTGACGATACATTGTTTACAACTTGCAAAATAACAGCTACTCTTAGGAGAAAAGTCCTGATGCATGCATTTGACAGAAAAATGTATGTCAACACAGGGAAACTCTTAACCAAAAGAGGACAGCCTAAGTTATCATTAGGGATTTTAAACAAAACAAAAAAACAAACATACATGGAATACAGGGTCCTCAGAGTCTAAGTGAATAAAAAAAAAAATAAACATCAGAAGGGAGAGAAGAATTGAGACAGCTAATTAATAGCCTAATCACAACAAAAGCAATTCCAAGGCCACTGATACAGATGCCCGTGGTATTTGCTAGGCTGGCCAGTGCCACCAATGGAAAAAAAAACTTTCCAGTTAGCAGCCTGGGTCATCTGACTGCACACCCAGAGAGGCAAGAATGCTGTTTTACTTCATTTATGACATCAGATCAGGCCACAGAAGCAATATTTTTTCAGGTGAACTAGGGAGGAATAAAAATGCATGACTCTTGGGTATAAAAAAATATAACCTTTGGCATTTTCAAATATTGAGAAAATATGAAGTATTATTTCAGTTCAAAATATCCCAGACACTTGTCTGCCTCCCAAAACAGTTGCAACCACAATAAGAGGGATGAACTGTTTTTTGGATATACAGAGGTCCTGCTTGGATCCATTAACGCTGAAAGCTAAGTTCTATATGCTAATTTGAGCTTAGGAAATTGTTTGATCTCAGTGGTAGCTGCACCTACTCACTCTGTGTGGACCACACAAGAGTCCATATGCAAGGGAGGTAAGAATCAGACCTCTGTTTTTTGTCAATACTTCTTCGTAACACAGACCTAGGCTTGAGGGGAATAATAAAGTATATGAAAGGTAGTCGTGGATTGCACAGTAAAAAAAAAGGGAGCTGCCAGGATTCTAGAGTAAAATTAAGGTGATTCCTAATTGCTTCTGGAAAAGATATAAATTACTATGATATAAAAGGAAACATTTCAAACTGACTAGCAAAAAATCCTACCTTTTCAAAAATATTAAAAATCATGTGCATTCACATGCTCAGTAAACATAAAATTTCAGTGAAACTGGGAGAACTCAAATCTCCATCTCTCTCCCTCCCCACTTTTCTAACTAAAATCCTGACTAGTCTCTACATAGATGCTAAAACTACATCAATAGTTTTCTCTGCCTAGCTATCTGGAATATTAACATTCAGATTACAAGATGTACCTCTGAGTCAACCTGTGAAGTGGCTTTTGTCAGCAATTATTTTTGAATATTTTCTAGGACATAAATAGCACATACTGCAGCTTCCATATCACAGAAGGCATACATTAACTAAATAACAAGGTACCATCAAGGTACAATCTATCTTTTAAAATCAATTTTTTACACTGAATTTTTTATACCATGCTGACTTTACAAGGAAAACAAAGTGCCAACTAACAGCATCAACCACTTTTTCTGAATCACTTCTTGCAAGACATGAGGATATCTTCAAAATGAATACAATATATTACTATGAAACAGAATGCCCTTTGTAATGAAAATACTTTAGTAAAATTGCTGGTACAAGTTTTATAGGACCCATACTGAGATCACTTGTTAAAACACGTCTGAGAACATATCCAGGTATAACAGAAATGGAGCTGGCAGGGGACAAAGGGAAAAGACATTTTATCCCATCAGCTCTCAGTTGGGGAAAGGCTGACAAGAATGGCAAACGCATGTGAGCATGTGTGTTTATGGGTTGAGAAGGCAATACAAGTGCACAAGAAGGTGCCAAGAGCACTCTTAAATCTGTGCAAAGACACCTGCAGTGCTTCCAAAGGAAGGCACTGCAGGACCTTACACACCGTTTGAAGGGCTGCAGGAATTGTATAAAGATGTCCTTGACATACCCAGAAAGAAGCAGTTACCACAGGGAAGCATAAAAACTGCTGGTAGTCAGAGGTTTACAAAGTTGACAGGCACTCCCACTGAAAAGTGGAGTGAATTTCTCTATTTACAAATCATTTTTCTGGATCTTTCTTTTCAAAATGAAGAAATGTCTGCTGATTTTTTTAATGACCGCAATAGCAAACTTTTAATTATTGCTGAACTAAGTAAATCCTAAACATTTTTGATTATCTATCTCTTAATAACTATCTCAAAATCCAAATATCCTTTTGTCTTATTATCATTAGATTATCAGCTAATTCACCTTCTTTATCATACATAAATCTTGCAATTACTAGCAATGTTTTTTGTGAGATTGAAAATATTGGGATCGATGATAAATTTTGATGATGAGAATTCTTGCTAGATCATAATATTGTTAGAAATAAAGACGATTCGCATAATGTAATGATTGTTAAGTCACATCTACATGAAGTGACATAGCTCCTACAGCAGTATACAGTTTTTAATTTCTTGAGAACAAGCAGCAGTAGCTTACCACAAAAAATCCAAGCCTCTGCCACTCCTTTCTCCTCACATTCTTCCCCTGTGCCAACGCAGGGTCCCTCCCACGGGAGACAGCTCTCCACAAACTTCTCCAATGTGAGTCCTTCCCACAGACTGCAGTTCTCCATTAACTGTTCCAGCATGGTCCCTTCCATGGGGTGCAGTCCTTCAGGAACAGCTTGCTCCAGTGTGGGTATCCCATGGGGTAACAAGTCCTGTCAGCAAACCTGCTCCAGCATGGACACCTGTCGCTCCACAGATCCACAGGTCTTACCAGGAGCCTGCACCAGCCTGGGCTTCCCATGGGGTCACAGCCTCCTTCAGGCATCCACCTGCTCCTGCTGCAGGGAGACAGCCTGACTCACCATGGTCTTCACCACAGGCTGCAGGGGAACCTCTACTCTGGACCTGGAATACCTCCTTCCCCTCCTTCTTCACTGACCTTGGTACCTGCAGAGTTGTTTTTCACTCCTCTCTGTGACTGCAGTTGCGCAGGTTTTTATTTTCCTCCTTTTAAAATATGTTATGCCAGAAGTGCTACCACCATCACTGATGGGCTTAGCCTTGGCCAGTGATGGGTCTGTCTGGCATTGGCTCTATTGGACACAAGGAAAGCTGCTAGCAGCTTCTCACAGAAACCATCCCTGCAGCTCCCCCCACTACAAAAACCTTGCCATGCAAACCCAACAGATTTAGTAAAAATTAACACAGTCCCCAAAACCTACAGAGGATACAAAAAGGTGTCAACCCAATACAATGCCACCTCACTAAGAACAGAATGCTTTGCTTCTTGAGCTTTAATTTTAAAAGGAAGGATAATTTATTGCTAGACTCAAAAAAAGTAACGCAAGCTGTTGATGTGACACTTACAGCAGTTATGGAATAAGTGCCTATTACAACAAATGGTTATACCAGTGCATATAGATGCACTGGTGTTGTCCCATGGATCTTAAGTCAAATACTTGGAAGAGTTTTACTGCCCCTCACCATTGTGTTACTTGTTCCCAAATCAAATAATAAACATCAAAGAGAAGCTACAAACAACAGGATATCACTTGCTGGGTACTGCCTCAGAAGCAGCCAAGCAGGATGTACTGGACAGGAGAGATAACCTCAGCGATTATCAGCTGTAACCTGGGTGAGTGTATGAACAGGTTCCCTTGGCTCCAGCATCTCCTGCTCCCTTCCTCAAAACCCCAACAACCACTGGCAAACTACACACTTTCACTGCAGGAAAGAATCTGGGGTGGTGAAGCAAACAGCAGTCCTGGCTTCTCAGCCTAGCCCTAGCTATTCACCTTTGAGTGAGAAAATACTCAAAGGTCAGGTTTATTCTCCAGTGGCCATAGATACGTGAATTTTCACATGACAAACTCAGTGTTCAGTTAAACTCATACTAATATACATAAAAACTGGCACTACTTGGTTTTAAAAATAAAGTGAAGGCAAATGCTTGGAATGAGCAATTCTTTAATGCTCACTGCTCCCCTGATTACCAGTCCTCCACTCGGGTAACGTGACAAAATTTCAGAAGACTACAAAATGTGCTTCACTTCAAGCGTAAATCTGCCCCCCTGCTCTCAGTGCTTTCTTCTGTCATTTCTATAGTTGTTAAGTAGTACCCAAGGTTACAATTAACAAAACTAACAAAACTCAGAAATAAAAAATAGAGGAGTAAAACCAGAATGATCGCAACAAAGTGAGAGTAATGTAAAAAGGTAGCAGGAAAACACAGAACACCAGTGCAAAAACAGTATGACATACATTGATAACTGAGATTCTCATCCCTTTGCTGCACTTATTTTCTCTCTGTTTCTTTCTTGTAACCGAGAGCCGATGCTAAGTTTGGCATCAGTTGATTTCAAGCACCAGAAAACCAAAGGAAGAGAGAAAGCACAGCTGCAAGGAAAATGGAACAGGAGAAGCAAATGGGCAGTAACCACAAGGAACAGGCTAAAACTTGGGATTTTACATTATTAAAACAATAGTAGGGCAAAAAACATCAAAAGAAAAAAGAGCAGATAGCAACCACCTAGAAGAAGACAGCACTGGAGGGGAAGGAGGTAGAAAGGGAAAAAATACATAGTGAGCTGAGCCTCTTCAGTCTGTTAGGGCAGAAAAGAGTAAGGAAGAAGAAACAAAAAAAAAATCGTAAGTAAAATCCCACTAGAGCTGAAGTATTTGCTACGAATTTCACAAGAAAGGAATTAAATGATAAATAAGTGGTTAATAAGCACCGAAATAAAATGAAATGAACAAATTGTACTTATACAGTGATCTAGTGCTGAAGCAACAGTTTCCCTTCCGCTCAAAGTCAGAGAGGCTCCTGGAGCCCAGGCCAAAAATCTGCCACATTTAGCAATAGAAGCATGAAGGAAAATGGAAATTCTGTGTCAGAAAGCAGGGCGAGGACTTGAGGTCCACAATAATAACTTTTCATGACCCAGCTTGTCGTTACTACAGATTGGATAGTTAATGAGTGATTTCCAGTAGGAGAAAAAAACGTGGAAATGTAGCCGAGTGTGCAGCAAGTGTCCACCTTTTTCTCAATCCTGAAAAAAAGCCAAGTGTGGGGAGAAAGAGAAGCAACATATATCTGCACAGGCAGTAAACACACTGAGAAAGGTTAGTCTCTGCTACAGATGTCCTTCAGCCACGGGAATTCTGTCATGGGAAGCAGGGTCTAGGAGACGGGCACAGGACTCATGTAATCAATCCACCGGCCTACTATGTCCCTAGGCTGGATAAACGGGGCTTCTCCATCCCAAAGCACTCCAGGGACCCCAGGTTACCAAGAGATTTTGATTAATACACAGAAAGTCCAGGCAGAGCTGCCATAACCAAAGCTGGCTCTTCGGCTTCACTATGCCATTAATGCAACAGCTTGCCATCAGGATGACCCAGAAAATGAGAATTTTATCAGACTCCTTGAAAACCCAAAATTCTCATTTATCCTTCTCTAGATTCAAAACTCTGGATTCTACGGACTGAAGTCTGCATCTCTTCTCATTGCACTTTCCCACCCCAAAGGCAGCTTCAATTCGTCTTACACTAAAATAGTTGTTTTATATGCTGAAGGGAAAGGCAATTATGTATTTTAGAAGGGAAAAATTTATCAACGAAGAGATTTCTGTGTTCAATTCAAAGCTGAATGTGTTTAACATTTAACTGTTGTCACTGATACTTAGCACAAAGGAATACGGTTTTTACTTGCTTATTACTGCAGAAATTATCTAGGAAGTCCTCTTTCTGACTCAGCTGGACAAACTCACTCATCTTGGCCAAGCTATTACACGTGACCTCGATTATTTGAATTGAATATGGTAAAAAGAAATAACATGTTAAAGGAGTTTTTGCTTGCTGCTTACGCACACGCCCACTAGAGCAGTGCAAAAGTCAGATTGCTGATCACGTCTGGTGAAGACCAAACTTCCTGTAAAAATGATGCACTTAGTTTCCTGAAAGGAAGCAAAGTGTAAGCTGCTCAAATAATTCACAAGAAAGCTCTTTTATCTGAGCTACACAGTTACAAATCTGTCTGGCTAGAAAAATACAATGTCATACCAGTGACCAACAGCCACAAGCAAAAATATTTAGAGAAACAAATACATTATTAAAAAAGAGAAAATACCAGATTATCTGACGAAACAAGTAATTTGTCTTAATGGGATGAAATTACCTGTAAAAATTTTTCTTTCGTCTCACAACTGAGGTACAATTCTGATTCTCCACTTTGTTCATGACACAAGATATAAATCTCTATGGAATTATTGTGCCCAAACGATTTCAATGCACTATTAGGCCAGTAGCACCTCCAAGTCTTTGTACTGCAGAACTGATTGAATTGCAGCACTGTTTTTTATCGCTGACATACAGAAAGGGTGTATTCTTACTCCAACATGTTTAAAAGCATTCAACATTACATATGGAATGATTTTCATATTTTGTTAAAAAAACAAAAGATATTTCTTTCAACTTATAAAACTGCATTATTTGTCCCACTGGAATTTACTTAGTTCATCTTTTCTTTAAAAATACTTTCAACTAGCATTTAAATTCAGACAAGGCCCATGCTTTGAATCAGAGCTTCTTGCAGCAAGGATCTTTTTACTTAAGACCTTTTGTTTTGTCTTATTTAGAAGACATACTTCCCTTTATATATGGAGAAAAAGAAAATCTTTCTGTACATTAATCACGACTACTTTTACATGGGGTGCAGATACAGCAGTGAAATCTGCTATGTCAAGGTTACTCACAATACTGGAAGTGTCCATTTTTACATTGAAAAACATATTAAGAGGTTTTACAAATGAACTGAAGGATTTCACAGAAAAGAAACAGCATTTTAAGTGAAAGCATTAGAATTTACAGTTGTTTGGGGGGGGGGGGGTTGTCCTTTTACAAAGGAGCTTCTAAGAGGCTGGAACCTCCTCTTACGAAAAAGGATCCAAGTACAGCAGCAACCCTTTTCTGATAGCAAAGACAGCAACTACATCACATGCAAACAACCTTCCTCCGCAGCTTACACAAGCCTTCAGCCCCACAAAAGCATTCATATCATAATCAGCAACAGCAGCTCAAGCAGGCTGGTGATGGGTGAGCCAAACTGCTGCCTTTTGTGCTGCGCAGCTGTTTCATGCTTGGGAAACATCTCAGCCTCACTGCTTGTATTTCTTGGCCCTGAACAGAAAAGATCTTAGAAAATCATTCAAACAACTGACAAAAGGACAGAACTGCCGTGGGTTTGACCCTTATCCAGTCTACTAAAGATTCATGCCATCTGCCACTGTATTTGTGCTGCTACCATAGCCCTGCCACTTGGAGTTAATTCCAGCACCATTTCTTTACTTTTCTTTCAGTAATTAGCTATATTTTATTGTGCCCTATCATTTTTTTAGGCTGCTGGAATTAACAACTCACTACCTTACGTTTAATTAGTATTATGATCATTTAGACAAAATTCTTTGTTTCTGTATAGAGTGGCAGTGCTCAAAAATCATCAGTGTTTTATTTTTAAACACATACATTTTATTGATATTCTCAATTTTGCATCTTTAACTATCAGCTTTTGTCAGCAGCTACATACCTGAACCAAGCTAATTTTTTGTTTATTTCATAATAATTTAAATCTCACATAATCACGTGACTCCATAAGCTGAGATTTTAGGTGTGTTGCAATATTTAAGACTTGGGCTTTTTTTTTTTTTTTTCGCTGAATACACAGTACTTTTTCACGATGTTTAATTTACTGTTAATTCTGCAACAGTCAAAATACTCATTCTAATAAGAACGTTCATGGCTACTTACAAAATAGCTTAAACACATACTAGTGGGGAAGTGGGGAAATGGGAAAAAGGATTGTTCAAACAAAGAAACAACAAAAAGAGGGACCTAGAGAAAACGATCCACATAGGAAGTGAAAGAGGGCTTAGAGACAGTAACTATAATAGATATGTATCAGTCTTTTCTCTCATTTTTTACATTATAAAATAAACATGGGAAAAAGGACACAGCACAGTTTATTAAAAATGAGAACATACCTCAACATTTGACTCTACCATGATAGCTACCACTTCTCTTTGTGCCACATGACCAACTCGTACCTCTTATTCCTTTATTTTCTTCCTAAATTACCGGAATTTGTAAAGGATTTCTTTTTTAATAATTAAAACTTCCAAATGCCATTCTGCTATAGTCACTGTAAAACTGATTTCTAACTCTGAGTTTAAATTTTGAGGGAAAGGTGGATTATTCTACGGGAACCTTTCCTGCCTTCATTCAAAATGTCTTGTCTCCTTTTCCATAAGGGCCCATTCCACAAATATCTAACAAAATATGTATAAGGAGACCTAAACTTCTTGCCCTATTCCAGCTATCACAGCAGAAACCCTGGTAAGGATGCAGGCGCGACAATGGAAGAAAGCTTTTGTCAGATTATTTCTGTTGTTCAAGCAGAGAGCAGAGAACAACAAATGAGGCTTGCCCATTAGCTTGTGCTTCTCATAGGTCTAGGGTAGAGGATGCTGTGTAATATACAAATGGTCAAAACCAAATGGTGATTTATTTAAAGTTAAGATTGAATTTGTCCGTTGAATTGTAGGGAATCGAGTCCTCAGGCTACCCCACACATGGAATCAGAAAATCCAGTGGGCAGAGAAGTAGATAAAGTAACATCCAAAGGAAAAGAATGAGAAGGGGAAGATTTTACCAGAATTCCTCCTTTTAAAACTGTGTTGTGTGTTGGGTTTTTTCTCCTTGCTATCTTTTAGAAGTTAAACATTGTCTTATTGTAAATGTAAAACTCACACTAGTTTCAAGTTTACGAGTCTTGATCCAGCACAAACCAGTTCACAGTATAGCTGAAGACTGTTCTGAAACATGTACATCTTTATAACTACTTCAGATGCATAAACGTACAGTGCTAGATCATTTATTGTGATTAGTGTGTAGTTTGCTGAAAGAGCTATTCCCATATTTCTCAATATTGATTTTACATTATAAATATGATACTGACTATTACCTCTAAATTCAGCACACACTAAAAAGAATATCTGTTGAGGTAGGGAAATACTTTATAAGACCACAGTTTTAAAGCAAATAGCTAGGAAATACTATACTGCTAAATGAGCTGATGTAATTTAATAAAATTACATATATGAAAACTACATGTGCATTACCCAAAGTTAGCTCCATACCCTGCCTCACCATCCAAGTATTTTTCATAACAGTTCAATGAAAACCTCAGACAAACTTTTGTAGGCAGGCTGAACCCAGGTCTTCTCACCAAAACTTAACGTTTCCTTCATTTTGAATTTCAAGTAAAAGGAGTACTGTTCACTAAACTCCCGTATTTCTGATTCTACAGACCTAAAAGACGTTCACTCTGGTTTGACATCACTCTTATGGCCATTTTTGGTCAATGTGGCAATCTTTCATTGCTTTCCTGTTAAAATGTGAATTTTATTTCAACTTGCAAATTATGGAATGGAGGTAAAGTACACAACTGTCCTAATAAAGAAGGAAGATGGGGAAAGGTACATGCCTTCTAACTGACTAAGTTCTGGTTTTGAAGAAAGACGTATTTCGTAGCTGCCAGACTTGAAGACAGGCTTGCTCTTGCTCTGCCGAGAAATGGGCAGATGGCTTGTGCTTTCTCTCAGGGGCACAAACTTGCCCCGAAGGTCAAATCTGACTCATAGGGCACATATTTTATAGGCTTGCCTAACAGTTTGCTCTGCTTGACTTGTCTCAAAAGCAAACTTCATAACATTTTATGCAAACATTATACAATCTTAAGTCTGAGCCATAAATCAATAAAATTCACTTAAACTTTAGGAACCTCGGCAATGGGAAATAAGTCTCTCAGTTGAAATTCTGCTGTTATTAACATTAGCATTGCTAAGTCTTACAACTTTCTCTGAAAAAGTGTCATAATATTTATAGCTTCAGATTAAAGTAAAAACATGACAACCAAGATACTGCATGGAATTTGAGGGAAACAGATTTAGAAGTAAAATTTAGGCGTCTAATTTTCATAGGTTCAGACATGAAACTCAGAATTTGAAAGCTCTCGTATAAAATGCTGTGGGTTTGCATTTCAAGATGACAATTTCAAGAGCAGTGTCCATACAAAACCACGTTTCTCACATGCCAGAACACTACAGTCTGTTTAAAAACAGTTAAGGCACAGGTGGCAAATAATTCATAATTCTCTTAAATTATAATGTGTTAACAAAACCAATATTAGAAACACCTTGGGTGAGCACAGATGTTTGACATGTGAATGTTTTTCAGAGGGATCTTTTGGGTTTGGATCATGCAGAATTTTTTTTTTAAGGGAACACAAAAAAACATCACAACATGCAAATAGGTTATAGGCACCTGTTTTTCCTTGCACTTTACAAAAATATCTTCACGGAAAAGTACTCATGGGTACGTTTCCACTTCAGATATGAATGCAGAACAAGTAAGTAGTATCTAGATCTTTCTTTTATCTGAATAGCTATTTAAAGAAGAAAAAAGTTTAACCATAACTACTTAGCTAAGCCTTCTGCTGTTATCATGTGCCCTATTCATCTTTCACTTTTTTTACCAGTAAATACAGAAGTCAAAAGACTAAAAGCTATTTTGTCTAAATTTTGAAGAATTAATTTTATTATGTTCATGTACACACAATATACTGTACTACTTTTCAGCTGTATAAAATTAGTCCAAGCATTCCACATACATGACAGTAAATATAAATTAAAATTTAAAATGAGAAAAATTAGAAGAATTTTTGCCAAGGTTTATGTTCAAGACATTTTTGCCAGAAAACAGGTGCCTAAAAGCACAACTTGAATGATGATACTTTCAGGCACTTAGTAATTTGGTGTTTTCGTTGCTAAAAATGGCTAACTGAATACCGTCAGTACTGAAAATAGCAGACTGAAACCACACTAAGTCACTAGAATGCAGTCAGTTTTACTACTCTTCCTCTTTAAGGAACCACTACAAATACATTTTACTTTTCCCCCCTATACAAGGAACTAATCAAGAAAAGAATATAAATATTCTTTTCCATCTAGGCATAACAGCACATTAATTCTGAGACAGTACCAATACAAGAAAGGAAAATATTCTGAAATTAAGATACAATTTACTTCAGGCTCAAACACAGCAAGCACAGTAATTGTCACATTACTTGAAGAACTTCACCTTTGTCTGGTACTGATGATTACTGCCATCCAAACTTTCTCAGCCTCAGACCATAAATTCAGATGATGTTCTGAGAGTCAGAAGCAAGGTAAAACAGAAAATGAAAGGCTCCAGGTAATTCTGGCAACTAGTGATATGCAGAGTACACGCATCTATCTTATGGTCATCTGGTGCAGTTTGAAGTTCTCATTGAAGTTTGACTACTGTTCTGTAAATGGATCAACAACAGCAAGAAGTTTATTTCTCCATGTGGAGTCACCACAGAATATATAAATTCTTTACCTATTGCTGTCCACCATTAACTGCATTGCTTCAACACATTCAACCTAGAGTCAAAAGGGAGAGGCTACACAGAAAATATCTGCATACCACAGCAGTCTGTTTAGATGTCTGGGACTACGAACTTCACTGACGCTCGGGTTGTTCCACAGCTTCTGTAAACACTGAAAACCCGAAGACCCAGTCTTAAACTCTTCAGACTGTACATGTAAAGATACATCTATGTGTGAAAATGCCTCTCTGTCTAAGAGAGGATTAAATAAAAATTAAATGAAAATGCTATTGTTGTGCAACAATGAGGTGTGAAATTTCCTGGATGAAAAATTGTCTCAGACAAGAGGTATGATCCCAGAAACTCCTAGGGGAAATCAAAATGACAAGAAGACGGATACACTTTCAGCAAGAAAAGGCCTATCTTTCTGCAGAAGTCTTCCAAGTACAGCTTGGAAAGACTACATCATCATTATTGATTAAAAAAAGGGGGAGGGAAATCTAAACAATCCCAGCTGAATCATCAAGACTCAGGTGAACAGTAGCAAACATGAGCTCCAGTTGTGAATATGTACATCCGCTGCAAACGGAGTAGTTTATATGGAATACTGACAATTTTTGGTCTCTTGGTATCCTAGTAGCACTGGCTTCCAATTTCCCATTTGTATTCCTTGGCCTACTGTAAAAGCACTATTATTCATTCTTTTCCTCAGCTTCAACCGATGTATCATCAGTAGGAGTAAACCAATGGGTCCTTCACAGGCCCTAGTACTACTGATGCACAACACACTGGCCTGCCTTCGAGCCAACTGAATTCCAAAATTTTGTCTAACAGCATAATTTTCACTGTCACCTTTATGACATGCTTGTAAAATGTATGTGATATAAGCAACCTTACAGCTGGCTGGGAAGAAGTTAAAAACCCATCAGCCTCTTCCTCAACCAGCATGAGACAAGTTTTTTGAGGACTTTTGGAACAGAAGTACTAAGAGATCTGGCACGTCAAGAGGAAAACCAGAAGTAACACAGGCTAGTTCTCTGCTGGGTACAGGATGAGAAAATCTCTCTGGGAGAGGACCTCTCAGGGAGGTCTTTCACACCTCCATTACTTCTACTGGCCAGGTTCCTCAAACACTTATTTTTTTCAGAGAAGGATCTAAATATCAAATACTGCATTCCCATATTTAAGTACTGAACTGATTAAAGTTTTTCTCATTCATAGGCTTACACCTTTTTATACCTGGATATGTTATACATAAATTGCTTCTTTAACTAAAAGAACAGATCTTTTAGACTCAGCAATATATTTGTAATAATTTCCATTAATCTATTCTGCACGATTTCTGTACTCACACACTCAGTTACACTGCAAGAAGACTCAGTCTGTCATACTATCTAGCTTTGAAGAGCACCGTTGAAGTTATCTCACGCAGTTTGCACTATTTTTTAGACAGAATAAACACAGTCATCTGAAATCACAATAATAGTAAGATGATTGTGTGCTATAAGCTAGCCATGAAAAGATATTTGGATTAATAGCAAAGAACGAGAATAGCAGTTTATCTCCTTCTTGTTGAGAAAAAAGTCCCAAACTACGTAATTTAAACTACAGAAATTACTCCCTCAGCCAGAAGGAAAAGGGAATCTCCAGACATTAGAATTAAATAAATAGTTGGGTAAAGTGAAAATGTCAACATAAAAATATAGTAAAGAAAATGATAAAAATACCTAGGTGTATATTTCAATAAAACAAAACACAATTAAGAAGAATTTAATAAATTTTTCAATGGGCACACAAACATGTAACATTGTTTAATCCCCACAGAGCTGAATGAAGCAACTCTCTCTCTGAAGAACCACTCCTATCAGGAGGGTGTTTCACGGAGAAAAAAGAGGCAATTCCACCTAGGAAATGATGGATAGCAATGACCTTTCTGTCTGTAAAACATGGGCATATTTTAGGTATTTAATCTTGAGAATTAGATTATTATCAATCAATTATTCATGACAATTTGGATCTATGGTAGGTGTTTTTTGTTTTCTTAAATATCACATAGCTAAGGTCCTGCTTGAGAACTGGAAAGGACATTAAATCTCCACAAGCACATAGTGTTCAAGACTGGTTATTTTCTTCCTCCTAAACATTCCCTCCCCTAAGTAACAGCACACACTGATGATAACCTAATACCCCCTGTAAAAATTCTACCTAAATATCCTGAAATCCACCTTTATAGACTTTTTTTTAATAGAGGAAAAAACCCAACTTTTCCCAAAGAACAAAGCAAGGCATTGTGGTAACATGGAGCAGCAAAAACTCCTGTGGCTTCATTCCTATTGCCACAGGTTACACTGCTGCATGTTTTAACATCCACTCTTCCTCACTTGCCAAAGGTGAGCGGTAACAGAAGCAGAACAACTCTGTTACAGGCCACCAGATCACACAATGAAGATAAGCAGAAGATATTTGCAGATATTTAAAATATACTGCTGAAGAAGGAGGAAAAGCAGATGGAGCTATTCTATGGAGCTTTTGAAAAGCAAAGCCTGTACAGCCTAAAGTAAAACACAAAATATGTGTATGTTTGTGAAGGGAAAGGAATAGGTCTCGACATTGCCTTGATGAATACCTGAGATGAAAAAATCTAAGGTTATTCCAGCTTGAGGGAATCATTATGGAAAAGAGTTTCTCCCTTAATCACGGTCTAAAATTGAGGATATGGATAGCCATGGCTACTTTGCGAAGAGTAAGGCCAATTTAACACACCTAAACACATCAAGTATTTGGCAGTTCTTCCCATTCTTCAATACTCCGTTAAAAAATGTACACCTTATTTCTAGTCTAAGTGAAATTTCAGTATTACATCTAGTTCTCCCTTTGCCTGCTACAGTTGAAGAATTGTCTTAGCAAAATCCTGATCATTGCAGAATCGCAGAATCACAGAATCACAAGGTTGGAAATGACCCCCAGGACCATCGAGTCCAACCATTCCTATCAACCACTAAACCACGTCCCTCAGCACCTCATGCACCTGTCTTTTAAACACCTCTAGGGATGGTGACTCAGCCACCTCCCTGGGCAGCCTGCTCCAGTGCCCAAGGACCCTTTCTGTGGAAAGTTTTTTTCTTACGTCCAGCCTGAAGTTCACTTGGCAGAGCTTGAGGCCATTCCCCCTTGTTCTGTCACCTGACACCAAGGAGAAGAGGCCAGCTCCCTCCTCTATACAACCTCCTTTCAGGTAGCTGCAGAGAGCAATAAGGTCTCCCCTCAGCCTCCTCTTCTCTAGGCTAAACAACCCTGGCTCCTTGAGCCGCTCCTCATAAGACTTGTTCTTCAGCCCCTTCACCAGCTTTGTTGCTCTTCTCTGGACACGCTCCAGAGCTTCAATATCCTTCTTGTGGTGAGAGGTCCAGACCTGAACACAGTATTCGAGGTGCGGTCTCACCAGGGCCGAGTACAGAGGGAGAATAACCTCCCTGGACCTGCTGGTTATGCTGTTTCTGATACAAGCCAAGATGCCATTAGCCTTCTTGGTATCTTCTTACAGTATCGTGCTCCTTAGGGACACAGCAAGCCCCTATTTATCCTCTTCCTTAACACTAAAACACTAATCCTAACACTAAACTCCAAGAGTTTTTCCACAATAAGACATGTTTTCAACTACTCCAGTCATTCCTGAGATATTTGTGGTTCTCCTACGAACGTTCTCCAACTGAACGCGGTATTCCAGCAACAGCTGTGCAAGTGCATTAACACTTAATACTGAAAGGTAATATAACCTTTTTCTTCTTATTTGGCTCTTCCCTGTTTACATGTCAGTATACAGCAACCTTTTGAAGCAGTGGTGCAGTGGAAGCTAACATTCTGCCATGACTCTCAAGCTCTTTTCAACAATGATTAATTCCTTGGTTGAAAATTTCCCCAAGATTACCTATTTACAAGGGATATTATGAACACTTGCATCCAAGGAAAGAAGGGATGTTCTGAAGAAGGTGGGAAAGGGGCTAATCTGGGGGAAATCTCATCAACTAGAGAGTTAAAAAAATGGGACTAGAGAAAAGGACTGCAGAGTCAGGGCAAGATGAACTGAAAACATCCTACTGTGGAAAACAGGAGAAGCATTTTAGTTTACCGATGTTGCCTGGTAAACTGAGTTCACAAGTGCAAATCATACATAATGAAGTCATACAAAGTCTCTCACACTGGACTTCATTGTTAGTGTGCCAATAAAACTGACTGATTAATTTACTTCCATATAACAGCAGGATAAAACAGCTGCAAACAAGGAAAACCTTGGAAATTAAATACTGGAAACATTTATAAAGTGAAAACTAAAGCAATCACAAATACAGTATGTATCAACTGTGGGGGTGGAAAACAATCTGCAGGGGGGGAAAAAGAAAATGAATCATTAGGATAGTGACAAATAGTTATTAATACCAGAGAAAATTAAAGCATGCCCTGTCAAAAACAATTTGAAGAAACACTTTTGAAGTAGATTGTAATGATCAAAACAGTTCATTTCTAATGTCAAGCTTCTTTCAGTATGCAATATTCTGTAATATTTTGACACTTGTTATTTAAGATAAAATACCTAAGTAATATTTGTGATAAACAACCTTCTCTTTGCTCTTCTTGTTTGACTTTTCAAGCTTCAGTTACCAGGTATATCAAAAGTTGTGACACTTTTGCCAGCTATAATAAGTATTTGTAATAGAGCCAAACACTGTTTCTCAGGTTTTTTTAAGAATAGAATTCCCTACTCATAGCTACAGCCCTTCCCCAAAAAAGAAGAAAACGAAGCTGCTTTAATGTCACTGCTTTTATTTCCTCCCTCTAGAAGACTTTGGCAGTAGGAACATTGAAGGTTAAAAAAACCCATGAATTTGAAACAAAGGGAGGACTGCATCACAGTAGCTACTTAAACTTCTCTCATAATAAAGTCACTAGTATACAAAATTCTATTAAGACTAAGAGCTTTAGAAACTTCAAGCTTTCACCCAAACTTGCTTTTCACAAAGTCAAAGGTAAAATTACTAGTGACACCAGGAAGAGCACAGCTATACATACCAGAGAAGTGCATCATTTTATCCCATCTTTACCCTTTTTCCTGTTACATTTTTAATTCAGATAACCCTCCCATCACAGAGACATACAATTGCATATAACTATGAAGACTACCCTTCTTTCACTGCCAAGGCCTTGCATAATCTGCTGCAATTTCTGTTATATTGAAAAATTTACCTTTTCCTCTCCCACTTCCCCAGTGTAGCCACTGTACTATGTTGTTGCAGTCAACAGATCAGAGGAAGCACAGCACCACCCTACTGTCTTTGGTTCTTTCCTCTGTAGTTCAGGCATGATGCCAACTGCTACAAAATAAATCTACTTTCCCATAGGTCTGGGAATAAGGAAGCCTCTAGGAAGATGGAATGAGAAGAAGGTTGTTCCAAAAGCAGCGGATGTCATATGCACCTTCGTATGTCCTCAACACAAGCACAAAGCAATTGCTTGTCCAGAGATAATTAGGTCTAAAATAATAATATTTGGGGATTAAGTAAACTCTCAAGCTGTACGGGACAGTTTTCCCCTTTATAGCCCTTTAAGAATTACTTTAAAATTGTCAGATAGATATCTGACATGCTAAATTCAGGTTTTCTATGAAGGATCTAGGTAACTATTCAATATATTAAGGGTATAAAGTATTTACCAGGATTCATTATTTAGAAACAAGGATTAACTAAGATTTGAAAAGAACTTCAAATGCTAACACTAAGTTCAGGAGAAATTGTTTGTATAGATAAGATTAAAAACAACAACAACAAAAACACCCTAAAAATAATAGACAGCTCCAGAGAAAATCACCAGTTACGACAACGACGGGTTCAGAAATACAAGTTTACCCCACTCTGTATCATGTAGTACGTGTTCAGCATGAAGACAGACTGACCCCAAAGTATGTCGTCAGACAACAGCCTCGGAAAGCTGGAGCACCACTCCATATTTAGTCCATTTGCTTTCTGACTACACCCTATAATTAGAGAACAGTTTCTCATGCTGCCCTTCCCTTGAGCAACTAACGTTCTGGCATTCACAGAGTTTTAAAGCAGTATTAGCTCTGGCAGTTGACAGAAATGTTTCTGCCTCAGGAGGGTGCAATTGTGGATGATCTTTTGGACAGCATATGATCTTCAATTCAAGACAGAAAAATGGGAATAACCCTGCATACCATTTTGTGCTTTAAAGCATGCAAGACATACACTAGGAATTTGGACTTGTAAAAACTAATTAAAAAAAAAAACACAGTTCCATTGCACAGGTCTAAAACCTTGTCTTACAACATTCTTCTAGTTTTGAATGGAATAACTACTTTAGGATTAAAAACTCTTTATAAACTTATATCTGACAAGCGCTCAGTGCATCTGGACACACCTGCTCTCAGCGTAGTTTACTCTGCTGCTTTAATGCATAACCAGAGAAATTAAAGGCAATGACACTCTGCACAGGGGTACGCTGCAGCTCACATGCCTACTAAATATACAGATCCCATTGTGAATGATAAGAGAAAAATATAACATCAAAGCTTTAAAATAGCAATGCTACAGAGGTTTATACCATATTGCACCCCTCAAATCACACTTTTCTTTTAACTTATTGCTTATGTACGCTAACAGGCATTATTCTGGGAAATAAATTTGGTAGGCATGAACTCTAGTTGCAACACGATTGCATTTGACAAATATTTAACTAAGTCAACAGGCAGTATCCAATTACACAGTGAAAGTTAGCAGCAATTTGTTCTGGAAATACTTACTTCTGATGAGGTCACCATCAGTGTGATTTCCCCAGACAGGCTTGTCTTGTATCTCTGGTTCTGTACTTCGGTTACTGGAAGGCTGCTTTAAGTCTTTATCTCCTGTCGCAGTATTCTCTTGGTCTGTTTTTTTTAAGTCAAAGGAAATTTTAAGGTATTAGTTTCTATGGTATTTTTCCTCCAAGTGAACAAAACTCACCTTTGAAAATTAATACTGAGAGCATAAAATATAGCTTGTAATAGCATCTCATGTAGTTTCCTTGCAAATAATAAAGCTGATTTTCAATTTGTTTTCTTATCCAGATCAAAACAATCCAACTTTAAGAAAGTTTTTTAGTCATATTGTATTTAATCATGCAAAATAATACTCAGCAGCTTTCTTACAAGGTATAGTTGAGTTTGTTTACATTTGGTTACCTTCCACAAAATTTTCAGACAAAACTTTAAATCACTTTATCACATTGGTTCTTTGCCCATGTACATGTGGCTTTGGCACATGAAAAACACAAAAATTCCACAAAAGTCTGTTCTCCGTTATTTACATTTGAACATATAAGTAAAGACAAATATTGTTGGAATTTAAAAACTGATTAGTACAGAAATTCAGAAATCTGACACAGTTACTTAGTTTTTGTTGAAAAAAAACACCCTTTAAAAGCCATTTCTGAATAAAAGCCAAAGTTTAGCCTATGACGAAAAGAAAAATGCTTTCTTCTGTCCAAGTATATACAAGATACAGGAAAATTTTCATGGTAAGGTTATTTGAGAGATTCTTATGCTTATTTCAAAAGATAGCAGACCTTGTTGGTTTGATGATTTCACCAGTTAACATATGGAGACCTGCATTTTCTCAAATCAGGGTAAGTGACAGCTTTCATTTTCACTGTCATTAATGTTTTAATAGTCAAAAACACACACAAAAAAATCTTTCACTTTTTGATTGCTACACGTTTTTCCAACTGTCCTTCAAGGAAACATTTCCAAGTCTAGAATTACTTGGTTCATTACTCACAGTGACAAGTTATCAGTTTATATCACTTACTAGGGGGATCTGTAAAACATTAAGTTTTCAGTCTTGAGTATTTTTTGAGTACACGTACAACATTTAATATTTATAGTAAATTTAAACAAGCAACTGCTGAAAAGCCTGTTAGGTCTATTTATTTGTTTCAAATAAGAATGCATTTAGCCTGTTAGGTCTATTTACTTGTTTCAAATAAGAATGCATTTATACACCACTTCTCACAATGCAATGATACCATGTCCTCTAGTAAAGCAATGATTCCACTCCTGGGACACAGAAAAATCACTTACTGCTCCTGTGACATATTAAAGGTTAGTTTCTTTATGTAACCAATAGCAGTTTGATTTTAAATCCTAACTTTCTGCCTTTGTTATCCACCCTATTAAACTGAGGCACTGAGCATCACTCAAAATAATATATGCCATATTGTATGTATAGTAGCATGTGCCTTCAAGCACTGCTGCTCCCCTTCTATTAATTTCTGCCTCTGAAACGTCTGACCCAACTACATCTGTGGTACTTCACTTACCTCTCAGCCCTCTCTCCTATCATCAGCTCTTCAACAACTTTTGAGTATTTCCTCATGTCCATCCTGCGATGAACTGTTTCACTGGGATTGCCCTAAAGTTATTGAAGTGACTGGGAAGATACCCATTGACTTCAGTAAGTTTTGCATCTTGCCCTGGTGACTTAATCTCACCTAGATACTCACCCCAGCCAAAAGATCCCCAGATTTTTTCAATCCCTTTGACATACATTAGATATAAATTATCTCTACCTGAAATCTATCAGGTACAAATCTGACTGTATTGCAGTACAATGATTTGACTGTGCAGTTAGGTATTTAGGTGCAAATGTGTTTCAAAAGTGTCTGAGAAGTACCCTGAAATAGTCTGAATGAAAATAAGTAGCTTCTCAGGAAGAGCTACTGTCAAAGAAATGAAAGCATTGTACACTCTGATTTCCATGCACACTAAGCTTAAATGAGCTATTTTAAGAGATTTTGCTTTTAAATTACTTTACTGCATTAACACCAAGATTACAACAATATTTGCCCTGCAGTGGTAGTACAAAACTGGAGAGTTACTGTATACAATTTTCTCAACCAGCGAGATACTGCAGCAGACATGGCAAGTGCTGCAGCCGGGCGCTAGATCGAGGTAGATGACGTGCTCTGCAGACTGAGGGAACCCTACAACAGGGAGTGAGAGGCAGGCAGCTCCTGACTCTTGGTCCCAGCAGCTGCCTCCTCAGCCTGGTGGCAGAGCTGCAAGAGGAAGCAGAGAGGCTAAGGAGCATCAGGAGTCAGAGCAAGAGACAGACTGGTGGAACCAAAACCTGAGCTCCCTGCTACAGGAACAGAGGCAGACACCAGTAAAAGCCCCTGATCAAAGGGATTTAGTATCCTTCCTCCACTGGGATACAGGCAGGGACTTAAAGAGATGTGAGTAGAAGCAAGTCCACCAACAGGGCAGAAACCTTCCTTACCCACACCTCACCAAGTGCCTCTGCACAACAGATATGAGACTCCAGCTGTGGAAGATCAACCAGAGGAAAAGTGGGTGATGACTTGCCTACATCAGAAGAAAGGCCAAGACCAGAACAACACCCCCCCCACACACCCCGTATTACTACAACTGCCGCAAGGAGGGAAAGTAATAGTTGTAGGAGATTCTCTGCTGAGGGGCACAGAGGGTCCAATAAGTCAAGCAGACTCTACTCACAGGGAAGTCTAATACCTCCCAGGAGCTCAGGTAAGGGATATTGCTAGGCAACTCGCCAGTCTAGTAAAGCCATCAGACTACCACCCGTTACTGCTGTTCCACATGGGAGGCGATGAAGCTGCAGTACATTGCCCAAGGGTGATTAAAAGATATTCTACGGCCTTGGGACAGCTGGTGAGGGAATCTGGAGCCCAGGTGATTTTCTCCTCTCTCCTTCCAGTAACAGGTGGTGACATTGTAAGGATCAGACAGGACCAGTCTATTAATACATGGCTCCGTAGCTGATGTCAATGTAATAACTTCAGATTTTTTGACAATGGGATGGTCTACACGGCATCAGGTTTACAGGTATCAGATGGAAGCCACCTTTCTCAATGCAGGAGGAGGGGTTTTGCTTGCAGGTGTCATTGATAGGGCTTTAAACTAGATATGAAGGGGGAGGGGAGTAACATCAGGCAAGCTGCGGGAGAACGCACAATGGTTGGAGGGTTCGGGTGATGGCATGGGCCCTCTACCTGCTGCCCCCGGGTATGCCATGGCACAGCTGAAGTCCTGTGGAGATGAGGGGGAGGCTCCTGAGGTAGTAGGTGTCAGGGAGAAAACTTCTGCAGAACACCTTAAAGGAAATAAAGGGTGTTCCACTAAGAAAGTGATGCAGCCAACACCCCAGCTGAAGTGCCTCTGTACGAACGCACACAGCTTGGGCAACAAACAGGAGGAGCTGGCAACTACTGTGCTACTAGAAAGCTATGATCTAGTTGCCATCACTGAAACTTGGTGGGACGAATCCCATGACTAGAGTGTGGCTATCAATGGCTACAGACTGTTCATAAGGAACAGACTGGGAAGGAGGGGTGGAGGCATTGCCCTCTGTATCAGGGAATGGATGGAGTGTGAAGAGCTGTCACTTAAGAGTAGCCACAAACAAGCTGAAAAGTCAGGGCAGTCAGGGGAAGTCCCTGGTGATTGGAAGAAGGGTAACATTGTGCCCATGTTTAAAAGGGTAGAAAAGATGACCCTGGGAACTACTGACCTTCCAGTATCTGAAGGGGGTGCATTAGAAAGCTGGTGAGGGAGTCTTTACAAAGGAACATAGTGATAGGACTAGGGGAAATTACTACGAATTGGAGAAGGGTAGATTTAAAATAGACATTAGGAGGAAATTCTTCACAGTGAGGTTGGTGAGGCACTGGAACAGGTTGCCCAGGGAAGCCATGGATGCCCCATCCCTGGAAGTGTTCAAGGCCAGCTTGGATGAGGCCTTGAGCAGCCTGATCTAGCAGGAGGTGTGGAATTAGATGATATTTAAGGTCTCTTCCAACTCAAACCATTCTACAATTCTATGATTCTTGTACAGGATAGGACTTTGCACAGATCTACTATTTCACATAGTAAACAATGAATGGCTCTAAGGAAACAATTTTAGTATTATGGGACTCTCAGTGTTCTACATTACATTTTGATCTAATAAATTTGAATGAATGCAGAATATAATCAGTCATCATTATTCATAGGGACTTAGTTTTCATTCCTCTGCTTGTTTTCTGTTAGGTGTCTTCTTAATTTTTTTATTTTTACTGTATAGGTTGTATGTGTATTTTACATGTTTACTTTTATTATTCTAGCTGGATATGGTAAATGGCCTGTAAAAGGCATGTAAACAATATTAAGAGTTAACAAGAAAGAAGTAAGAGGCACTATTAAAAAGTAAAAATCCCTGAAGTTGCAATTGAACACCAAACAATTTTGATAGGAAATTTACAACAATTAACATTAATTGAGCACCTGTTCTTTGATCTACTGAATTCATAAGAAGACCTCCCCATTAAAATCCATAACAGAAACCTACACCAGTGACATCAAATACTTATCTGATATCTTACTTTGTACTTCAGAATTACCCACTGGAGCAGCTCATCTCCAAGCACACCCTGCTCTCTGAGTGCAGTGGGCTGACCCTGGGCAGCAGCCAAGGACCACACAGCCACTCATTCCCTCCCCAGCCCTCAGCTGGACAAGTGGAGACAAAGAGCACAAGTGAAGAAACTTGTGGGTTGAGACATAGTTCAGTAAGTGAAGGGAAGAGGAATTAAAAATAAAACAAGTGATTCAAGGCAATCACTCACCACCTCCCACAAGTAGACCGATGCTCAAGCCAATCTCTAAGCAATGGCTACCTCCCCCAGAGACTCCTCCCCTCAATTTTTATTGCTGAGTGTGACATTACATGGCATGGAACATCCTTCTGGTCAACCTGAGCCACATGTCTGGGTTGTGTCTCCTCCCAACACCCTGTCCAACACCAGCCCACTCACTGAGGGGAGAGAGTGGGAAAACAGAAAACCTTGGCACCGTGCAAGTACTGCTCAGTCACAGCCAAACCACTGGTGTGCTAGAAACCTTGGTTTAGTCACAGATCTCAAACACAGCATCACAGGGGGCTGCTATGAAGGAAATTAACTTTGTCCAAGCCAGACAGTACAATGAAGCTTTAGAAACAGCAGACTTTAAGCAATGTTTAAGACTGACTTTTCCACACATCTCTTCTGATGCACTACAGCACTGAAAACAGACAAATTCTGGTGTTCTGATTAATTATTTGGGGGTTTTGCCTGAATGCGCACCAGGTCTCAGTTTTAGTACAAATGGATTTCTTGATTATTCCCTTATAACAGATAGCTGGTGATGGGATCAAAACTTTTTTTTACTTATTCTAGAGGTGCAGGTACAACCAACCACACATGAGGACAGCCTTAAGAATACTACAGTCTGTGTTCTGTTGATAACACTGTTTTCATGTTAGGTGAATAAGAGTAATGATAAGAGTAGTTTATGAAAGGTAACACATTTACAAGTCCAGTAAGAATCAAGACAAAGACCTTAATCCTCTCTCATGTGCCAAGCTTGTGTCAGAGAAGCTTTAAAAAAGCCTACAGCTGGCACAAACACTAATGGCTGGATCTGGCCATGGGCAGGTATGGCTTTTTTATACTGCATCTTCAAATACATTTATAACATTTCTCTCTTTTAATCAAGCTTAACTTTAAGAATTTCTGTGTAATACTTCTTTAGCATTTTAGCTTCTGCTTCCTTTAGTAGACCCTTCCATTCTCATGTGACTAACCCCCAAAACTGAGAGCCAAGAAAAAAAAAAAAAAAAGAGATGCTTTTCCTAGCAGTTCAAATAACAGCAAGAAAAGACTCATTATGTTCTAAGCCTGGCAGCGCTGAAGTAGAAATCCAGTCTCTCTTCAAAACCACAGTAAGTTACTCTAGTTCATGTCACAAAAGCAACATAGTCATCTTATCTAGCACAGTTCAGACCCCAAACCAGCAACCTGTGTGGCTATGCATCTCTCCTAATCTAACAGCAGTCCCTGGGCTAAGAGCTCCTCATCAAAAGCCCTGCAGGAGTAAATCCACACAGAGTACCTTGTGATTTTTCCTGAAGGTAAGCGTGGTCACAAACTCTACTTCTGGAGAGATTAATGCAAGTTAAATGTTTAACTAAAGAAGAGAAACAACATGCTGGCAAAGTATAGAATCGTTAACAGCCCAAATCTTACGTATATTACAGACAACTGCTAAGCCACTTGGTGAAAAAACTTAAAATTTTAATCACATCTCAAAATTACTGTTCCATGAAAGAAGTGAACAAAGAGAACTTTCAATTTTTTGTCATTTAGAATTATTAAAGTATATATACACTTCATATAAATTGTTTTTACAGTACATAAATTCATTTTACCATAACCTTGTTATATTTATTTTTAAAATTACACAGCAATACATGTATTTCATAGAATCAAAACCTGTTTTCACAGTTCACATTGATTGTTATCTTCTGTTTTAGTTTGGAGTATGTGCCTCCAGTTACATACACTTATTTGCATCATGACAAACCCGTCTTACAAGACTTCACCAACACAATACCAGCAGACTGGGTCAGCAACAAGACTACTATTACAACAGCCGTATCAAAAAGAAAATTTAACAGCCAGAGCTGTCAAGAAAGACTTATGTATAGTTAGGCAAGAAAGGTATACAAGGCAATCTCTCCAGATCCCTCCCAGTCCTGGGACATAGATCAAACTGATTACTGAAAATTTCTTAGAACATCCCAGTGAAGTATCCCTCTTTTCAGAGCTAGTTTTATTCTGCCTTTCTCTATAAAAGCATAGAGTATATTGATTGGACATCAAATTAATACACAAAAATGATAGAAAAAAACATACATAATGGATGCACATTTGCAGGACATGCCTCAAAGAGCTCAAGTATTTGACAAATAACCAACTTTTCTTCCCCAAGTGCTTATCCATTTGCACATTCATACTCCAGCTGCCCTCATAGACACTGCTGCATTTCTTGAGGTTACACAAAAATGGGTCTCTGTGTGTTCAAACATGGCACCATACCTCAATGCATCAGCAACTATGCAATCTTCAGTCTCTGAATACACAAAAAAATGGGAACAAGTGCCCACCTTAAATGGGTTGCATGTCCTCAGAGTGCAGTTACGAGCTGATTTCTATTCATTAGATGACACATAAGCCTATATACTGATTCAGCCATCTCTTTCAAGCATGTGACCTGTGTGAGTGCTTCACTAGCAACAAACCAGACTTGAGAAACAGGTTTAGAGTCTGTCTTATTGACACAGGGACACTGTGGATGTAAAATGAGTTAAAAATCCTGTCACTGTAACAACAGAAGGCTTTGTTGCTATTGCACGTTCACTGTCTGTTCACCAACAACATGGTGACTGCACCAAATGACAAGTAAAGTAAAAGCAACTGCTGGGAAAGGCTGATGGCAACACGAGTCCACCATTTCCATCAAGGACAGAGGGACAAGCAGAACGGACTGGCACAGTGGAGTCACTGTGACTTCTAAAAATGAAGAGTCAGCAACAGTCTATGAGGAACACAAAAGTTGAAGAATGTTTCCAAAAGGGAAGATAACAAAACGGTTCCCTGTCTGAAGCCTACGGCAGCTGGGAGGGATTGAGAAGCATATGGCAAACACTGCATTTCTAACACTTCCTTTGTTCATTAATATCCTCGCTGGCAAGGAACCACTGAGGATGCTATTTCCTACCAAAAATTCCACTGTTCCCAACAATAACACAAAGGAACCGCGATAATACCAGGTTTCACAATGCAACCATTAACAGTAACACCCACCAGCTACTTCATGAAATGCCTACAATTTTTAGGCATTTCACATAACAAGTAAGCTCAACTGTGCTATTCCTGTAACAGAATGCCTATTCCAGTTCATGATTTGCCTGAAACGATGTCATTTCATTAATGACTGGTTGTACAATCTAATTAATATTGATAATCTGCAAATTATGGAGTTGGAAGCCTTCATTTAGATGTCTGATTGTTTCAAAACTAAAATAACTGATTTTTTTTAAATTTCATTTCAGTGGTTTTCATTTAAATGTCTCATCGCAGCTCTCAGTGGGCTCAAAAATGCCAGTGAAAAAATCAGCCTCTTAAAATTAGAGCAATTCAACTGACCTTCTTGAAAATCTGTTACACAGAAATTCCAGGTGCCAGCTATGAAACAACTATGGACGCACTACAAGTTGAACAGCCCTGGTCAAATTTCAGTCATGATAAATAAAAAAATTAATATCAACATGCGAATAGGTACTCTGTGCTATTAAAAGCATTAAAAAGTTCAAATGTATAAGTGAAAATGGCTTCTTTTCACAAATAATGACACTAATTGTCCTATGGGCAGTTATAGATTTATGTCATTCACCCAACAATGTTTCACATCTGTATAAAACCAGTTTCACATGAGTGCTAAGCAAAATTCAGTGGCTATGGCTGTAATAGCAACAGAAGGTGCCAGTAAAAGTGGGCCTGTAGAGTGAAATAGCTGATTTTAAGGACACAATCCTCTTTATACGTGTACCAGCAGCTTTCTAATTTGGACTAGCTCTCAGATTTAATCTCAAAGGCTGTAGGCTTACTAGTGGTTGGAGTGCATTAGGCACATTCCTGCAGTGTATCTCTCAGACTATTGTGTCCAAAAGCAATACAGCCCAAGTCACTCCCCAGGATCACTCCACAATGCAAACCAAAGCAGGGGTGGACAGGAGATTTACTTCAAAACTGCATTGCTGATCCATATGAAAACACTAGCCTAACACACTCATTGCTGGATGTTATTTATTAGGAAAAAAAACAGTGTTTGAAACAAAGAGGAAACTAACTTCTGAGGGCCTGGAATGAAAATTTAGAAGAATTATTCTGATATAAAATTAGCCTATGAGATGGAACTAAAGTATTTCAAATTTGACACAAGACTTTACAGTCAAATCTATGAAATACAAGTCTATCACACCCATGTGGACATGAATCACTTAACTGGAACAGCATGTGAAACTGAAAGCAGAAGTATATTTTTATGACAAATTAAGAGTTAGACATTCATAAAACTTTTAGGTATTTTAGTCAGTAACGTTCAATAAATGCCTTAGTACTGACAGGCATCAACAAAACAAATTAACACAGATTCACTCAACCCTTGTCAGATTACAAGAGGGAACACAAACATAGACACAGCATTTGGTAAGTTTGAGCAATCAAAGTGCACTGGTTAACCATTAAAACAAAAATCCATTACTCATAACAGAGGCACTGCTGGTAAATGCAATAATTATGATGATAGTAATCGTTGTTGCCTCAAGAATATCAAAACATTCCCCGCAGTAAGTTTTCTTTCACCCTGCCTCCTCTAGCCAGCGCGTTCCTTTAGTGTTCCTCATCATGAAAACAGTTAAGCACAGAAAACATGGAAGTCTGAATCACATCCATGAAAAGGAGCACATGCTTTTTTCTACTTTTCTGAATGGAAGTATTAGGTGCTGAATATGGTTTCTTCAGACACCAAATGAGAACTGCATCTCCATCCAGTAACAGCAACATCATTTGCACACAAGATAACAGTCACTTACAGAACGTGACCCTTCATATTTCTACTGCGTTTCTTCCTCCCCACCATCAGCCCCTTAAAAAAAATAAATTCTAGTAAATTTCCATCATCTAAAGAGTTAATAGAAAGTTATTATAGTTTAAGTGCAATTATCAGTCTCAGTTTCATAGTAGTTTTGTATTATTATTATTACTTTATTGATTTTCCTCCTAATTTGAGAAAGCTAAATATTATTCACTTGTTAATTCTAGGTTATATTTGATCACCAAGAAGCAAAAGTAAAAGTATTCCAAATACTTCACAGATGACAGTCCTACATTTTCTAAAATGTGGCCTGATACTCTAAATATAGTTTTGTGTTCAATTAATTCTCTCTTGCATTCCATGGTTTATTCAAATGCAGAGGATTTAATGAAAGACATCTACCCGTAGTCCAGGTAATAACCATTATATCATCTCTAACATATCTTCCTTAAAGATGGTCACAAATTGTCTAATTCCTTCCTTAGGGACATTATTTTGGTACCTACCAGTGGAGAAAATACTTGATCACAGCCTAGCAGAAGTGGGTAGAGCATAGAGATGATGCTGTTCACCGACTACACACAGGTAGAAGTAGTCATAATTTGATTCCAAGGCCTTTGGGGCTACAGGAGAAGAGACAACATGACCAGGGTCTTGAACAAAGGTGCACAAGTGGAGCTACACTTTTCGAAGTATGCAGCAAAAAGCAACTAGATGTTTGCAGAAATTAGGTTAAACCTTTCATCCTGTAGCCTATACTTTAGAGCAGCAGGCTTCACTGGCACAGACTGCTTTGAAGACTGAATTGGAGTTTTGACACTGCCACAGAAGACCCTACAATTTCATTTGTGGAGGGGCAAAGTCCAATAATCTCACTGATATTTATGCATTAATTAAAAAATCAACTAACAAGAAAGAACAGTGCCAGGAGAGATGTTGAGAGAGCATGTTGGTTAAAGTAACATACAAACAAACGTAAGTTGTGAAAGCCAGGGCATGCCACACCTGTGGGCCAAACTATGTCACAACCCACAGTTTTCACCACATCCACAACTGATGCATATCCCTGCAATCTACCTACCCTTTATTAATTTTGTCTGTTTTTTAATTAGGTTGTGGGATACCTATTTGTTGAATATTTTAAATTTGATTGAAGTTTCTTTTCCTTTCACAGAAAAATAGAATTCAGCTTCAGTATCTGAATGCACATGACAGTAAGCAAAAGGAACACTTTAAGGATCTGGATTTTTTGATGACAACTCACAGAACTACACAAGAGAAGTTTATTCCAGGGATATAAGGTATCTATACCAATTAAACAAGTATAAAAAGAACATTAAAGTTTGGTATTATCAATCAAAATTTTCTCACTAGAATTCACTTAATACTTTATTATATATACAACATAAACCACTTTTTTCCTAATTAAGAAATCTTTTTTCCTAGGTGGACACAGATTCCAAGTATCTCACTGTAAATATATGGAGTCATCACATAAATACAATGAGGTGATTCTAAGTAAAGTAGTAGTCACTTCAAACTACTGCAGATTTTTCCAAACATCTCTACCCTATTTACAGAAATAATATGAACTTCAACCACAGATTTCAAAATCATCACCAAATTCTAACAAAGTCAGTGTACTTTTGGATGTCCCAGGGATAGTATAAAAGAAGTAGAGGACGTTGAAAGTCCCAGACATACTAACTTACATCTTCAGTCCTGGAATATCTGGACTACCTTACCCTGTAACCACAAACTGCAAAGCTGACAACAGAAATGCTGGAATATAGGCTGGAAATGTTATGAACTCGCCTCTTCCTCTTTCCACCCCCATTTCCCCAACAGACTTAGGCCAGAAAAAAACAACAAATATTCACAGTTATCCTTAAATCTAAATTTATTAGAATAAAAATTATGTATTTGCATGCTGAATTCTGTAAAAAAAACAGCCTTGTCTTTCTGTGAACTACATACATTCTTTAAACTTCAGCATATGCCTTGAGAGGTGTGGCCAGCAAGCAAATCTGATCAATATATTACACTTGTTTGTACCTTATGAAAGTAACTTTATAATCCCCCACCTCAACAGACTCACATAAGGCTTTACTTCACAGCGAAAACCTAGTTTGAAGTGACACTGTAAGAATGAGACCACTTTTGAAGCTCGTTGGTTCACTGACTTACAACTTCAGTAACCTTGATGTATGGTCTACCATGCAGCACTTAACCAGCATGGCCACTTGATTGCATGGCAGATAAAAACAACACATCGAAAATAAACATGTATCGCAGATACTGATGTTTCTGGCAAAACCACAACTCTAACAGTTCAGTTCTGCATGCTTGATCTTCTATATCTAATCTTATTTATTATTATTTGTTACTGTTTAGAAGTTATGAGTCATTCTCTCGGGCAAAAAACCCCAACAATAAGATAAGTATAAGCCAATTTAATAAGTCTCCCTGCCAGAACATTTTTTACTTAGCTACGGATACTTTCTGGTTTCTCGAATGAGTCTTCAACTTTGATTTCACATAGCTATTGATTTTCCGAGTTACAAAAACATGACTGCATCTTTAATCCACAGTTGCACAACTGTGTTACCAGGCTCTGCTCCAGTTAACCAGTTATGAATAAAGTTACAGTTTCTGAACAAGCTTATTTGTTCTTCAGAGACCTTTTAAACTCCTGTCAGAACTCTGGGAAACAAAGCTGTAGCTGTAAACGAAAAACAAATAATTAAGTCTCACCTTCACTGAGCCGGACTCAGGAGAAAAACACACTTCCCTATTTTGAGGACAACCTGCAACACACCTTGTCAAACTTCCCTACATGAAGGTGATTGAGATACTAATGTGTTTTGTGCAAATGCAAATAAGACATTAGTTAAAGAATTTCTAAGATGAATGTACTTTTAAACAACCTTTACAGCTGATACAGAACAAGTTAATACTCTCAGAAACTCGCCTCGGCTGCAGCACCACAGAGTAATCTAAGACAAAACCGGCAAAGTGAACCAACTTGAACAACACTCCTGCTTCTGGATCCGCAAGACCTGGAAGGAGAGCTTTACAGGAAAGAGTTTCTAAACACAAACGCAAAGCTGAGGAAAAGAAATCTGTTTCTAAGGAGCAGCATCTGCCTCTGAACCACTGCAGTTTTTCAAGTACTGAGAACCAGCGCTGACACCAGTTCTTCTTTTTTCTTTTTTATTTATTTCCCGCATAGGAATTTCTGGTTAAAACAAAAGAGGAGGAAGAGAAAGTGTTACAGTTACGCCGGGGGGGGGGGGGGGGAGGGAGAACGGGGCGAGAGAAGAGGGGTTAAAACTCACAAAACAAATCAGTAAATGCCTCATTCAAATAAAAGGCGCAACAATTAGAAAGAAACTTTAAAGCAACTTACCTCGAGGCAGAGAGATCAAAGAGCTGTTTTCAGTCGGAGCTCGCTCTGGCCCTTCAGGCCCCGGAGGAAGAGGTTCTCTCACTTGGGACATCTGCCAGCTCTCGCTCCGAGGAGTAAAGAGCCTGCACCCCCCTCCAACAAAACTAACACGCGACCCTGAAGGAACAAGCAAACGAAAGGGCTCGTTAACGTACTTTACGCAGGAAACTCACGGTTCGGGGACGAGGGACCCGAGGAGGGACAGCAACCAAGGGCGGGCGCGCCCCCCGCCCCCCTCTGCGAGCGGCCGGGGGGGGGGTCGGGGGTCCCGGGTGGGGGGTCGGAGGGACTCGCCCGCCGCGGCGGAGCCCGGGCCGCCCTACCCCAGCATTTCCTCCCCGGGAAGCTCCGCGCCGCCGCCGCCCCGGCTCTTCCCCGCCTCGGGCAGGGGCGCGCACACGCGGCCGCTCGCAGTCACTTCTTCTCCATCATTTCCGGACAATGAAACATCCCACCCCGGCGGGCGGGCGGGCGCCGGCCGCGGGAGGCACCCCCCCACCAGCACCCCCAACCCCGGGCAGCCGAAACTCGCCCGGCAGAAAGAGGGAAGAAGGAGAAAACAAAACAAGAGCCCGAAAGGGGAGGCTGTCGTGCCTGGGCAGGGTTTGCAGCTGTAGCGCGGGGCAGGCGCTGGCTCCGAAGTTGCCCCCGGCCGGCGCCGCAACCGGTTGCGCCTCGGAGGCGGGGAGCGAGCGCGTGGGGCGCCCCCAGCGCCACCCAGGCCGCCCCGCAGCCCGGCCGCCCCGCGCCGGCGGCCCCGGGAAAGGGCGAAGAGAGCCAAACGTAGACTCCTAGAGTGCTTTGAGTTGGAAGCGACCTTAAACATCATCCTGTTCCAACCCCCCTGCTACGGGCAGGGACACCTCCCACCAGACCAGGCTGCCCGAGGCCCCATCCAGCCTGGCCTTGAACACCTCCAGGGATGGGGCAGCCACAGCTTCCCTGGGCAACCTGTGCCAGTGCCTCACCGCCCTCATCGTGAAGGAATTCCTCCTCATGTCTACTCTAAATCTGCCCCTCTCCAGTTTGTATTCATTGCCCCTGGTCCTATCACTACCAGCCTTTGTGAACAGTCCCTCGCCAGCTTTCTTGTAGCCCCTTCAGGTACTGGAAGGAAGGGTAGAACAAGTGTGTTTCAAAAGTTAAGCCCAAGAGAGCAAGCTACGTCCTCTGCTGTCACCTGCCTGTTAACTGTGCTTTCTCTATATTGGAAATACATTTCTTTCAGATGGGACAGATTGATTTGATGCCTGCCTCACGCTGTGCTCTTGCCCACCCCGTGAAGCACTGCGGTTATTGCTCAGCTGTGTGCTGGTGGCCATCACCTGCACACCGTGCCTTGCTTACACTATCACAATAGATGACCTTCCTTTAATGAAGTGTGCTCATTTTCAAACTGTAATTTCCTTAAAACTTAGCAGGTAGCTTTATTACTGTAGTTTAGTAAATATATTTTACTAGTATGTCTCACGCAATCAGGTGTGCATCATAAGTGCTAAGGAATATGCTCAGGTATTGACAGTGCACCTCTTAAAGTTTACAGTTGCCCTCCAATGCTTGCAAACCAACCCCAACAGCGTTAGTACCTCGGAAGGAAGTATTTCTGTGTGAGAGGCTTCCTCTTATTTCAGAAGTCATCGGTAATTTTGCAGCACTTTATAGCTTTATTATCAGTCATTACTGGTGCAAAAGAGAAACATGGTTGAATTAATAAGAAATGCTATATAACGTGCATGCATTTTCCTCTGCAAAATACTGTAATTTTAAGTATTTAAGTAACCTAACATGTTCCTTGGTACAACATAGTCTTTCTTTAAACTTTTTCATGACAAAATGGAAAAAGAATGTGCTCTGTGGAGAAGAAACTATGTAAAAAATCCATTTCAGGCACACAAAGTTATTATTGTACTGAATAATATTGGTCTCAATATCTACATTTTTCATCTGTGAAAACATTACATAACTTTCCATAGCGCCTCCTCTCCTCACTGCCCTGGGGGTAGAGCAATTTGAGACATCAGGTAGAAAGACTTACCTCAAACTCTCAAGTGAGTCAGTAGCAGAAGAGAGCTTATGACTCATGCGCAATGTACAAGCTTGTATTTTTCCCTCTGAAACTGGAAACATAGCAGAGGACAGTGGGAGGAGCAATAATTTAGCCAACCACACCCTGCCATCAAAATATTTCATTGGATAATGATATCTCTCAGGGGCAGTTGCCATCCAGGGCTGGTGTTTATTTTGGTTTTTTTTTTAAACCTTATCTATGAAACCCATGTGGCAAACTACATGGCGTTCATTTTATCTTCTTATAAAAGGTGATGGGATGAGTTCATCCTGCCAAGGTTCAACTATGTAGCAGCTTATGTAGAATTTGAAGTAAGTAAATGAATGGAAGTGGATCTTCGACTGATATAGCCATATTGCAGCCGATGCAGTGGGAGATAACACTAAGCAAAATCAGATTTTAAAAAAGGTAAGAGAATTCAATATATGAAAAGCACAGTTCACTGAAATAGCGCATTAAAAATATTGTGTAACTCATAATACATTACATTCCAAAGATGGGATGATTGCAAAAAGATGAGTTCAGATGTAGCCACTGTTAATGAGATAGCACAGATGGGCAAAGTTCATTGGTTTAAGCCAATCATACAGCACTTCCTGATGGTACAGCATAGTTCTAATAAAAAGTTTTGCACAGCTAATACTTATTAGCTTATACGCAGCTAATCTAAATTAATTAATTAAGTTTTATTACTTTTCTTTAAATATATGTATCATTCTGAAGTTCTAGTTACTGAAAATTGTCAGGAAGCAGCAGCTCAGACATTAACATCAGCAGCCTTCCAGCTAGGCTGCAAATATGAGATACATTGCGTCTTATTACAACAACTGAGGTATAGGCTGTTGCAAATACATGTTCCAATATACTCTTCTGTTGCTAGATCATAAAATTCAGGTATGGTCTTCTAGACCATAAATGGCAGATTTGGGATGGATCAAGAGAAGCTCAAAACGCTTCTAAATCATGGAATCATATAATTGTTTGGGTTGGAAAGCACCTTAAAGACTGTCTAGTACAACACCCCTGCCATGGGCAGGAACATCTTCCACTAGATCAGATTGCTCAAAACCTCATCCAACCTGGCCTTGAACACCTCCAGGGATGGGGCATCCACAGCTTCCCTGGGCAGCTTCTGCCAGCACCTCACAACCCTTATTGTGAAGAATTTCTTCCTTATGTCTAATCTATATCTGCCCTCTTTCAGTTTAAAGCTATTACCTTTTCTCTATTACTACAAGCCCTAGTAGAAAGTTCTTCTCTGTCTTTCCTGTACATCCCCTTTAGGTACTGGAAGGCTGCTAAAAGGTCTCCCCAGAGCCTTTTCTTCCCTAGGCTGAACAATTCCAACTCACGCAGCCTGTCGTCACAGAAGTGCTCAAGCCCTCATCTTCGTGGCCCTCTGATTTCACTCCAGCTGGTCTGTGTCCTTGTGTCATAGGCCACAGAGCTGTTTGCAGACAAGTATAGTTTGTAGGCAGGTAAAAATTTCCCAAAAGAAAAAAAATCAAAAACAAAACTCCAAGATATTTTCCTTATTAAAAAAATTCTGTAAAACAAATTCCTATTTAAAGTGGAAAAAACGCAGAATATAATCATATGCCTTCAAGGCAGAATTGGTCATCACTTACTAATCTGAGCTTTTACACAAGCCATATGATAGTTGTTACCTCTAGTCAAAATAGACTGGTCACTGAAAGAAAGAGTTTCAAAAATATTTAAACTGTTTATTTAAGGTAAACCCACAATATCCCAAAATTAACAGCTGCAAACTTTATTTACTTACATTATTTTAAACTTAAGCTATAATTCCAGCTTGAGTTTTCCAAGGCAAACTTTTAGTCTTTCAGGTATTTTCGGTATCAGATAGTTTCTTGTGGAGGAGTTTTGGATTGCAGTATTACTCATCTCAACAACACTGTACAAAATCTGTGCATAACTCTTAAAATAATAATATTTTATTAGAAATATTACTGCTTACACAGTGGAGTGATCAGTAACTTTTACTTATGGATCAATGCAGGTGTAGGTAACCAGATTTTCTCCCCATCCTAGCAGTTACCTCTCCGTTCTCAAGGCTACTCTTTAGGTTATGCTGACTTCCTTCCTTCAGCTGGAAAAGAGGAAACTGGAAACATTTTACATCCTTCTTAACACCCTGCATCACTTAAAAGTTTTTGAACGATGGACAATAATATTTAGTAAATCTTATTGTGATGATTGCTTGTGCCTTAGTAGCTGTGAGTTCAAGCTATCCTTCTGCTATGCCTGAGAACAATATTTTCAACTTTGTAATACACATTTTTAACACGTGTATTACTCTAAATTGCATAGCTTTTTTCAGTATTAGATCATGGCAGGACCTCTCTCGTTAACATTTTATAATGGGGCAACACTGAAATGGGAAGACTGTTCTAGCTAAAATGGCTAAAGAAAAGACTTGAAGTTAAGATCAAATTATTAACAAAATAACAGAATTATAAGTGAAGATTATATTTTTTTAAAAAAAAAAAAAAAACATAAATCAAAATCAGAAATACATGCAGCACATGCATAAAGTAATGTAGGGAATTTGAAGGTCACTGCCATGCCTGGTTTGGAGTGCTTTTGGTTCTCGGTGTTCACGACCAGATTTGTATATTATCCTTCTCAAAAACGTCCTGTTTAAAGCCATGTAAACTGTCAGCACTGAAGTCCTATGGGATTGATGACCAGCTGGTCCAAACAGGGCAACCAACCCCTTCTAGTCCAAGGAAATCTACCTCTGTAGAATACAGAGAAGCAAATGAACAGTAGATTGCCTAAAATGAAATTAGAGATATACAGATCTAACTCCTTCCATAAGCAGAAATGGAATAAAGAAATGCATTCTCTTATAGATAAGTAGTTGGTTCCAGTAATGCTGTACATTACCCTGTGAGCAAGAGAAATTCTTTATACCGTAGGTGATTCTTGTCCAGGTTTGATGTCTTTCTGCCACAGGATGGACTCCACAGTGAGAAGAAAAGGAATGTGAGGCTTAATGACTGCTTTGTGCTGGCTCAAACTGGCAATTGAGAATTAAACTTGGTGTAAACGTGAATTTAAAATACAAAAAGGTATTATTCTCCATTTTTATTGTTGTTTGTAGTAAGTATAATAGTATAAGAAGTATTTTGCTTCTGTAAAATATTTTCTATGTGGATGGCAAAGGTTTCATTAAAATTGATCAATTATGAAGTAAAACAAAACAAAATATTCTGACATTAATTATTTCTGATGTAACTCCAATAAAGTCCAAGGAGTTGTGCAAAGATGACTGCAGCTCAACAAGTTTTATCCTTCCTAGGGTGAAACACATCACCTGGCGTGGTTTATAGTAGTTTCAGCTATTCCTTAGCAAGCTCAAGCAAGTAGCTTACTCGAGCAGGTAATAGAGCTCACATGAAAAAGTAACAGATCATATATTGAGGCATGCAAAATGATGTTTCATCGCAATGAAATGTCAACTAGTAATTCATTACATTTCTACAAATAAGTCAAGAAGAAATATTCAGTATTCAATTACAACTAAGTGTGCTGGATTGCAACAGTTAATTTATTTGCATATATTCACTTCAGTAATTCAGCTGTTCACTTTAGAGTTAATATTGCACCTTAATTAAAATACTTATATAGGACTTCAGAAGAAACCTGAAATTCAGCAAAAGTGAACGTTTTGAACACTGCTGATTTTTAGTGCATCCAAGATTATTTCAAACTTGTCTTGACAGTAAAGATCATCTCATCAAAGAAAAAAGGTGGACAATCTTTTGAGTTAATGGGACAGGAAATTTAAGGGAGTATTGATCAAAAAGTGTGTCTAACTGAACACAGAATGTTGTGGCATGAGCTATATGGAGGCTTAGTAAGTTTAGAATAACTTAATGAATTTACCTGAAACAGTCATAACAATTCTAGAGGCTGTATTTGTGGCAAGGAAAAAACCTAAGCCAAATATTTCTGTTGTTTTTCAGGTTAACTAGACTCCTTTTACTTCTGCAGGCTGAGTAGTATCTGGATCTGGCATTATTCAACATTAGTATTTTATGCACATTCCTTACAATTGTGAGTATTCATGAAATTTACATTACTTTTTCGCAGCAGTATCAAACTAATTGCCAATATCAAATGATATTTTAAAAAAATACCATATCTAGAATTCCACAAAAATAAACATACTTCCATATGGAAAGTATACCTAGTTAATCCTTCCAAGAAAATATTGAAATGAAAAATACTAAACCAAGTGTATTTTACAAATAGAATAAATAATGCAGTGGAACAGAAGACCGTATGTTATATTACCGTGTGAGATCATAGTATCACATCAAGAGATCTATAAACACAGAGTTAATTTTGTGCATCTTCAATGTGAGTGTGTAATACACAGTACGTTGGCTCCTTTTGAGCTCCCAGGGAATGCACTATGAAGGAGTACTAAAAATATTGTGCATTCTGTGTTGCATTTTCATAATATAGAATGTTCTTACTTACACATTGTGTATTACTCCTAATACATATTCAGAGCATATATTGTAACAGCTCCTTTGGAATCACCATCATGTATGCTGTGAATGTGTATTAACAGTGGAATGCATTTGCATATTATGAGCCCATAGTACTGAATGCACAATCAAATCTTTGATAAAAAGTCATTGCTATACATACAAGCAGAATTTATTTTCTCATGCTTCTCACTGACAGCTGTGCCATCTTGCACAGCCATTTCTCACTCATACCTTTACAGCTCACGAGGAAAAAAGAGTCCAGTATCGCAAGAATTGTATGAATTATAGTTTTCCTGAAGTAAAAAAAAAATTATAAGGTCTTTTTTTCTTCTCTTCATTCTTTCTGATAATTATAATCAATATTTTATTTAATTGTCTGAATATCTGCGCCTGATTTTTCATTTTGTAAATGACTGGACCTAAGGTCTTGGCATCACTCATTTGAATATTACGTGTAAAATACAGCTCGCAGGAGGAACAAACATAAAAATAGACCTCAGTCAGTTCTACTAGTAATGTTAACTATCCTTTTTTGTTTGTTTGTGTATTTGCCTAAGATAACAGGGTGGTTTGCCAGGCAGGAACCTAGAATTCTCTAAATTGGACAGAAATAAAATTAAAAGTAACACGATTACAAAACTTCATTTGGATCAAAAAGTTATTGTTCTTCTACATTGACAGATGAGCATCCTGGCAACCAATGCAAGTAAAGGTGGAAAAAAAAGCACCCTTACTTGTCTAAAACAGGGAATTAAAGAAAAGTAGTCTTCTGCCTCAGTTTCGTGCTTACCTAAACAAAAGTAATGCAAATCTTGGTTCCAGGACTGGTATAATTCTGTATCTTTAGTCACAGGGTACCGATTTTCCCAGGAACTGAAAGAAAACATACTGGCCTTTTGCCCGGTTCCCTTCCTCATCCTTCAGTCTTTCTGGAATAGCTAGAAAGACACAAGAAGAAATTCTCTGTAACTTTTCATGGACTGCATAGTGATCATACGGAGTATTAGTTTTAAAATACTTCCAGTTGTATTATTTTAATAAGCAGTACTGAAAGGTATTTTATAGTTCTGATATCACCACAGAGACATTAACTCCAACAAGTATTCAGATAAGCATGCTGGCAATTAATGACAAGTATAAACTACCAACCATAAAAGAACAAAATATTTATGCATGACTATAATAATACTTCAGCTAAAATATTAGTAAAATCAGAAAACAGAAATTAGATTCAGAGAGTCCACATTAGGGCTGGTACTTTTGGGTCACATACATGGGGATGCAGTCCTGCACACTGAATAATAAGCACAATTATGTTCTCAATTAATACGTGTACTATCTGCCACATATCAGGGATAGAAAGTGTATGCGTGTATGTGGATGTGAAATCACTGGGCTTCTAGTGTTTTCCCATTAAAAGTAATGGTCACGTTTTAGTTTAGCGAGGAAGCCTATTGTACCATATGAATTCCTTCATTTCCCTTCTCTTTCGTCTGTGGTTTCTGTCAAACATTTTAAAGTATTAATGAAAATGCTGTAAAAGTTGTAATGTTGAAGTATAATTTTATTTAACGTTGTTTTACATTATAAAAGCTACAAGCAGGCTCCTGTAAACTTATACAAGCAGTTATTTTGAGGTCTGAACTGTTTTTTTTCTTTTATGACTGTAAGTAAAAGTAAAATAGTACTCAATTATTCTATAATTCTAACATAACTAGGTGTTCTCTCTTAGAGATTGTTTCAAGATGCAAAATGCTAGCAGGCTATAAATCACCTTGATCATCAAAGATCAACAAAAAAACAAGTAACAACTTTTCTGTGGTTTTCCAAAATGAGCTGCACATCTTCCCAATAAATTATTTGTATTTTCAGTTTAATACAGTTTATTCTAATATAAGTAAAGTTCTGAAAACAAGGATCTACAGCCAAGTAAAATTTAAGCAATTGTGTCGTGGGAGCTTTCACTGTAGAATTGTCGGTGTTATAGTCCTGGATCTCTGACCAGTTCCTTGATCTTTGTCTGATTTTGTTATGATAGTAAAATAATTTTTTTTTAAAGTCAGATTTGTTAATGTAGTAGTGCTAAACCAGCCCTGAGCTTGATATAGTACTCTCCAGAATCTATAGTTAAATTTTCAAGCACAGTTTTATTGTGGGCTTGAAGAAGATTTGGCATTGGAGTTTTAGGGTAAAAGGTATTTTTTTAATTAGTTTACAGCATGAATACAGTGAAAGAGTATGTGAAGGGAGTAGCACAAATACTACTGCCATTTTTTTCTCAGACATTTGCCACTTGCGTTGGGGACATGAGATGTTTGAGCCCACTCCATTTTTCGCCACTGCAGCATCATTTTTGGAGGCTGGGAATGGGAGCGCTCCTCTTATGGACACCCCATGCTCTCAGCCCAAAACAATAAATACTTCTCACCAGAACTGCATCTTGCTGCTTCATATTACCATTTGTGGGTAATTCTGAAAAAGAATCATATAAGAATCAGGAAAGGGTTATTGAAATCTTCAGAAATATCTAATTTATCATCCATTGAATTTTCTTTTTATAAAATTGGCTGGAAAAGGCAAAACACCAGGGTAAGCAGGAACACAAGGTTATTCTGTTCAATGGCATGAGGTTTAACAAGGCCAAATGCCGGGTCCTGCACTTGGGGCACAACAACCCTGTGCAGTGCTACAGACTAGGAGAAGTCTGTCTAGAAAGCTGCCTGGAGGAGAGGGACCTGGGGGTGTTGGTTGACAGCGACTGAACATGAGCCAGCAGTGTGCCCAGGGGGCCAAGAAGGCCAATGGCATCTTGGCTTGTATCAGAAACAGCGTGGCCAGCAGGTCCAGGGAGGTTATTCTCCCTCTGTACTCGGCACTGGTGAGACCGCTGCTCAAATCCTGTGTTCAGTTCTGGGCCCCTCACCACAAGAAGGATGTTGAGGCTCTGGAGCGAGTCCAGAGAAGAGCAACAAAGCTGGTGAGGGGGCTGGAGAACAGGCCTTATGAGGAGTGGCCGAGAGAGCTGGGGTTGTTTAGCCTGGAGAAGAGGAGGCTGAGGGGAGACCTCATTGCTCTCTACAACTACCTGAAAGGAGGTTGTAGAGAGGAGGGTGCTGGCCTCTTCTCCCAAGTGACGGGGGACAGGACGAGAGGGAATGGCCTTAAGCTCCGCCAGGGGAGGTTTAGGCTAGACGTTAGGAAAAAATTCTTTACGGAAAGGGTCATTGGGCACTGGAACAGGCTGCCGAGGGAGGTGGTTGACTCGCCTTCCCTGGAGGTGTTTAAGGCACGGGTGGACGAGGTGCTGAGGGATATGGTTTAGTGTTTGATAGGAATGGTTGGACTCAATGATCCGGTGGGTCTCTTCCAACCTGGTTATTCTGTGTGTGATTCTGTGTGTATTCTTTTCTTTATAATACAAGAAAAGGAGCTCTCTCTTTTTACATCCATAGCTTCTAATATCTTGTCTTTACCTTTATTAGATTTGTTATGGAATAAAAAGTGGTGAGTAGCACCAACAAGCTCCCATGACAGAGGAGACAGTGTAATACCTTTTAAAAATAAAGCAGAAGGTATTTGATCTCATTTTCTCAACATGAATGAGTTAACTTGGGAGCAATGGGGTGACTTTGGCCTCACATTGATGCAAACAAAATCAGAATCTTGACCCATGGATACAGCAGCCTGTGAAATACTACATTAGTTTGCTCTGTGGTTTGCAGGGAAATACACAGTTTGGGAATTTGAAAAAATAAAGTAAACGTTTTATAAAGACACAACATATTTCTGTACGTGTACATTGGTGTTTGTCTAAGTATCTGTCTAGACACCCAGAGTTAGCTACATTTACAATGTGCATGCGTGAAGGATATGCTACAGTAGACCATGAGATTATACATTTATCCTCATTTGTGAAGGTGGATGCCTAGAACTCATGAACGGAAAAAGATATATTATAAAGTATTTAATCCTAATCAATATTTATTAAAGGAGACAAAGTAACAGTAAGGCAAACCTACAGTATTTTGGAAAAAAGCAGCAAGCTGGATTTCTTATCTTGCAACACTTAATGAAGTTCTGTGATTTATTTTAACCCTGAACTAGATTTTAAAAAACCCTAATTATATTAATGTACCAAAAGAAATACAATTGTCACTTAGTTTCATTAAGCATGACAAGTGACAGTTCCAAAGATAAATGCTGAAACTTGTGAAAATTGCAAGTTCAGGTTGAAGTGACAATAATATGGGAGCAATGGGATGGAATTGTGCTACTCATTGCATTAATCAATACTACAATTTATTTTTTAATGTATGAAGAACATTTACTTTCAATAATTTATGACTAGGTTCTTTCTAGTAAAGTCTTCCTTTCAGTCTCTAGATTTTGATTTCATTTTAAAACACTCTGACTATTTATAAATCCACAGGCAATCTCATAAAACATCACTGTTGGGAAAGAATCAGTTTTCTGCATGCCATGTGCAATTTAGGAGATTGATAATATAACTAAATCAATTAAAGGGGACATGGCTTTATTAAGACTGGAAAAGTTGTAATATTGTCACCAGTGCTTTACTCTGTGCAAAATCAGATTTAAATTTGTTCAGTTTGTGATATCTCACTTATCTTTTCAAACCACAGGCTACACCTGCAATCCCCTAGCAAAATGTAAGTTTTCTGTTTCCAGTTGTGAGTACCCACAGTACTGTACCAAGTCAGTGCTATCTTTAGATCAGTGCAGCCTGTATCATTGTGTCACAGATCTGAAGATCAAACTGGGACTGAGGGGCTCCTACCATAAAATACGTTCATTACAACTTTATAATTCAAAACATAAATTTACACACAGACTCCTTGCTGCTGTGGACAGACGGAGTTTGCTTGTCTTATAGTTTGTGATAGCCTATGCAGTTGGGTTTTAGTACTTTGGGATAAGCAAACAGTTAAAATCTTTAATTTCTAATACAGTTAATGAGCAGTGGTAATCTGTGTGTACACTAGATGTTTATGGACAGCTGTCGGCAAGAATGCTTGCAACACCTACCATAACTATTCTTGGGCTATTTTCTTTAAGTATGGTTAAATAAAATATATACAGTAATTGATATGTAACTTTAAATTTAAAAAATGGCAATAATAAAGCTATTGTAGCAATCCCCTTCGTGGTACTGTAAAATCAGTATATGAAGCATTTCTGGAACAAATCTTTAACTGGTTCAGGATACAAAACCCTTTCCAAGTAAGTATACAAGCAGTAATGAGTGTCAGACAGTACTGAAAACTACTCCCTGTCAACAGGTCTAAGCGTATCTGTGACCCCATTAGAGACAAGAAACAATGCAAACATTTTCATGCTGAATGTAAATAAGTATGTCAAGTGTAAGTTACCATGAACTTGTATAGAATAGCTTTCTCTGTTATTATCACACATTTTTATTCTCTGTGTGTTGTATAAGCTTTAACTTACGGACTTGCAACTTACATTGCTCTTTACATCTCCTGTACACCTGGCTCATTATTCTCATGACCTACCAAAATTCTCATATAAATGGGTAATATCTCTTAAACTTATCAGTCCAGTTTGATTAAGAGACAGTGTTCATAGTGGAGGAGTGTATGAGGCAATTTATGCTTTTGAGGGTGATTAAATACTGAAGTGGAGCCAAAGCTTTTGATAATCACAAGGGCTAGTTGTTGCTGGAATATTCTAGCCACATGAACGTTCTACCCATCAGCTAAAGAGAAGCACATTTAACAAACAACATTAAGAAGGCAGATTTTTCTAGGTAAACAGAGGTTTGAAATTCTATGACATAACTGCAGTTGAGAAGCCCTTTTCATGTCCCATGAAGGACAGGTATAGGTGAAGTGCATATAGAATTCAGAAGGAGTATACTCCTCTTCCTAAAGGCAGAACTAAGGACAAATAATTGCATGAGGGAGTTACCTGTGTAGAAACTGAGGACTGAGACTGAAATGCGAATAGTGATTTGAGTTAGGATTTATGACTCATTTTCATATTGCTACTGTAAATGAGTAACAATTATCGTCTGCCAAACTGGCCTGTTAGCATACGTTGGAAACAAGTTCAAAGCGGCTGTAGTTCTCCAGTCTCATGGGAACAGGCCTGTTTCATTTATACCTCCGAAAATGTAAATGAAGTAAGGAATGGACCTAGGAGAAGGGAGGTTCTGGTGGAAAACTCATAAAAGCTTGGAGAGGAAGCTCGAGTTGAGGGTTTGGTTTTTTTTTAATTTTTGTTTTTAGTCAATGCCTTGTGTCACAAGTAAAAGGCCAGGGATACTACTCCATGTTTATTTAGACAGTGAATATCAAGAGACTCGACTCCTATACACAAAATAGGAATTCTTGTTTATTTTATTTGTTTACAAGGAAAGCGTCACTGGTACTCATGCGAAAATGAGGTAACATCTTCTGCAGCTGAACTACTAAACCCAAGAACATTAGGCTGTAGTCTGGTGACTTCCAGAACTGGGGCAACTAATCTGTTACCTGCCCAGTGACATTTCTCATTATCATTGTCTTTCATCCTCTTCCTCTGAACTCAGATGAGTCAGTCTAAAGCTGTATAAAATTCAACCCTCTTTTCATTTAATGGAAACAAAGAAGGTGGAAGAAAGGTGCTAGAGAGATAGGAAGGCACATTTGGAGAGCCTATCCAAGTAGACGACACAGAAAGCAGGTAACACAGTGGCAAGCTGGCAGTTTCTTAACTCTTGGTCAGAATAGAAGTACAATGTACTGTTGCAGAGAAAAAGAAAAGGAGACAAATGTGCCCCAACAGTTTTTTGTCTTCAGTTTTCTGACTGTCTCACTTCATATGCACTAGGAATGATTCACAGATAAAGGGAGGAAATCTGAATTTCTGAACATACCTCATAGTCTTTTTTAACAACATCCTTGCAAGGACTGGAGATGGACTATTACCGGATGGTAAAATACATGAGTACTTTTATTTACAGTTCCTAGTTGTCTTAATTTCAATGTCTATTTTTTTCTCCCTAGAAAATTTCAGAAGGGAAGAAGGTAGGGAAACAGGAACATAGCATTGCAGGAGGGCACTGATTTTCACTCCCCTTTGCTCACAGATACCCCGTAACTCTTGTCACACACGTGGTCTCATTCAGTGAGAGGGAAGAACCAGGGAACAGCTGCATTGAGGCACTCTGGAGACTTTCCTAGAGCAGGCAACATCAGGTATTTCAGGAAAAAGTGAAAGAAGTCGGTGATAAACGTGTGGAATAATTACTTCACATCTACACATGACAGTATCTTATACTAATTTGCAAAGAGTTGCTTTTCCCTTACCTCAGACATCAGGCTTTGTCCATAAAAGAGACTGTCCCAATGTTTATACAGTTCAATCAGTACATTCTTTTCATTGCAAAGAAGTTTATAAAATCTCACTCTAATGTGATGTGGGATTCCATTTTTGTCTCTAAAAATCTTACAGGCCTGAAACCGAATACAATCTCAGTGCAAGAGTCCCAGCTGCATTTCTTTAAGCACATAGTTTCCTCTGCATGTACCATCTGCAGGAAACCTCAACTCTCTTCTAAAATATACCACATACTTTCAGTTTATCTACAAGCAAAACATTTAATCTTTGTGTGCCTTCTTTTTATTATCTATGAAATAAGGATAGCAGTGTTTCCTTCCAGGGAAGGTTATATTTGCCTGAGGTTTGGGGATAGCAGGCACCAACGATTTCCAAGTAGTAATTATTTCTTAGAAATCTCAGGACAAGAATTTGAGAAGTCACCAAATACACCCATCATTCATCTTCCACAGGACCATCTCAGAAGGCCCTTTAGGAGGCAACATTACCAGATTTTCAGTCTTGTCCCACTATCAGCATTAAATTTGGCCTATCTCACCCGTATTGCTTCACCCACTTTCGCTTTCCTCAGGCAGTCAGAAAGGAAGTGATGACAAAATAAGAGCTACCACCAAGACAGCAGGGTAGTTATCTCTGAAAGCGTAATGGGCCATGGTTTTAGAACAATCCCACAACACTGTTTAGAAGTTGACTGGCTTCTTGTTGAGGACATAACAAATCAGTTTGTTCATTCTTGGGATGATAATGCCATTTCACTGAAGTACAACTGAGTTCCTTTTACATTTTTTGTGTGCAGCAAAAATCCCATAAAAATACTGTTGAGCCTTTTGAAATGAATACTTCTTGAAGCGATAAATCTGTTAAAGGAAGAAATGGTTTCTGGGCACCAGGTCTGTATGTTTAAGGATTTGAACTTTCTTAATGCCTAAAACCTGGAAAAAAAGTCCAGAAAGGACACCCAATTAGAAAGATAGTGACTCATCCTGACAAAGAGATGGGGGAGGGAGAAAGGGAGGAAGGAGGAAAGAGATCAAGGTTCACAACAAAAGACCTATTCATTTATAACAGCTTGGCTGTGGAACCATTCCAGTAAGCTCAAAAAAAAAATTATCCATTAGCTGGGAACTATTTTCTAAATGACAGCTTACAGCCCTCATCTGACCACCACCAGCTCCCTTTTCACATTGAACATAGCGAGGTTTGCGTTGTCAAACACAGCTTGCCACCTCTTCTGGACATTGTAGGGGAGTGAGGCAGAGTAAAGTAGAAGTGCCCTGTGTGAAACAAAAATCCCTGACCTCCCGCAAGGGAGTGCAATTCTGTTCAGTTCCTCCCAGGCTATTTTAAGAAAAGAGTACAGACTAATAAGTTTAACTAGAGTTCTCCTCACACAAGAAACAGGAAGATCATTTTAGGCTAATCGAGTTATTAAAAATAAGTTCATTTAATGCCTCAGTATATGATCTCAACAGTAATTATTTGCAATTTTATATGAAGCTGCTTTATGTTAAATGCTGAATCACACACTGAATAAAATCATCATCCTACTACCAATGTTCTTAACTATTAACCAACAGATAAACATTTTTAATGACAAATACTGTATACTTGTCAAACAGCAGGATTTTTTTAATCAAGTTATTCTCTCCTAGGAGCACTTCCTCCTCAGTTATAAAATGGTATAGCTGGAACTATTAATATTTTATGCTAGGGACTGTGGATACAACTTTATATAAAAGCTTTTCTTTATCTGAAATGTGACTGTTGCTGTAAAGTTGGCATTTCTACCTTTTTCCAGTATTTTGTTGTGTATGTGTTCAGAGATTAGTTTGAGAAAAACGAGTGTCTGGTTTCATGTGTGTTTATTTCTCTTGACACATACGTCGCATCCTTATGTTAGTTTGCACTGAGACTCTGGAGAAGATGCTGGGAGAATAGTGTGCAGTTGATCTTCTCATCAAAGTATCAGCTTTTCTAAACGTGTCAGTCAACTACAGCAAAAAGTACTCTATATTACAATATATGCTATCTGATTCACCTTCTTACAGGGATCATCTTTATAACCTTTTCTCATGTGGATATTCGTAATAACACCAACCCTATGTAAATGCAAAGTCTACATCTGTATCTACAGCATCTGTTTAAAGTAAAAATGCAGTGAGCAAATGCTTAAGTACTTAAAACAAAGTATTCAATAATTTATATTTGGGTGTTAGGTTTTAGTTATATAGCAATGGGGTTTGTAAGAATTCCTTGCTTTCTTTTCTTAGTTTAGTTGGTTACTTTCAAGCTACAATGAGGAAGTAGAGATGAAAGTGATCATTGTAAATAAATACTCGTATATGTCCAGTTTCTCACTAACAAGGTTGTATTGTACAGAATGCAAAAAGTGCACAATAGCTGCTTTTTTTAACTTCCTGAGACATGATAGCTCTTAACCTAGGTTTGCAGGTACCTTGAAATATTTATGAATAATACAATACAGAGTCTAAAATCTAATCTTCTTTTATGAATACTGGCAGATTGTAACTCAGCTCTGCAGAAGGCCTAAGAAAAATGGCAGGGCAAGATCAAGCATTTGTTTACATCTCACCTCCAACAAAATATAATTTTACTTTGGCTGACCTTTAAGTAGATGTAACAATTATGTAACGAAGAAACCACAAGCCAAATAGAGAAAGAGAGACTGCAGGTCACACAGTCCAAAATGTAAAAGAAACAAAATCTGGTTATGGTTTTATCATGAGGAGTCTCTCTAAGTTTTATGTGCAATGCTGGACTTCTAAACGTTTCTAATTTAATGGGCAAATGTATCCAGATTTTAATAGATCATTTCATTTTCTAGGCTACATCAAAGAGCAAGATGACCTCAACACATTATCAGGTGTGAAAAGAAATCAAAAAGTCCTGAGCCCAGCTGCAGGGTAATTTCAGAAGCCTTCCTGTCACTGCCTGGCTCCTGTCTTCTGGCAAATTAGGTATTTTTATTTAAGAGCAACATTTACCTGCTTCATAGGAACACTGTGAAGATTAATTCATTTGCATGCCATGTGAAATATGCTGGGAAACAGAGCTTAGTGTTGGAAGTGCAAAGGGCAGTTATGATGCTACTAACATACTGCTCAGGAGAAAGCACCTGACTGACTCTGTTGGCTTTAACCTCTTTGCTCTGTCACTCTTCACAGAACACATTGGGGCAGAAAGAAGGGGGCCTCAGGGTCTGGCTCTTCTTTCCAATCCACAGTGGAAAATGCTCTGTATCCCTCAGCTCTGTATCCCCAAGCCAGTGCAGACTGCTTCCATGTCTTTAAAGTAAGGTCAGGTGTTGAGTCTTGCATAAACTTCTCTCCTGTTGATGCCTGAGCTTCTCTGCCAAAAGTGCTTGTAGCTGAGGTTGAAGCTTAACATATTTGCAGAGCTGATAATCAGGCAGGCTTGACTCTCAAGCAAAACAAAGAATGGTCAGCTTGGCTACATAAGTGTAACCCATATATCACGTTCCACTTGATTACTTAATTCTAGTTTGTGGGCCTAGTGGAGTCCTTAAAACAAAGAAAGGCTTAAAAATCCCTACCTCCTCAGACTTGAGCAGTCTTAAAAAAAATTAACACAACAAAAGGTAATTATTAATAGCAATATAATATTTTTACAATGCACCCTCAAAAAAACTCCAACTTTTTTTTTTGTGGCTACAGTAGCAATGCTCCTGTGCTCCATCCACAGTGTGAAAATTGATGTATGTTTGCATATCTTAATATCTTAAATAAACTTGTCTATGAAGAAAACTATACCAAATGAAACATGAAGCAGAATTAAGCACTTTTTAATTCTATTTATAGGGACATATAAGAAAAGGAATCTGTACCAACTAAGACCAAGTTCAAAGTAGCTCATTATCTTATTTCTGACATTAGCCAGCAGCAGATGCCTTTGCAAGAACGATTATATTTCCTGGGTCTACACTAGCAGGCCACACATATTTGACGTTCAGAACTAGCCAAACTAGTTCTTTCTTCTTATTCAATAACCTTTTAACACCACAAATGTCCTGCAGTAACTTAATTACTTGAAAAGTTTTTTTGTTGGTTTTTTTGGACTTGCCGTATCCTGAGTTCATCTAATAGGTGCTTTTTCTCACTAGAAGAAACAGTGCACAACAATTCCAGTTTTAACTCCTCTATCACCTTGATGATTTTATAAACTGTTTTTACATCGCTCTTAATTAAAAATAATGTTGAAACCATTTCTTACTCTTGATCATCTTTGTTACCATCTCTGTATCTTTCTGACTTGGGGAGGGTATAAGAGTAAATCAAAAGTATCAGAGTATTGTTTAGGTTGGAAAAGACCTTTAAGATCATCAAGTCCAATCATAAACCTAACACTGCCATGTCCACCGCTAAACCATGTGCCACATCTACACTTCTTTAAAATATCTCCAGGGATGGTGATTAAATCACTTCCCTGTTCCAATGCTTGACAGCTTTTCAGTGAAGAAAAGTTTCCTAATACCCAGTGTAAATCACTCCTAGCACAACTTGTGGCCGTTTCTTCTCGTCCTATCACTTATTACTTGGGAGAAGAGAACAGCACCCACCGCACTACAACCTCCTTCCAGGTAGTTCTAGAAAGTGATAAGGTCTCCCCTCAGCCTCCCCTTCTCCAGGCTAAGCAACCCCAGTTCCCTCAGCCATTCCTCAGAAGGCCTGTACTCCAGACCCTTCACCAGCTCTGTTGCCCTTCTCTGGACACATTTCAGCAGCTCAATGTCTTTCTTGTAGAGAGAGGCCCAAAACTGAACGTAGTATTCAAGGCACAGCCTCACCAGCACTGAGTACGGAGGCATGATCACTTCCCTAGTCCTGCTGGCCACACTATCTCTGATACAAGCCAAGATGCTATCTGCCATCTTGGCCATCAGGGCACACTGCTGGCTCATGTTCAATCAGCTGCCAACCAGCACCCAGAGGTCCTTTTCTGCCAGGTATCTTTCCACCCATCCATCCCCAAGCCTATAGCATTGCATGAGGTTGTTTTGACACAAGCACAGAACCTGGCACTTGTTAAATCTCACACAATTGACCTCGGCCCATTGATCCAGTTTGTCCAGGTCCCTCTGCAGAACCTTCCTCCCCTCAAGCAGATCAACACTTCTGCCCAGTTTAGTGTCATCTGCAAACTTACTGAGGGTGCACTCAATCTCCTCATCCAGATCATTGGTAAAGATATTAAACAAGACTGGCCCCAAAACTGAGCCCTAGAGAATACCACTTGTGACCTGCCACCAACAGTATTTAACTTCATTCATCACAAGTCTCTGGTCTCAGTCATCCAGCCAGTTTTTAATCCAACAAATAGTACAGCTGTCTAAGAAATGAGCCACAAGCTTCTCTAAGAAAATAATGGGAAATAATGGGAAATAATGTCAAAGGCTTTACTAAGTTCTGGGTAGGTAACACTCACAGTCTTTCCCTTGTCCTCTGGGTGGGTCACTTGATTATAAAAGGAGATTAGATTGGTCAAGCAGGACCTGCATTTCATGAATCTATGCTGGCTGAGCCTGATACCTTGGTTGTCCTGCATGTGCTTGGTGAGTGCACTCAAGATGAACTGTTCCATAATTTTCCCCAGTACAAATATCAGGCTGATGGGCCTGTAGTTCTCTGGATCCTCCTTCCTGCTCTTTTTCTAGATGAGCATCTCGTTGGCAAGCATCCAGTCACCTAGGTGCTCCCCTTTTAAACAAAACTGTTGATAAATGGTGGAGAGTGTCTTGGCAAACTCCTCTACCAACTCCCTCAGTATTCCTGAGTGGATCCCGTCTGGTCCCGGTCACATAGCAGGTTGCTACCTGCTTCCTCCTAGGTTATGGGGCAGGGGCGGTAATTCTGCACGTACAGTGTTCTGCACATACAGTGTTTTGAGACAAGGGCACACTATGAAGTTACAGAGAGGTGAAATTATATTTTCTGTTTAGAGCTGACATTTTTATAGAACTGTTTCTCTACAATGATGCACTATTTATAACCTGAAGTTCTCATTGCTGAGCAACAGGTTGTGTATGTTAAGTTAGATTTATATATAATTAAATCTGAGGTTATTTTTCCTCATGGATGTCACTTAACATTTATTTACATTTCATTTCACATACTTTTTTATTACCGTTGTGTTCTAAAACTCTTCTCAGTTGGTCCTCATCCTTCTCTCCTGAATAGCTTTGTAATATCAGCAAACTTCATCATCTCACTTTTCACCCTCATTGCCGCCTTATTTTCTACTATGTTGAAGAGCACACATCTACCACACACTTTGTAGGGCTATCCTAGTAGCCTCCCTCAACTGAGAAAATTGACTAAATGAAGTTATTTTTTCACTACGTTTTGAGCAGTTATTCATTCATTCAAAAACATACTCTCTTTCTCAATGGCAGTGTAGTCTGCTTTACAGGTCCTTGACAAGGAACACTGTAAAAAGTCTTTTGGAATTGCAAGATGACTTTGGCACCTGGATTACTCTTGTCTATGTGATTGCTGACTCCTCCTATAAGGTATACTCAATTTTTGAGATGTGACCTTGCTTTACAAAAGATACACAGCTTTCTCTCACACAATATATCATATTTATTTATGCCTACTCGTTCTGTTCTATTCTGTTTGTATTTTCCCAGTTCAAATGGGAACAAGTAATTTCCTTGGATTTAGTTTTTTTAAGTCAGCATCGCATATACATCTTTCATTCTTTAGCTATCAAAGCATTTTAAAACAGGTTACATAATCTAGCATCCTTATACCTAAATTACTCCAAAGATTTTATTTCATACACACCAAGTTATCTTTTAGTTTTATAACTTATTTTCTCTGATTTCTTTTGTTGAAACAGAAGCTTTGATTCCAGAAGCTGTTTTTCAAGGGCTTCTGACATGTAACCCAAGACTCTCCACAGCTGACACATACAGAAGTATCTTGTAGTTTCAACTTCATTTTCCCTAAATCCTTTCTGCATACCTTGATTATCTAATGTCTCTACAAACTTTTTTCCTTCTTGTAAGCGTCTTGTTCTTCACGTTTGGAAAAAAAAAGAGTAAAAATATTTCTGTATAACTTTTGCAAGTTTTTCCTTAATTCATACTTTCCCCTTTTGGCTGCCCTTTTCTGTTTCTTCTTTAAGAGGTTTCTTCATTCTGATGTAGTACTCTTTTTCAAAATCTATGGGACTTTTGGCTTTGTTTTTCTGGCAATGAATTTGAAATTAAGTACATTATGGCCACTCTGTTATGCTAGGCTTCCTGTGTTGATTGCACACCAAGATAAAACAATTAAAACCTGCTATATGTCTGCTTGCAATAACATTCACATTATGACCTTTTACTTTACTGCGGAGGAAATTAAATGAACTCTTATGTGCTTAGAAAAGGACATTCCCAAAGTAAAGAAATTATGGTAGACTGTCATACAAGGCTATTAGGAGAGTGCCCTGGAATTTAAAATTGTTCTTCATCACCCCAAAGGTAGGGAACGTCAGTTGCCAAAAACTAGCATTACCCGGTGCAACTGACCTTCACATCAGCTCCAGCCAGTGGCAGCTGGATAATGTCCCATGCATATGGTGCAGCTGCAGACTGTTGTCAGCACCAGTTTGTGGTTCTCTGGCCCAGGTGGAACAGGTGATTGCTCCCACAGCGAGCGCTGGGATATTGTCTCACCTGACAACACATTCACCTCTTTCCCACATCTTCAATTCTTTTTACCACCTTTTTCTGGTTTGCATTGTCTTGCCACAGTATACTCTGGTGGGCTTTGTGGTGGTAAAGAGCAGTGACAGGCAAAGTCCCTGCACAGAGCTGCTTGCTGAGGTGATGGATCATATGTGGTGCAGAAAACATGGCTAAAAGAAATAAAGGGCAGCTTGTTAGAGATGCAGCCATTGTGTTGGGCCTTCCATGAGCACATGATGGCAGACAACCTGCAGTCTGGATGTCAAGATGATCCTCCAACCTGAAAATAGTCTGTAAGTGGCCTTTGAGCCCCACAAATTAGACTACGTGGAAAACCTAAACCAAATAGAACAGGCAACACTAAATAGTAAGAGGAAATAGAGATAATACTGCAAAAATGACTTTAAATGGGACAGGGATGGCAACTGATTTTTATACAGAATAGTTAATGAAAAGCAAGGGATGCTACAGTACGGTCAGTACCTGACAGGGTGGTAAATTTTATTCACCTAATAGGTAAGGCAAAATTTTAACTGAGAAGTTTGCATAATGTGATAGCTTTTGATACTCATTGCTATAAAATCATTCAGTATTTAGGAAGACTGACAAAGAGCAGCTCAGCATTTAGTCGGTCATAGTTTAACATTTGGCTTACAGTTTGAAGGATCTCAGCCAGGCCTGCAGCATTAGGCTCTCATGACTTATCCTTGTGGCTGTTGCCTGCAGCATTTGTAGTCTCAATCAGCTGTAAATGATTCTCTTGTAAGATTATAAAATAATTGCAAATGGCTCAGATTAGGAGGTGTGAATGTCACTTAAAGCTCATTTCTGTTTCATATGCTCTCCAGCATTCTCCATAGGCAGCAGATGAGGGTCTACAGAAAAACAGGAGCCTAGAAACAAACAATAATAACAAGTACTAATCAGAGCATAATAATCTTTTGAGTTGCACTTACCTTAAAAGATAATCACTGATATTCACACAGTACTGAATAAGCAGCATTTCATGTGGACTTCATGGTTACAGAAAGAAAATAAAAAATTTGGTTTCCTAAAGGACATCAGCAACAAAACAGGAAGAAAACATAGCTTTAAATTTAAACACTGGCTTTCAGGAGAGCTGCATTTTCTTGGTTATGACATAAGATCTTGTGTAAGCTTAAGCATATTTTGCATATTAACACTATGCTTGAACACTTCAGTTGCAATATTACGGCACATGGTCAGCAGTATTGACAGGCATGTCTTGGCATACTTGAAAAAGGGTACCTGAGTTATTTAGCTGGTGGAAACTTCTATTAAAAAGAGTCTAAGCACCATACTGTTTAGATGGCAGATGAGGGAATGGTTTCATGACAAAGAATCTCAAGACTCCACCAATATGGTCCCTATGCCATCCCTATGTCCCCTGTTCCAGAGGCAGCTGGGACAAGCAGGGTTTGCCATACATAGAAGAGCTACTATTTCCACAACCTCCATATGTCAGCATGTGACCTGAAGGGTCTTTCAACATAGAGGTGCAGTTAAGACACCTAGATCTATGGACCCAAGCATATAGTCCTCCCATGTCTCACCTTTTGTATTTTTAAAATACAGTAATAATACATACTTTGCTAGCGTGTGCAAACATTTGTTTCCGGAATATACAAGCTACTTAAGAGACCCTTGAAGAAAGGGCATTATTGAGTAAGAATTTTTTATTTTTGTATCAAATGCAAGCAAAGTGGGGTTTTTTTAAGCACTATTAAGATTTCTTCACAAAATAGAGGTGCCTGAATAAAAGAAAAAATGATTAGTGAAAAACTCAACACTAATTCCAAATATAGATGAACAGTATTTTATACAACGTAACTAACAGAAAGCAAATAAGATCTCAGACCTTTACTTTATTTTATACTTTCTTTATGTCCACAAACCCTAAAAGACGTGTACATACATTATACACATGCATGAGCGTAATGCATGTGTTCCAGCCACTTGAAAGCTTTTCATCTGCTTGAAGAACAAAGTCTATCTGCAACAGGATACTAAGTGCATAGGTGTCTTACAGGTTTATTTCTTTGTTTGCTTAAGATAAAAAAACATGCTTTGTGGTTTCAAATATAACAATTATGAATATCTGAAAGGAAAAAAAGTCAATAAATTATTTATATATTTGTCATATTCTATCACATAATCTTTACATTCATAAATATGTTAATCAAGAACTGTTGACTTTAAAATCAACAGTGTAGTAGCATGTGAAAAGTAGTCCAGTAGTTTTTCATAATAATAACCTTACTGATATGAAATTCTTTATATACACAAATATGATCTTTAAAATGGCCTCTACCAGCGTAAAAAATGGACAATATCATGAAACTTGTTAAAGCCAAGGTGAACTATGGCACCATATCCAAATGTAGAAAAAGACAATCACATTTTTTGACATTTCTGCAGTTGATGGCATTAAAATGTCAGCAAAGCTCAAAGCAAAAGTACACAATAAATTTGATATTACACCACATGTTTGATTAAGCCCAAGGGTGAAATTGTAACCTGCAATTTTATTCTGAGTCAGTAGATTTCTGACACATTTTGATTTTTAACAAAGGGAAACTCAGTCTTAAGGCTAAACAGAATTCAGCAGAACTGTCATGGTTTTATTCAGGCTCTCCTAGAAATTCATCTTTAAAAGCCCAGTGGACACAAATGCGTTAATAAATTTTATTATTTTAAAAACTGTTCCCAAGGAATTTTTTCAAATAGCAAAGCTATGACTATACTCAAAACACATACTATTAATTAATGATAAATGTGTTGTGAAACAGTAACAGTATTTTCTGATGAAAATGATACTATATTCTACTTCAGAATTTTAATACATTAAAAATAGTTCTATATGTGTACCTCAAGTTGTTAATTTTTTAAAATGCAAGAATGTTGTCTATGTAAACTTCAAGGATTTTTTCGCCATACTCATTTATAAAAATCTATTTATACTCATTATACAGTATATCATAATTCAAATAGGAGTTTAAAAACCTAATTTTGCCTCACGATGAAGAAACCACATCAGTTATAGTGACAGCTCTCTGTGAAGAAATGCTTGACTACAGATGAAAGAAATATAAACGGTGAAATCCACTCTGGTTTATGACCACAGAGCATAGTAATTAACTGACACATATTCCAAAAACTTTTTAAGAAATAGCCTGTTCAAAAGCCATGTGTTGTTTTTGTTGTTTCCTACTTTTTATCGCACTGCTGGGTGGCTCAGAAGTGATACTGTCAAAGCAGTAGTCAAGGACTGAAGTAATTGGAACTGCTGGGTGAAAAGACAAGCTCTGTACAGGAATTTCCTGCCACTCCGGTGACTGTGACAGAAAAGCTCTGAAAATGCTGGTAGAGATTTAGAATGATGAATAGCTGCTACGGTTAGTGAGAAATCTTAGAAGTTTTGTTTTATTTGCTGAAATATTAGCAAAGAAGGCTTGAAGCCTGTGACTTGTAAAATGTGACTCCAGAATGACCTCTGACAGTTGGGGTTGCTGTGAATGTTATGCTACTATTTATCTGTGAGTATGTTCAGGTCCTTTGTCTCATTTCTCAAAATAAAAGCACAACCTTTGTCCCACTGTTTGTCATTATTTATACACTGCAAGGTCAATTCCTTTATTTTGAGACCTCCTAATTTTACTGACATTATTTGTTGGGTCTGTCTTTTCTGCCGTTCTTGCTAATTATCCCTGTATTCCATTCTCCAGTCTTCAGAGATAAACTAACAAGGATATGTCCACATAATGGACTTCAAAGTAAATTGTTGCAACATTGAACCTAATTACCCTGCTGCTCTGTGGAATCTGTAACCCTGCTACAGGCATATGGGCTCCTGCTGCCTTGAAGATCCTGAACAAATAGGCTTGTGAGAATAACATCCAGCAAAGGCAGGGATATGACACTAAGTAGGAAATGTGAATAAGGATATCTATCAGCACTTTCAGGCAGGGAGCCACCCATCTCTTGGCTGGACACTGACTCTTTTCCCTGCTGAGGTTCTCCAATGTGAACTCTCTTCTGATTTTAGGTACTTAACATAGGCTGATCCCTACGTGATCACAGTGTAGAATCAGTAGTAGTAAGTTAGAGAGTGCAGGTTCCATACCCAGTAGACCCAACTAGAGCATTCACCTGGGACTGCAGGAGACCCACACTCAAATCCCACCTCTAACTAACTCAGTCTCTTAGGTCTTTGGAGAGCATTCCCCATGGTGCAGTGTTTAGAGCAACTGGGAATAAAAACAACCTCTTTATTTTTGGGTGTTTTTTTTATGGTATGATTTGAGGATGTCTACATGATTAGATGTAAGAGGAAAAACGATTAATTTTTGAAGTCTTCAGGTATTTAACCATTGGCCTGTTTGGCACCTCTAGACTATGTCTGTGATATCCAGAAATGCAAATTAAGTACTTTATAGGCAGAACCTTGGACACATGTAACAGCAGCAGAGCAATGGCTTTGCAGATCTAAACTTTGACCAGAAAACAATAGGCACCTGTAAGTTACTTGAAGTGAATGGGCCTTCACATTTCACCCAAGTGGATCTAATTGCAGAAGCAAGACCTGAAGATTTATCTGCAGAGCATCTCCCAGAAGCATTAAAGCTGAAGTCTGGTGCAAAACCTGTTGCTATTGAAAGAGCGTCTGCTATACCCTCCTAGATATATAACCAATACTCAGAATAAGTACTTCAATTTTATTTTGTATATGATTTTTCAAGGTGGCTACAAAACATCACATGAAGCAGACAAAATGAAAATGATAATCTTCGAAGACTGACACCACATCCTTTTCCTTCCTGGCATAAGTACAAAAATGCAAGCTAAAAAAAGATGACTTCTTACTGAATGAAACTACTTTCACAGAGACTGTATCTGAACTGCTTTCCTCTCTTCTGCTGAAGTCTCTTTAAAAAAAAAAAATGAAATAAACTAATCTGAGGGAGCGAGAGAGGACTCCAGCAAAACCAATACAAAAAGAAAATGTGCATGGAAAATGTATTTGTTTTTTGACCATAAAGTTCTTTCATAACTTCATTCTAGGAATTACTGTAGTTGAACACTTACAAAAGAACAAGGTCACTTCGAAGTTATGAACACAAATATATATAATTGATAAAGTGAATTGCAAAATATGTAGGCTCTCACTTTCTGTCTCATTTGTAGAATATGGAGTCCCACAGAAGCACACACTTTTCACAAAGCTGTAAGGCAATGATTTTGCAGGCCTTAAATATTTCTCTTCTAGTTTCTCTTATTTCTGTTGTGCTATTTACATAGTGTTCTTTTTCCTTTACAACTTCTCTTTTCCAATCCTACTTCTAAGTATTATACTGTATTCCTGCTGCTTTATAACAATGAACTTTGAAAAGACAACAGTAATTCTCAAAAATTATTTACCCAAGAAAACCAAAAGCAAAAAACTAATATGAAGTTAGTATATATTTTTATTTACTTATTATTACTTTGGTGTAATTTACCTAATTATAATGGGTACTGTGCTATACAGCTGAAAAAAAAAGCCCTCAGGCTGTCATCATCATTAATGCCACAACTGATTCAAATGAAATAAGAAAATGTAGTAACAAGGATCAATGCAATGAACACCTACCACCATCACTAATAAAAAGAAACCCTAAAAAAAGTGTTAACTAAAAAACCCCTTTCTAAATTTTCGATGCCACAGATATTGAGAAGATCTAAATTGAAAAATTAGTGCAGCACTGCTTCCAGGACACTTGCATCATGGCAGCATTCAGCTACTTATCAAAAGAACAGATAAACAGATGGGAACAAAAGCATTTAGATACAAGCCTGATGCTACTCTTCAGGCTACCAGGCATGCTCTGAGAATAACCTCCTAACATTACCATTACTTTCTATGACATCCATTTCCTCACTCTTACCAATGTTCCTGAGTTGACTTTATGTTATTCTCCTGCGTGTGTTGAAATCATACAAAGCAATGCCTTATCAACCTTGGAAGAGTTACTGATAACAGGAATAGAGGTCTCACTTTGAGCTACATTGATATTTTCATTTAGTCTACAGTTATATGTATCTTGTGAACTGTCTGTCCCTTTGTCTTTGGCTAGTCTGCTGGATTACCTAGCATTAAAACAACATCGTGGTCAGTGTAATCTTTCTTTCCAGTCTCTGCTTGCTGGAGCTGCTTTTTGGAGAAAAAGAGTCACAAAACAGCCTGGGACTCTTACAAAGGTAAATGCTCCTTGGCCAGTGGAAGAACAATAGACAGTTTTCCATTACATTCATATAGTGTCTCTAAGTTATTAAAAATGCTCTAAGGCATGCAAGTCCCAGGAGAATTGCCAGTTGAAGGGGAATATAATTTATATTGTGCCTATTTAAAATATGTTCAAAGAACATTAAAGTTGAATAGCCAGTGTTTGAGACAGGGTTCACGTATATGGGAATGCCAGATGAAAGGGAATCTACCCAAATTTCATATATATCTGTATGTCCTTGGCTCCTTGATCATGTGTTATTTTCCACTTCACAGAACATCATCTGGGCCTTATGTGGAGCCTTTCGACCACCAACAAAAAAATCACTCATCTTTAAATAGTTGTAAACACTCCTTGACAGTTGCAAGGCAAGCTACGGAACAAGAATGAAATGCAAGTCAGTCCTCATCCATCTCCAGGAAGAAGTTGATCTGCTGACTCTAGCACCTATTAGCCAACCATGTTAATCTGACACATTCATTCTGAAATGCATTATGCTTATATTTAACTTTTGGCTTTTTAATATTAGAAATGAGTATTATACTCTTTCTGCTAGATCCAATTGGATTCATTCTAGCTGTCTCAGATCTATGCAGTTTTACCGAAATGAGCTAAAAGCTCATTTCAGGGTTATCTCATCCACATCTTTGTGATTTTACGTAGAGCATGATCAAATGTTACAGGGATGTCATTGGTGTGATCAGAATATGAAATCTGTCTGTTCAACACCAGATACTCAGATGTACTTACTCCTGACATTTCTTGTCCTCTTTGGCCATCAGGACTTTGGATCACCCAAAACCCTTATCCTAGTTTTAAAAGAAAGCTAAAACCTTAGGTCTTCTTTAGTTGTTTTTCATTTCTCCAAACAATTTTCTGGTTTTACGCACTTTCTTAGTGAAGGAGAAATTCATGTCCAGGTAATGACATCCTTTGTAAATTGGTATAATCTGAGTGACACAAATTTCAGCAGAGAATGTAAACACACTTTCCAAACAGAGGTTACTAAATAAGTTTTGTTAGATTTTTCTCCAAATCATCCTTGTTCTGAGAACAAACTCAAAGCCAAAATGGGAATATTTAGAGAGAGACAGCTGTCATTTATTTGGTGGGTTTAATTAATGTAGATCATCAAGTACCATCATCACTTAATAGCTTGATATTGTGGTTCAATAATCAGTCATCTCAGAGTCCCAACAAGCCAGTGACCATTGCTACACCTATGTAATTTCTGAAAGCAGGCACCTTTAGCAGATGCCATAGATCTTTATGTGTCTGTATAGATCACACAGCTATAAACTGAGAAAAGCCTTTAAAATGTCCTACTGTACATATTCTCCAGTTAAAGTGAAGGGAAATGAAATATTCATATGATGCGAAGCTTCCTGGGCTGGAAATAGAGCTTCTCTTGCCAAAGGAAGCAAGCACCTTCTATAAAATATTTTGCTTGCCAGAAATACGGAATAAGTATTACCTGACCTCTGAAAATCACCCTTTTATTTGATTTTTTACCATACTGAAGTGAAATGTGAACTGTAGCTTTAAGGCCTCTCCCAGATTTAATAAGCTCCAGGTGTACTTGAAGCAGTTAATTGCTTCTGAAGGGAGCTAGTAGAATATTGTTCCAAGAGCCTGTTATTTCTGAAAAGACACTAAGATCAGGGTTTGCTGCCTCAGTAAGTTCCTATGGTGAAAGTTATTCATGTGTAGGAGCTATCAGGCTTGAAAGAAAGAGCTTTTATGGAGAACCTCTTTGTGGAAGGATGAATGCACTGAAGATACTCTACAGAAGGCTATTTGAATTACATGCATCTTAAGCAACCTATATTGAACTAAACCCTTCTGAATTTTATGGAAATGGGCCCAAAGTGTGAACTGGGCTCATGATCTGGGTTTCTTCCTAATAGAGGGGGCTAAATTTGGGTTTTACATAAGGCTTCTCTCCAATTCTATTAACAATGAACTCTAGATGGCTCTTTTGACAGCTGAACTGAAATCTCTTGGTGTAACTAACTTTCTTTTGAGAAAAATAAAACCTTCACCAGTAGTAATTTTGCAGCTCTATCACGTTCTGACACAGTTTCTACTCTTCCAACACTGTACATTTAATAATGCATTTTTATTATTTATAGTAATTAACGAGATATACATGAAGAAAAAAATCTTCAAGATAAATTCCCTTCTTTCTAGCTTTCACATTATCACACCCTGATAACTAGCAACTTATTGCAGCCAAGGGCACCATAGCTATTTGGTTATACTCTTGCAATTTTATATGATTATCATGCTTAAAGTCTTCTAAAAGGAGGGGTTAATAGAAAAAAATAACTTTGGCAAGTGCTTCTTTCCAAGGACATAGTTTTTTAGTAAATCACATTAAATTCTGAAAGACATGTTGTGTTGATTTTTAAAGAAGAGCTACCATGTGACTGAAACACCATGCTAAAATTTCTAAGATGCAGGCTTAGTTCACCTCTTTTAGTTTTCCATTGTGTCCCTGGATAAGTCACCCTGTTTTTCAGTCTAATCTTGCTCTTGGAAGAAACTTATCTGTTGGGATTGAAATTTTCCAAAAATTCAGTCTGTAGAGGAAATTTCAGAACAGATGTTTCAGGCTTGGCAAAATTACAAATAAAGAAAATAGATTCTTATTTTGGGAAGCATGAAGCAATTTTAATGATTGATGAGATCTCTCTGTTTGACTGTAAACAGATTGTACACAAATAACTTTTTAAAAATAACTCATTTTGCCTAATTATTTACATCTCACATACTTATCCTTACTCTACTGTCTTTATTTCTCTGTACTTGGTTCTTTACTTATAATTTCAAGATCTCTAACACTTTCAGAAGATATTAAAATGTCATCTTCAAATCTTGCATGACTCAAGTACTATAATACTTGTGTCATTTTCTTCTTATTTAAACTTTCTAAAGACCTTTTCCAGGCATGAGGTGAAAAATTTCAATGAGATACTATCTCCATATCTAGCTACACTTCAGCTCAATTTCTTCACACTTCTTGTCATCCTAAACTTAAACATTTCTGTCCCAATAATATAGTTGTGTTTCTGGGTTATTATATATATGGCCCTTCTAAACCTTTCCTTTCCACAACTTTCAACACTACTTGAATTTCTGTCAAGTCAGAAATCTGTTCATAATTCCAGGAAGGTATACACAATCTCTTGTTTTTTCTGGCACGCTTTGTCAGGGCTTATTCATTGTTTGCAGGTGATTGCTGGCTAAGACATTATTTCTAAATCCAGGCTACTCTAAGCATGATTAGAGTATCATTATTTTTTTTTTTTTTAATGTATATAAAGTGCTGGCTCTAAACCCCTGCCATCTGTCACTGTCATATCCAAGTGGTTGGTTAGGCAGTAAAAGAATGCTTTCAACCTATTTTGCCCTTAGATCTACAGTTATAATCCAATAGAAACCCAGAATTCGTTTTCCAGAGAAGTATTTAATGATACTGAACATTATTTTTAAATAATCATTATTACTATGCAGTATAAATATAGCTGCAGCTTTGGAGGCCTCAGTATCAGTATTTCAAACACACTTCACCGTATTAGTAGTTTAATAAGGCACACCCTACTCTTAAGTGGTATTACAATGCTTTGAATTTCCAGGAAATTCCTACAAAGCCTCATAGTTCATTTATTCAGTTACACAGCTAGTAAAGTGTGAATATGTTCAAGATGCAGGCAGAGTCTGCTTGATAATGAAGAGTGTGCAGGTGGAGGGGACGTGCTGGGACATAATGGGAAAGCAGCCGTGCCACTATACATGTCATACGTAAGAGCATTAAATGTGGGGAGAGGACCTACAACTCCCTTACTACCTCCACCTCTTAATAAATTCACTTTAAATATGTTAACTTGAGAGTCTAATTTAGAAATCTCCAATGTTTTGATCTCGAAAGAATTCTTCAGGTACTTCCTCAAGAACAAGTGCAAGGAAGTCAGTAAGTGATACTCTACTTTTAAAAAAATGAGAAAAAAAAAATCTTAACAGTTTTCTATCATACCTTAAAGTGCTGCTCCAAATCATAATTTGCCTTCCTCAGAACCTAAATAAGATCTAGTTTTCCTGTATGTCCTGGTCTATTTGAACTATTTCAGACCAAGGCAACAAGCCAGTTTGAAGAACTAATTTGGACAACATGAAGTGACAGATCCCCAGCTCGTATGAATAAACTTTACTTTAAACATCCTTTGAATTGTAACTTTGGCACTGCATCTCACAGACATAAAATCCTCACAAACAGTTTTGAAACTGTTTCAGGTCGCATAACCCAAAAGTTCAAATCCTACCCAAAACCAAATAGGAACCAGAAACCAATTATCTCCTGTTTTACCTAACAATTTGATTTAAAGTGTACCACCCCATAGATAACTCTGAACGGATTCGTAGCTGAGTTGAAGAAAGTATGGATTTCAGTAACTTCTGAAACAAAACAAGACACATTGCCATTTCAGGAACTCAACAACATGGACAACCATCCTGGCACTTTTAATTTAATTGACAAGTATTGTGCCCTTTCTAAAGTCATTATACCCTCACATTACGACAGTAGGCTGAAATCTTAGGATGCGGCAGCTCTGTCCTCGTCATAGAATTTCTTAGTAGCTCTAAAATTATGCCATCTCAAATTAGTCATGAAGCCATGAATGTGCCACCCTGGAGAATTTTTTTTTTCAGATAGTTGTCTTGTTCTACTAAGATATTTTAAGCCCTCCAGCAAATTATTCAAAAATCTCGTTGCCTTTCCATTCTGCCTAGGCTGTATTTAAATGCAAGTAACTGAACTGAGGCAAAACGGTGTGCCCAGTGGAGTCAGGCTATGACTTCTAGCACTGACCAGATGTGTTACAGGAATATTACAATATAATGTTTGAAACGCATGTTACTATTCAAGCTGCTCTGTCAATGCTTGAATCTCGCTGAGCAGTGTCTGCTCCGATCATTAATCTTTTTTCTACATGTCCTGTAGTGGGGAGTGGCAAGAAAATGAACACTGTCTGTGATGCTAATACTATTGCACACATAATAAAGGACAGTCTGTTTGCTGAGTTGGATGGGGTAATAGCCTTTGCACAAGCACAAGAAAAAGCCTCAGAAAGTGTTTTGCAGAGGTAAAATTTGTGATGTTCTTGTTTCCATCCATGACAGTGGCTAGTAACACTTTGAGGTTCCCTAGGGTTTAACAGGGCATGTGACTAAGAATAGAAATCTTTGGGCGTGAGGCAGTTCATAGACATTTCTTAGCCTTTTCTAAGGGTCATTCTGTTCTCCTTCTGTCCCAGGCTGCATATAGAAAAAAGAAGGGCTATTTAATATACATGGAAATTGAAGTATTATGCTTTCAAAAAAAAAAAAAAACAAAACCAAACAAAAAAACCAAACGGAAACCTTTTTTCTATAATAGAAATAAAATCCTAAAATCCAATGCAAGAAGGCCAACTCAGCACTGATATTTTCTGTCAGTTTATTGACATAGAAGGTACACCGAAAATACACATTTTCCCATTCCAAATTTGGCTGTTGTCCCATTTACAGGTCTGACTACTAACTGTCTATTCTAATACCAGTTCTGTAGTTATCCAATTAGGTAGAGCTGGGAAACACACATCAGACATTCATATCCACATCTGTATGTGACAGACAGAACTTCTGATAGTCAGTGAAGCACACGGAAAGTGGCTGATTAAATTCTTCCATCTGAATTTGTAGGCTGAAAATCTGATCTCAAGTTTTTCCACTCTCTCTAAAATCTGACAGTTCGACATCCACCTCCCCAACTTCAACTGATTCTTAATGTGATTTAGAATGACATGAGGCTGCATATTTACTCAATGAAATGTGCACTGTAATTTGTTCTAAATGTTAAAAAGGAAGATTAGTTAGATTTCTATATTAATAAGCACTCAAACTAAGCAAAAAACCAGTGACTTCTACCTGTTTATACTTAGGTAAAATATGGAGGGATTTTTCCTATAATAAAAGCATTATAATTAATCTTTCTTCTAACAAAAGTTAAATTAATAAGCATAATTAATAGACATCATCTTTCACATGTCTTGTTATGAGAAGGTACACCTCTATCCTCTTATTGTTTTTGTTGAGGAAAACCAAGGAATCCTTTAAGAGGATTAATACATGCAATGTGCTTTTAAATGATAAAAAGCCCCACAACATTTGAAACATTTCTGAGCAGAAAGCACTTAATAAAATCTATTAGCAGTAGTAACAACATATTCAAAAAAAGTCAATTTGTAAAGCATTTACTTATATTTCCTGTGTGCAAATCATTTTGTATGGACTACAAGGATCAGAGAATGAAGTGTCAGCAAATAACTTCTGAAATACAAGATACCCTTGTAGTTAAATATTTCATTTCTGCATGAGTGGTCGTGAACATCTATGGATTTACCAGCCTTTTGTAGCCTATATAGCAGGATAATATGAGAATACCTTCTACAAGTGAAATTGAATTTTAAGATATTCAGATAAAGTGGGTCAGAACAGTATGGAATTATCAACAAACTTAAAACACTTCATGTCAATTTTTATTACATTCAGTAGAACAGAGCTCTCAAAAATGATATAATCTAAAATTTTCAATAATAAAAAAGGAATACTTCTTCTTTAAAAATCTGATCTCACAAGTATTTTTCTTTAGGGAAATACAGCTCATCTTAGAAATATCCCTCTCTTCCTTTCACTGTCATTTATCATTGAATTCAACTGAATCTCTTTCACTGAGACTTTATAATTTCATCTTTAATACCCCCCACTAATCTCCCTCATGGTGGCCTTCAGCCAACAAATGTTCTTTACATTACAATACGCTCATTTATTCAATTCCCAAGAAACAGATCTGTGAAAGGGTTAACTATTTGATTATCAAAATCTTTGGGTTCTGCTGAGCTACTAAATTTCATGTGCACTTATTACCCAGGTTAGGTTGAAGCCATTGCTGGGCTGGCACAGCATTTGCCTAACAGGGATAGACCCCTGTAGGGAAAACTAGACAATTAGATGATACTCCGCACACCTCACATTTACTCAGTCTAAGCCATACTGGTATAAACTCCAAGGTAAACCATCTTTCTCTGATTACTCACTGGGAGTGCCGATTCCACTATAAGGGGTTGCAACTAAGTCTAAATTAGAGGAATGAAATTAGTTTACCAGATCACGGCTCCTGCTGCCCCTCCATGCAATACCAGGATGACATTCTACTTTGTTTCAAAAAGAGTGTCGGGAGAAATCATTTCCAGCTTAAATGGGTAATATGAAAAGACTTATTTTCACCATTTATTTTATCAAGAGGAAATTACCTACGGAACAAGCAGATGCGATATCACAGGGTCTGAAGTGGCAAAAGCAATGTATTTGTCTCCTGCTCAGTCTTCCCACTTTTGTTATGTTTACCTGACAATTATTAGGTGAAACAGTTGCTTTACCAACTAACCTGCATTTCATAAAAACAATGAGGCATTCTTTGGAACAGGTACACAGATAGAAGTTTCATGTGTCCCAGGAGAATGTTCTTGCTTCCTCCCCTCTTAACCTTTCTCCTAATTCATGTTTACTTATTTAATGCAGCATTTAATAGCCTTAAGAGGAAATGCTGAGGAAGCTCTACCTCCATTTTGAGACGAATGGTGATTAGAATGTTCCCACATTAGATGTGGAGGATTTGGCTTCATATTCCTATTTCAAACAACACTAATTGCCACATTTTAAGTAAGTTAAACCCTGTATATTGAGACACGTGCCAAGCGTGTCTCTTTCCAGCTACTTTCCTCTACAGTGTCCGGTTCCTTTAAGAACACTTCTTTGGAGAATGCTTCTGGGTTTTGAACCTGTGTCTTGGACTCGAGCTAGAGAATTTTATTGGTATTTAGGCATCTGGCAGGTGCCTGAACTTGGGGGTATCAGCACCCCATCCTGCTCACTGGCTGACTCTTGGATACTTGCACAGCTAGGGAACAGCGTAGTGCAAATCATTTCTGTATGAAGTGGATTCAAGTAGGCAGGTGCTTCATGCTCCCTGTTTCTTTCATCCAAAGACAGGTCTTCATAATTGGCCACCCACAGCCAAATGAAAAAAAAAAATGGGTGTTACTTTTATCTTCCTAAAGAAATGATCTGAAAAGTGTTCCTAACCCCCATGCAAAGTGTCTTTACTGAGTTTCTGCTGATCTTGTCACTTTGAAATAGGAAAAAAAGAAAACATCCTGTGGTTTATTTGGCAATATATACCATGATATTATGAAAACCTGAGTACACTGTCCAGTTTTACTAGAACAGAAGAAATGATCACTTGGAAATACAAGGGATAAAGTTCAGGGATTGTAACATCCCATTCTGTGACAACAAGGGCACACCCCACCCATTCATTCAGTGACCGTGAGGCAGAGGAAATGGAGTAAAAGGATAAAATTTCCTTTCGTGTACCAAAAACGTCTGGGTGTATACTGGGCATAACAGAAACTGCTCCTTGTAATACCAAATGGCAGATAAGGGTTGTTTGATTGCACGGAGGAGGGACTAACAGATTTTCCAATCTAAAAATGGTCATATTGGTGACAAATGAAAGAGTTCTAATCTTCAAAGAGATAACTCCTTTTGATTAAGTTAGACAGAATAATCATTTAAGATATAGGAGACAATCAACCATGTTCAAGTTTGAAGAGATCATCTAACCAACATAACACAAAACTAAAGAAAGGCATTTAAATAATTTTATTTGTTGAATAGCCCTTACTTATAAAATGCACAATCTGATGAGGCCACAACATAATAAAAATCATGTAGGCCATGATGAGTAGGAATTAATATCTTTATAATATAGATCATAAGTTAATTAAGACAGAGAGGAGTGAAATTATCTACTTAAGGTCATACAGAAAGCCAGAGAAAATAGTAGGAAGAAGCACCAGATGTCCTGTTTCTGAAATCTCTACTATAACCATTAGATCAGTAATTCCCAGTCTGGCAGCCCATAAGGTTTTCTGGTGTGCTTCATGGTGATATATATTAAAAAGCTAAAACTAAACCCGGCAGCAAAATGTTGCCCATGACATGTTACTTGCTCACTATTTGGCTGATAAATTGAGCCAATTAAAGGACGCTGACAGAACTGTTTTACCTGTTTTATGTGTAGAGTCAGGCTCTGTCTAGTTCCTAAGTCTGTCTTTGTTGACTTGCTAGAGTTAAATAAAAGGCAGGCAGCCGTTGCCATGATAAGCAAATAGCTGCAGTTGCATGCATGAGCTCTGCAGTGTTCCAGCTTCAACACCAACCCAGCAGCCGCTTCATCTACTCCGGCAGCAAAGGGTCATTGCTCTCAACCCATACACCACTTGCATATGACAAGAAAGTTACTCACAGAGGCTCTCAAATATGGGCCAAATGTAAGTTATATTGAAGCAAATATGATTGACCACTGCACACGCTAAATATTATTTCATGCAAACTGATGCTTTTCAGCCCAGTTCTTCTCAATTATAGAATCTTAGAATCACAGTATCATTTAGGTCTAAAAAGATCTTTAAGATCTTTAAGATTGACAAAGTGACTCGGCTGCTGGATGAGGGAAAGGCTGTGGATGTGGTCTTCCTGGACTTCAGTAAAGCCTTTGACACAGTTTCTCACAGCATTCTGCTTGGGAAACTGTCAGCCTCTGGCCTGGACAGGCGCACACTCTCCTGGGTGGAAAACTGGTTGGATGGCCGGGCCCAGAGAGTGGTGGGAAATGGTGTGAAATCCAGCTGGAGGCCAGTGACAAGTGGGGTTCCCCAGGGCTCGGTGCTGGGTCCAGCCCTGTTCAATGTCTTCATCAATGATCTGGATGAAGGCATCGAGTGCACCCTTAGCAAGTTTGCGGATGACACTAAGCTGGGTGGAAGTGTTGATCTGCTGGAGGGTAGGGAGGCTCTGCAAAGGGATCTGAACAGGCTGGACCGCTGGGCAGAGTCCAATGGTATGAGGTTTAACAAGGCCAAATGCCGGGTCCTGCACTTGGGGCACAACAACCCTGTGCAGTGCTACAGACTAGGAGATGTCTGTCTAGAAAGCTGCCTGGAGGAGAGGGACCTGGGGGTGTTGGTTGACAGCCGACTGAACATGAGCCAGCAGTGTGCCCAGGTGGCCAAGAAGGCCAATGGCATCTTGGCTTGTATCAGAAACGGCGTGACCAGCAGGTCCAGGGAGGTTATCCTCCCTCTATACTCGGCACTGGTGAGACCGCTGCTTGAATACTGTGTTCAGTTCTGGGCCCCTCACCACAAGAAGGATGTTGAGGCTCTGGAACGAGTCCAGAGAAGAGCAACAAAGCTGGTGAGGGGGCTGGAGAACAGGCCTTATGAGGAGCGGCCGAGAGAGCTGGGGTTGTTTAGCCTGGAGAAGAGGAGGCTGAGGGGAGACCTCATTGCTCTCTACAACTACCTGAAAGGAGGTTGTAGAGAGGAGGGTGCTGGCCTCTTCTCCCAAGTGACAGGGGGCAGGACAAGAGGGAATGGCCTCAAGCTCCGCCAGGGGAGGTTTAGGCTGGACATTAGGAAAAAATTCTTCACAGAAAGGGTCCTTGGGCACTGGAACAGGCTGCCCAGGGAGGTGATTGATTCACCTTCCCTGGAGGTGTTTAAGGCACGGGTGGACGACGTGCTTAGGGACATGGTTTAGTGTTTGATAGGAATGGTTGGACTCGATGATCCGGTGGGTCTCTTGCAACCTGGTCATTCTATGATTCTATGATTCTATGATTCTATGAATCTTTTGCACTAAAAGTAACACGTATACATTGTGTCTGTTACACGATCTTTACTTTCTTTCAATAAATGAAACCAGCTCTTAAAACTATGGTTTTACCTGTAGGCAGAAGAGATCTACCAGGTTTTTGCCCTAGCTGTATTAGCAGCTGACTCAGCATCACCTTTCCTGTATTTTGGTGTCAAAGAGGCAGAGTAAGAGGTGACCTTCACTGTCTCATGTATGCAGGTTCTGAACAAGAGCAATAGTCTTGGTCAGAAGTTTGTGATACCTACCACAGGATTCACTGGTTATTTGATTAGTGCCTGAGGGTGAGTACCAATGACACCACTTACAGTATCTTTCCAACTGCCTGCAGGACTCAAGAGCTAGCCCAATGAGGCCATCAGGATCACTGGGCATTCAGAGGCTGTCTTCAAGGAAGAGGTACGACCAGAAGCCATGGGAGAACTGCTAGTTTGTTTTAAACTGTCAGTCATTGTCAAAGGTGTCTGAAGCACGTTGGTAAGGTCATCAACAGGGATGTTAGATTTTTAAATAAAAGGCACAAAATATAGATTATAACTGTGTGTGTCTACAGGACATCAATGCAGCATTATGTTTGTATGGCATCTAATGAGAGTTGTTACTGTAGTCATTTTCTTGTAGTACTCAGTCATGTAATAGGAAATAGTTGGCAATATCAATGTAAGAGTCAAGGGCAGCATGATAAAGCTTTCAGGACCTGGTAGCACCATTAGATTTCCCAGCACACACGCCATGGTTCTGATTCTACCTTTACATGTTAGCAAGATCTCACTGCTCTCTCAAGCTTCAAATGGAGCCTTATTAAAGGTTCCACGGGGGAAGAGGAATATGAACTCACTGCAGTCTTGCCATGCAGCATCTGTACTGCTGCCATCCCCTGATACCAGAGGACGGGATGGAGGCTGAGGAACAGCAGCAGAGCCAGCATGCAGCAGGACCAGGTTTGCAGTTAGCCGTGCTGTCACTGCCCTGTGGTGGAACTGCTTTGCTGCTCCAGTTGTCTGCCTAAGGAGCTACCTGCTCTGTTTATGCATCTAATCTTCATGTCATCCTGTCCAAAAGACACTGCAGGATGAGGAGGGTTTGGTAGGAGGTGCAACACTGTGACACAGCTTCAAATGCGAGATTTTTGACTCTCAGAGCACGACTGTCTCTGCATTTGAAAAGAACTGTAAATGCCTTCCTAGCTAGACAGGCATGAAAATATGAATGTGTGTATGTATGTGTAAACACAGATGAATTAACTTTGACATTCGGAGTTACTTAATTCAGGGAAGCCCTTGCCTATAAGCATTTTGAGCCACAGAAACCAGCTCTGATAACTTTATTTGCTCAGTGTTTAGTAATTATATATTTCAGTCACCTAAAGATGTTCAGATGCTGGAAACTGGAAAGAAGTATCAGACATTTTTTATAAATACAGTGACTGATTCCATGATTTATTCATGAGGTTATAAGGTACTGTTGGGTTTAGCAATAAATAGGGCAATAAAAGCACAGACCAACACCTTTCACTTACCCTACTAAGTAACTTCATGGTCAGATTTGTATGGTATACTGAGCAGAAAGCCATTTTCTATCAGATAATGAAAATATTTAGAAAACCTCTAGAGCAGTGAGGGCTATAGAACTCCTAAAACTGTAATTGTTTTACACCCTTGTTAGAAAGGAAAATATTGGGAAATTATTGAAGTTTCCTAGTAAATAGGGTGTTACAGCAAATAATCCTCAGGCTGCTAAGAAAAGCCTGTTTGAATGCATGAAAAAGAGAATAGTTACTTTGTTACTTCAACCACATAACAATAAGTATAACAATATCCTTGTTATAAATCCTGTTTTATAAGCAAAGTGGCTATCATTCAGAGTACAGTGCATTTTATAGAATTCAAATGCAGAAAAAAGTTAAAACAAGTTTTTACAAAGGTAGCTGTGTAATGGTTACCAAATGCAACACGTACTCTGCAATAACACTTTAGTGTATGAACTCAATGCTAGTAAAGTTTAAGAGAAATTATAATGTCCATTATTCAAAAGAGCATAAATTATTTGAGGACACTTAAAAGCTGGGCCTAATCTGAGCTGATACTTTTATTCAATGTGTTGCAGAAATATCTTTTCCGAGATGGGACTTCTGTCTAAATTTTTTTCCGCATATAGAAAAGGGAGCAGTGTACATGAGATACGTGGCTCTGGTTTTGAAGAGTTTGCGTGGACTCTGCTTGATCATCTCAGGCATTTCTGAGAGAAACCTGGGCATGCTTAAGTGACAGCAACAGTTACACTGGCTAATGCAATCCCACCAAACTGCTTTAAGACATTTGCATTCACTATGCATTAGAAACAGAAAAGAACTACACTTTATCCTGTAACCAAAAGTACAACAGAAACTCCAGACCTCAAAGAACCCAAAATAAGCCTGAAGAAAATCAGAAAAGGGTATTATTATGACCAAATCAATTGAAAAACAACTTCTGAATTTCTCTACTGTCTTCCAGTCTATTTAAAATGTATACTCAGAAGGTCTGCTAAAAGTTTCTTAACAGTTTCAGCTCAATGACTAAATGTAATATCCATGTCACATAATGGAAGCTGCCCAACCTTATTATTAAAAACAAATATACTCTGTAATGATTTATTTTATTAGCGTGTTAGATCACATAGCTTGTTTTTCTTGTATGTCTGTATATTTCTTAAAGATTGCCATAAAGTCACTATAGCTATAAAGCATGGGTACGTGGCATTAAAATAATTGGTAGATTCACCAGAAGGTACATTAATGACTGCAAACCCTGTTTAGGTGGTTCAGTTAAGCCAGGCAACAAGGTAGAGTTAGGCCTGGTAAGTCCAGCCTAGTAAGTCATCACAGCCCTCACAAGATTTCTTGAATACAGGAGGTAATTGTTTAGTCTGTGTTTACTTACTTTATTTTGAGGGTAGTGAAAGCAGTGATCCCACCTTCATTTAAAACAATGATAGCGGCACAATACCGACACCGGGTGCCTCATACCAGGTGTATCTGGGGAGCAAGAGGCTGTTCTGGAGAACAGCAGCTTGGCTAGGCAGAGACAGGTAGATTTCTAATTACAACTAGCGAAGATACTTTAATAGGTGTAAATTATTCTCAGTGATGTGATCCAGCATGATTCCAGGGCTAAGGAATAGTCTTAGCAAAAGAACAAAGTGGGTGTAAGTTGACGGTTCTCAAACTGTCAGCAAGGGCTAGACTTGTTTTTGGTCATCTAGGGCAGCAGGCTCACATGAATAAACTCTGCAAATTTTTTTTTTCTTTTTAAAATGCGGTACTTCAAGATCTGTTAGATCTTAGACCTGCTAGAACAGCTCCTTCTCCCAAATAAACAAACCAGCAGTTAAGTTTGTGCTCAGCACCACCTTCTGAATCTTTTTTCCAGCAATAATAAGAAATTTTTCATACGCCAAACACCTTCCTAATTCTCAAACAAATCATTAGCAATGTGAACTGGTTTACAGCAGGTAAAACCAAGATGGTTACACATGATTAGCCTAAAACAAAAAAGGCAGTATGTATCTGAGCTGAATATAGAGCTGAGCTAAATAAAATAATTTCCTGTCCTGCTATCTGACTGCCTTCAGTCAGCTTGGTGCTGGGATGGGAGAAAGTTACCATTTACAGTATATGTTCAAATATATTTGTATACCTTGTATTGTCATGCCAAAAGTAGTTCAGTCAGCTTTTAGGACCCTGTTTGGGAATTTTTCCAGTATTGTTGGCCACGTCTACGCTTCCTGTTTTTGCGGATGATTTGTTTCAGAAAGTGCTGAGGCCACAGAAATACTCAATTTCATCAAAATAAACCAAACCTGACTGAACCTATGTTTTTCATATAAAACCAAAGCACAGTCCCATGACTTTGCAGAAAAAGCTTGAACTTTGTGAAATTTCAAGAATTAATGTCTATCTTTTTCAGCACCTCACCATTTCCTTTGTTTCTCAGCTACAAAGTTTGGCACAGAACTTGCTGAGTTTAAAAAAGCAGATTAAAAGAGGGGAATGATGGGTTTATTACGCACAGTGAAAAAGAAACTTGCTGCTCTGCACTAGCTTTTTCCACTAGTCAAAAAGTGTAGCTACAAATAGTTCGTTTACAGCAAATTAATCTGCACAAGGACTTTGCAAAGTAGAAAGTAGTTGAGCTCTCTATAGCTGCAGTATACTTAACTTCATAGAAAATAATCTACTGCTATACCAGTGGCCTGATGCAACTTCCATTCCAGAGAATGTCAAAGCTGTGCTTTGTTAATGTAGTTGGGTTTTCTTCCTGAAACAGATTTAGAAAGAATCAAAAGATTTCTTTCATTATCCGGTCATGTCTGTAATGTTACAATATCCTCAGTGTGCTGTACCTCAGGAATAAACTGTTCTGCGGGGTTTTTCGAAGGCAACTAACAGAAATCATCATTATTTTGGCTACTTACTAATCTTCTAACTGGCCTTTTAACTATATGCTCACCAGCACTTTCCTTCATAATACTTCTGTAAAAATCACAGAATTACTGAAAGAATTATTTTTACAGTGCAGTAGAACTGCTAAGCTTTTGCCTCGTTTTTGATTAATTTCATGCCTGACTCAGTCAGAGATTAGGCCCTGACACAGGTTATAATTAAATATTGAAATCATGAAGTGCAAGAATGTTTAATTTTTAAAATATGAGTTTTAATTTACCTCATACAGAGAATAGCTCTGGTCACCTGCAGAGATGCATTACACACTACATTGCCTAATGTAGGATGCCTGAATAAGGCTGAGCATACAGTTAAAGTAAACTAATGCAATTTACTGAACAGCAGTCAAATATTTATCCAGTTGATGAAGCAGACTTTATGTGAAACTCAGACAATAATTAAAGAGAAGCCTTGCTTAAAACATGCTTATTCCAGTTTTCACAAATATGTTATACCAAAGCAGCATCTTCCTTTTCTCAAATATTGATGTTCTCTGAACACATTATACAGTGAGCTTGTCCTTGGCATTCTCTTGACTATTTAATGAATACATTTCCTGGCATTTGCCTTATCTTTGTTATGTTGTTCTTTGGAGAGCTAAAACTATTAGTTAGCCTCTGACAGAAAAACATCAGAGCAAGCTAGTAAAAGGTCTTAGAGTATCAGATTTATTAACATGGTATTTGATTAAACCATAGAAAGATGGGGAAGAGATACTACAGAATGTGTCCCCTGTACTTAGACTTTCACAGCCTTGGATGTTTCTTCATAGAACTTTCACATTTGTTTTTGTCATTTTGTCTGAGCAATAGTCTGAATAGTCACAGGCTGAATACTAATACTATGATTATTTTGTAGTGCTGAATCTCTGTCATTCCAGGAAGAATTGAATATGTCAGATATTTCCAGTTCAGAACAAATATTGTTGCTTCAAGTTTTAGTTTTCATAGTAAAAAATAGTTTTAAATCCTTTTAAACCAACCACCTCAAATATGTGTTTTGAAAATATATAGTTTACACAATATAGAACAAAAGGTAAACAGTTAGCATACAGACATTTATGGAACTGTATATGGTCTCATTTTTTCATTTATAACTTCAAAGTTTGGTACTGGAAAATTTACAAGCCTTATTAGATCTTCACATTTCAAAGCACTATTAGAATCAGGAATCTTGAGTAGTTGTTCATCAGAAAAATCTAATACTGACCATGATGACAAAGAAGACAGAGTTTTGACCTGATCTGTATTCTTAAAATAGATGGAAGCATATTTCCATAATAATCTACTGACCAGTAAGTGGTGGCTCTTAACAGTCATTGGGAAATCCCCAATTTTTTCAGTAATACAAAGCTGATGAAATACTGATACTCATCACCCTCAAAATACATCATATTTCAAAATGCACCCTACAAATGACACTTTAGTTAATCCAAGCACTACTATTTTTTGCAGCACAGATGGATAACTTAACATACAGTGACTACATGAGGTTTCTCCTACACAGAGGTAGCATTTCTGTTTTGTCAGTTTGTTGTACTTTGATAATGTCACACATACAAACAGCCCCTGTATAGGGAAGGCAAATGTTGCATTTTTAAGAAATTGTGATTATCTTATCTAGATCAGAAAAGCAATAAAGAGAAACGTGAACACCACCAAGTTAGCACATCAGACAAGCTATTGAGCAAGAGCCTAGTTGGCATAACCTAACCTAACTACTTCAGCAGAGCTGTGCCAGTATACATCGGCTGGGGTTCTGGCCCAGAACTTGGAAGCTGCATCCAGCTGCACTTCATTTTCAGCTGCATCCTCCAACCCAAACCAGCTACATATGCAAGCAGCTAGGAGGCTGCCTTGTGAATTCTGATCTGGGCTACTTCTGTTGCTAAATGTGCAGTATCACCTCAGTCCTTTTCATGCTTAAAGCTAGCATAACACAAACAGTTACAAGTTTATAAAAGTACATTGCTGCTGTTCTTACATGCCCTAGGGGTCAGGAAAATTTAGGGGATTTCTGTATGTGCAAGTTCTATAAAGTCAGAAAATTCATGCTTATTAACACTGGGACATCACAGCAACCAGTGTGAGCTGCGGAGGATTTGGCATTGTATTCTGCCATTCTATTGGCCGTATTCATGTCATTGCTCAAAGCATGTGGGAAAATGTCAGATTACAAGGTTTAACTACTCATTACTCATCAGTAAACTCATCTGGGGATTATCACCCAGTATGTTTTGTAGAATAAGGCAACAATCCCACCTAACTTATAGAATCATAGAATAACCAGGTTGGAAGAGACCCACTGGATCATCAAGTCCAACCATTCCTATCAAACACTAAACCATTCTCCTTAGCACCTCATCCACTCGTGCCTCAAACACTTCCAGGGAAGGGGACTCAACCACATCCCTGGGCAGCCTGTTCCAGTGCCCAATGACCCTTTCTGTGAAGAATTTTTTCCTAATGTCCACCCTAAACCTCCCCTGGCGGAGCTTAAGGCCATTCCCTCTCGTCCTGTCCCCCGTCACTTGGGAGAAGAGGCCAGCACCCTCCTCTCTACAACCTCCTTTCAGGTAGTTGTAGAGAGCAATGAGGTCTCCCCTCAGCCTCCTCTTCTCCAGGCTAAACAACCCCAGCTCTCTCGGCCGCTCCTCATAAGGCCTGTTCTCCAGCCCCCTCACCAGCTTTGTTGCTCTTCTCTGGACTCGCTCCAGAGCCTCAACATCCTTCTTGTGGTGAGGGGCCCAGAACTGAACACAGGATTCGAGCAGCGGTCTCACCAGTGCCGAGTACAGAGGGAGAATAACCTCCCTGGACCTGCTGGTCACGCCGTTTCTGATACAAGCCAAGATGCCATTGGCCTTCTTGGCCACCTGGGCACACTGGTGGCTCATGTTCAGTCGCTGTCAACCAACACCCCCAGGTCCCTCTCCTCCAGGCAGCTTTCTAGACAGACTTCTCCTAGTCTGTAGCACTGCACAGGGTTGTTGTGCCCCAAGTGCAGGACCCGGCATTTGGCCTTGTTAAACCTCATGCCATTGGTCTCAGCCCAGCGGTCCCGCCTGTTCAGATCCCTTTGCAGACTTGTTTCCTCTTACCTACATGGGGAAGGTTGCTGTGAGACTCTTTCACTCATGACTGAGGAACTGAGAAAAGATAGTTTTAATTTTAAATTAGACATTGATAAACACAGTCATATTAACCTGCGTTATTACTGTTTGTGTGATTACATAAAGAACCTCCTTTCTAGCACAGGTTCAACAAACAGGAAGAACACCAGGAGTTCAAGGATGACCACTAGGGCTGCCATAACATGTCAGGTTTTGTGGTGATTTTTAACATCTGCTGTTGTGGTCTGTTTGTACAGGATCTTCACATTTGTTATACCATGACTTAAGGTTGGCCCTGACGCTGAGATTTCTAGGATTTAAAGACTATTGTAATGTCACAGAAAGCAGATGTCCAATTCAGCAGTAAAATTATTGATTAAACTATGAAATATGTCAGCAAATTTAAAACTATTTTGGCTACAGTTTTTTATAAGTTACCTTGTTTGGACACTTCTGAATACTTTTCAATATGTTTGGGTTTGTGTTCTCCCCAAAAGGTTTCAGTAAAAATATTTGATTAACTGTTGTGCACCACCAAACAGACAAACCCCTGACCTTTTAGCTGTAAGTAAACCAAAATCAGATTATAGAACATCTGCCAATTTTTGAGGATCATTTTGGTTTGTCTGCAAACATTGTTGGATCTCTATAAACCTTGGGTCCTATATGGAACCAGCTCTGTGGTCATTCACATTAGATAATATGCTGGCTTCTTTTCTGTTCAGTTATTTTTCCTTTAAAGATGCTCTTTTAACATAATAAAACTTTTTAAAGGACATAAATGTTTTATGGCCCATTTATGTCCCAAAGTCACTGAGATCAGCCAAGTCCCTACATCTCTGTCCATAAACAGATCCCAGGAAATCGAACAGTAGCTGATTAATCCACAGAACTTCTACACTGTATTTCCTTGTGCTACAACTATCAAGCATTTTCCAAGACCATGCAAAAACTCACACTGCTGCTCCCAGTATTAGTGACGCTGCAAAACATGTGATTTATTCCAGCAGGAAATATCTAACACATGCAAATGTCGTGGGTGAAAATGCCCAAAGGTTCTTGTTTCTAAAGCTCACATTTTTACATCTTTATATCACCTTTGTGTATACATAATACAGACTTATTCTCCTTCTATTTATGCCTATTTCTTTGTACCTATACAGATCTGAAAGAGCCTAATTTGTGTAAGAATATCTTGTGCTTTACTGGCTTTCACATCATCTTAGCTATAGTTCTTGCACTTTGTTTATCAAGATCTAAGATTGTACAACAGGGAAGCTGTCACAAGATTGATTCTGTGTTGTCAAAAAAGAAAAAAAACACTTCAAGAGCTTAATACTGTGGTCCTTAATTACAAGACTAATTGTACTTAATGGATCTACTCATGGGGACTGTGGGAGTAGGTTTGAACAGATTATGTATTGCCCCCTAGAAACTTCTGCTTGCTTGGCATTCACCTGCTTAGACTCTGGCTGATTCACATGCCAGAGCAGATGCCACTACTACAGAGAGCTGTGAGTTTAGACTGCCAAAAAGGATTCATTTTCACATTGAAATGTTCACTGCAGAAAGATACATGAGTACACACTGGCTTGTGACTGTTGCAGCCCCATGCTATTTTACAGTGCATAGAATCTGTAATGGAAGAAATCATTTCACAATAAAAATTATTTAAGATGGCCTTACTTAGCCTGTATGCATCATAGGGCATCAAATTATTTTACATGGTGCATAATGACCAGCTATTGATGTTCTCCACTCAGGCTTACCAAGTGAATAGAAAACTTCACCTATGCAGAAGGGTTCATTGTGCCATGCTGTACAGTGTCTTGCCTTGATGGCTACTGCTGAAGATTAAATAACTGCTAATGGCTACTTAGATGAGTTCTGATGTTCTTACAAGTATTTCTTCTGTATCTTTAAGTATGTTTACACACATATATATGTATCTGTATACATATAAATCTGTACATATAAGTACTAGTTTTGGGGTTACATTAGCATAGTGTAAATGTTTGTTTTATTTGAAATGTCACCTCACCACTAGGATTCCTTTGATAGCTGCAGTTAACCACCATCTCACTATCCCAATGAATAATACTCTTTAATGAACAAAGAAATAAAGTTTTAGGAGAACTTTGTATTTCCTTTAAAAACTAATTTTTTTGTAGATGGGTAATGTGTCTCCTAAGAGAAATCCCACTCACATGCTTTCATTTGGATGCTATCTTACTGATACTTTGGAAAAAAATATACCCCCCCCGCCATTCTTAATGTTGATGGATCAATTAGCTACATTGGTTTTCTCATCTTTATATATGTGTGCGTGTGTCAACACAAACACTTTCTTTCCTTTGAAATGTAAAAATAATGCCAAATTCTTGTTTGAACTTGTTAGAAGACAGTTGCTCATAGAACTATAACCTTACTTATGCAAATAGCTAGAGTTCATGGTAAGTCTGACATTTACAGAATTAATGAACTAAATAATTAAGTGACCTGGTAAGTGAATTGGTAAACCAGAACTATTAATCTTTTAATGAATTCTTTAGTATCACTTAAATAAGAAATTTTTTGCATAATTTTAAAGGATTACAATAAAGAAACCGTAGAACAGAAAAATCATTATGTAAAGGAACGTTGCTTTTATAAATCTGTCATTATGTCTCTCTTTATTGAATTCATTTCTGTTCAAGGTTTAGAAAAGTGGCAATTCCTGCACTGGTGACTAACAGTCCCCAACATTTTAGTGGTAAGACTTTTTTCTTGCTAAGACAAAAATTCTAGGATCATTTACTGCTTCAGACAAACCACTGCCTAAAGTGAGTAATTAGCATACAACTGTAATTTAAGAAATCCCCTATTTGATGGTGTGCATCACACATGTTTCAGATTTCCAAAGCACTAGTAAGTTAACTAGGCACAGTAAGTGATGTTTCTGAACCAGTTCCTCTTAGAGATAAATTTTCTTTTTTCTGCATGTTGCTGGATATCACCTTTCTACCAGCTTTGTACCACACCTCTTACTTTTTCATGTAAGAGTATCCTGAACTCAAATACTTTATTAAACCATATACAATATACTAATATTCTTCATATCCTGTCCTGACTTTATATATACATTTGTCTTTCCCCATCTTCCTTTCTGTCACTGTCCACAATGGAATTAGACATATCAGAGTGGAAATTTGGGAGTACCATATGATTCTCTAGGTACCATTTCTCCTGCTCAGGAGGCTATTGCTGTATGGACTTGAAGTATATATTATTTTCTATTACAGCTAGATGTCTATGTGTACCAGAGATAACATATGGTACAATACCTGTGCATTTTTTTTTGCTACATAGTCTACTTTGACACAACTGCAAAAGATTTCAAAGTCTTGCTAAAAAAGACTTCAACATTTGTTGCATTTTTAACACTGCAGCCACTGAAATCAGCCAGGAAAAGCAACAGTAAGTATCCAAAACTATTAAAATAATATTTCACATCATTTTTACAAAATTAATACTTACCTTTAATTTTTCAACAGAAAGACCCTACTCAGATGTTAATTGTGTTAATTTTATTATTACTGTCGTCGCCCTATGACATTTCAATATCAATTTGAAATGTTTTGTAACTTTAAGACAAGTGACACTATGTAGCTTCTTTCAAAGGAGACAATTGAAAATTATCGTCGTCATGTGCAAAAAACCGAGAAGAGCTACCTGTTATGGAGACAAAAACATCACTTGGTGGCTCAAAAGAAAGAATGGTGTGTGTCAGATAATTAAGCATCTTTCCTTGCATTCCAGCAAGTGAATCATGTCCACACAGCATCTTTTGTGAGCTTTCTGAGCAACATGAAACCACTTGAGATATCTCTAACATAAGGCAAAGACGTTAGATTTTTATCTTACAAGCATTTCTAATTATATTTATTTTGTGAGTACAAAGCAATACACTGAAAATTGGCAATGGCTGATGTTTATTCTATACACATTTAGTGTTTATGACTAGATCCACGTAAATGGCAGTAAATAAAAAGGGCAAAGCTACATAAACATACTACTGATACAGGTGTACTTGCAGAACAAAATCCTGAAAATGAAACCCTACAGCCAACAGAGCCTTCCTATTTGAAATGAGTTCAACTTAACTTTCAGGAAACTGGTAAAACCTCATCAACAGAAAATCTAATTCTGCTGACCTATGCTGCACCCACACAGTGGGGCTTTTGCAGTTCATTATGCTGGCACAGCAACTGCAGCAGGCAGTAACACCCACAAAAAAAATTCTGAAATCACAGAGCACTATTCTGTCCTGCAGAACACTCTATCATTAGGCAAAAAAAGCGATGAGAAAGCAAGAAGCAAAACAGAGTGAACTTGCACTATTCTGCAAGTTCAGTCACTAATGGTAGTTGGTAAAAAATTTTCTACCAGACAAGACAAAGACATTTCAAAAAAATCACATAAACTTCAGGTTTGCATGTCTGTTATTATAAAGAGGGATGGGCAACATGCAGGCAGAAGCAGTGGGCCAAGGTAGAATAAGTTCAATTCACATGAATTAAACACGTGTGCACATTACTGGTCCCTTATCTTCTCTGAACTAACCCTCATGCAGAAACTTATGTTAAATATCAGGCAAGTTTTTCGACTTTTCAAGTCAAATAGCATATCCAGAACAAAATATCTACCATGCAGTAGGGGTTTTCTAGTCTGCAAACGATAATGTGGTATGGTCTCCAAGAGAAAATAAGAAATATGTAGGACAGAGAAACCTAAGTGGAGATTAGATCGTTTGGTTTGTAATACAGTGCAAACTGCAGTTTTATAGAAGTTCTTATTTTTTAGAAAAAGTTCTTTCCTTCTTCCCCACAACTTATATGTTGATTCTCTGATGTTTAAAATAAATGAACATGGAAAATTTTCTTGCAGTGGACGAATTACCAGGATATGTTTTAAGTACTTTGATTAAAATGGTAGACATTTACAGATACGCACTAAATATTTCAGTAGGTTTTAAAGTTCCTAGATCCCCCATACGTATATCATGAACGTATACAATATGAACAGACTTTTTAGAAAACAAGACGAAAATGAGAAGAGGAGAAAAGAAACTAACATAAGCTAGAACAATGGAAATCAAGACTTCATAGAGCTTAACCTTGAAGATTTCAAAATGGATAGGTATACGTCAAAAGGCTACTTTTAAAAATGGAATATAATGGACTCTGAAACAGAGGGAGAAAGGGAAAGTCACAAAAAAGTTGTTTACATCACATTTAAGCAGTGAATGAAATTGCTTTTTCAAGTAAAAAGAAACCAGGGAAAGGGAAAATGGAAATACTGAGTAGTTTATTCAAAAAATGTTCTAGATGTCATCCAATACAGTTTTCATGTTATCTGGCTAATGCTGAGAATTGCAGTTTATCTTTGTAGCAGGCTCTGCAGGAGGTTCTCAGCCATAGCAATCACAGCAGCCTTCAGTTTATTTAGAAAATAGAACATCAGGCCATAAAGGATAAATATGTAACTCAAAATAAAACATGTATGAGTAAAAAGAAACAGCAGAGAGACCAAAGCAAGTGTAACTTGTTAAAAGGACACTGAGATAGTCTTTTTGGTCTCATTATTTTAAGATCACAGATAAAGTGACTCCAAAATAGTATCAGTTTAATGGGCACTGGCAGAACCGAATCATCAGCTCCTTGGATTGGCCCCAGACAGTGTATGGGAGGATTCCCTGGGCTGCGGGTGCCTTCAAACAGAAGCTCTTCAGACCCACAGTGTGGGAATACTCCCTTTGAACAGTTGAGTGATATGCAAAATATATAAAAACATATATAAATGCTAATAATTAAAAACTAAATTAATAATACCCAATGCAGAATTTTTAAGAAGGCTGAGAAGTCTTTGGCATTTAGAAGCAGTGCCAGCCAGCTGTAATAAGCATCTTTAAACACTTGAAGAAAGAAGAAAGATATTATTAACATTATGGAAACAAAGGAAGTACACCCATGGATAAGGGTGTGTTCCTACAGTAAAAGCTTCTGTTGTAAATTGAAGTAGTTGTACAGTTGAATCTTACTGCTCTGAATGAGCAAAGCAACATTACAATTATCGGTCTGAAGAGACCTTGCCAGAAACATATGGCCTTTTACAGCATTGCACTTCCATAAGATGGAAAACATTCAATCTCCCCTGGAACTACCCAGGAAATGTTTTGCTTTCATTTGATGATGCATGCTCCTCAGATGAAAACCTTTGTTTAAATTAATTCGGAATAACAAAACCCCTTGAATTAAACAGATGAAATAATTTATCCTGAAAATTGCGAACTAAGCATGATTTTTTCAGTCTCTGAGATGAGTTTGATTTGTGAGATTGCTGTACAGTTGTGTCAGGGATATCTACCCTGCAGCTTTTTGGCTGATGTTCCTCATCCCACTTGCTCTTCCAGCATGCACGAATACCAACAGCTTCTGCAGGTTGTCCAGTCACTTCTCAGCCACTATGCAGCCCTGCCCACTATTACAAACAGCCCAGGTAAATGTCAGCTGCCTTGGACATATCTGCCAAAAAATCATTTCAGTTTTGAGATTACAGGTTACCACTGCCACATAATTTAATTCTTATTTCGTATGTATATGTGCTGATATAATTGTGACTCTTCCTTTGATTAGTATTAAAAGTACCAGATAAAGCGTGAAAGTGGGTAATAAAGCTAAAGACTGGCTGGTGTTTGAAAGCCTGTCTTCTATCTGCTTCAAATGCAAGAGGTCCGATAAAACAAAAACCAAAATAAAGAACAGATAAAAATGACTGGTGAATGACTGATGCTGTCTAGGCTATCAGTTATGACAGAAATAGAACCTGATATCAAAATACCACTATCATGGAGACTGGGAAGCTAGGAAAGCTAAGATATGCACTGGAAAATCTAACTGTATGTAGATTTTGAGCTGTTCTTTCTCTAAAAAGGGAAATAGGCATGGCCCTCAGAAAAACCCAAACCCAGTTTTACCCAAAGGCCCTGAAGTTTAATGACACTTAAAATACGAATTGAGGTCCAAACCCGTAGATGTAACATAGGCTTGTTGGTCTGATGGAGAGAGAACGTAGACAACATCCAGGGAATAAAGCCTTTCTTTAAATACCTGTTACTGAAAAAAAAACCAAAAATCACAGACCAATCTCTCCAAAACTTGCAGAGAACCATGTGTGTATTTCGGTGTTGATTTTATCCTTGCCAGTAAAGCAATCATGGGACATAAGCAGCCGAGAGGAGCACAACCATGTCGTGTATTCTTAAATTATCTAGGGATTGCCTGACCAGTAAATCACTAAGAAAATCACACTATAGATGATTGATGGCTGCAGCACAAATAACTCATAACTTCTCACTGAACGCTGAGAACTTTGCACTGCATCTGAAGCATGCCATGGTGGTAGAAAGCCCTTGGTTTGCAGAGTCCTTCCTCCAGCCAGAGGATGGCAGATTTGAGTGCTCAGCTAATGAAGTGGAGAGGACAGGGATCAGAGATGGAAAGTCAACTCTCAGCCCCTCTTTCCAAAGCTTAATTTTCAAGCTCATATTTTGCTTTCTGAGCTGAGTACCACTGGAAAGAGAGTGAATGGGTGCCATGACATTGATTCCAGCCTAAGCTACTGTGATGAGTACAGAGCACCAGTGTCTGTGATGAAGGCAAATATTTCTGCTTTGTGGTATTTCCTGAGCACTAGTACTGCAGTCTCTTGCTGATGATGTGCAGCCCTCCCTTGTGCAGGTACGTGAAAAAGAACAGTGAGTATTTCTGGTTTTTGTGGGCCAGCTGAGATGAGATATCAGTGAGAGATGGCCAGGATTAAGGAAAGCCTGGGGAGCAGCAGTGTTGCAGTGGTTGCCATACCACAGAGCAAATACACACCGGGAAGAATACTGAGCTGTTGTATCTTGTTGATCTCAGAAACATGAATCCCTATCTTTCCTTTGAAAAGTTTAATAGAATTTTTAGGAAGGCAAAATAGGAAAAATGAAGGAAAAAAAAATCCCAAAGTAACCTCCAGCATTCTTTACTTTTAAGTTGATAAAATGCATGAGAACTCACTGTCATGAAAAATATAACTTACCAGATCAGCAAGTCCCAGACAGCACTCTACCAACAGGATAGTGTGAGATTTTCGTTTTCTTTTCTAGCAGCAGAGGATGCACATGGGTATTTATATATTGCCTGAAGTATAAGAGGACCAGATCTCTCCTCATTTATCCTGTGCCTTCTAATCCCAGTGGGACCTGCAAGGTCAGCCAGCCTGAGATACCCCTGGCAAGGAGGCATGCAGGGGACCTCCAAAGCTGAAGGGCTTGAAGGGCAGCCAGTTTGCAGGTGTTAATACTTCGCATGCAAGAAAACCAAGGAAAGGAGGAGCACAACTAAGGACATGGCAACCCTCAGAAGGTTTTTGAATCCTTATGAAGATCCAAGTACAAACTAGCTTTCCACAGTACTAATAAAGCACCTTCTAGAGGTATCTGAAAGGCATTTTCCTGCTGCAGGCATGATTTCCTCTTGTTAGCAGATGAGAGTGCTCAGGACAAACACTATGCCCTCAATTCCTTGGAAACATGTACCTTCAGCAGGCCCTCTCACGTCCAACCACACGATGCTTTCAAGGCAGGGCATTCATACCTCAGACTGGCCAGATTGCAGCTTTCCATTTTGTTGCTGCAGCCTTTACACAAATCAGTATTTCTGGGTAGAGAACCAGAAAGTAAATAGAAATTATCCTGTGTTCCCTGGGGTTTTCCAGGGTTTTATGTTGCTTAGAGACAACTTCAGCCCTCACTGCAGTTTACAACAGCATTTGATAGGCTTCTCCAAGGCATTTAACTCTGAAGGCTGAGCTAGGACAGCACCTGGACAACAGAGAAGGCAGAGGTGTGTGTGCTATGCTGCGATTGTGGATGTGGCACCTAATAGGGCATCTTTCATCTGTCCGGAAGCTATTGATAACATATGAGATCACAGAGCTAGGAAAAAAGCATTGGCATTAACCATAAACACACAAGGCATAATTCCATTTCTCCAGGAAGAGGCTGAAGATCTGAATTGTACACTCAATATTCAAGACTTCATGGATCCACTATGGAGCCATTTCACTAATCAGAGGAGAGACACATGGTGCTATATGTCCCATTGCCTGGCTGTACTGTCCAACCCAAAAATAATCCCTTACCTAGTTAGGACGGGTTTATAGTCCTTTTACACTAGCAGGACAGTGCAAAGGGACCCTGGTGTAGTCTTTGCCTTATTTAAGTTTACTGTGGCTCTAAGATGGTATCACTTGCAACAATTCAGCAAGTCAATATTTCACATACTTTCACAAAAGAAAATCCATAGTCTTTTTCACATCATGAAACCTAGGCCCAACTGCAGAAAGCTTGTCCAGTATATGTAATGATTTATATATGGTATTTTCTTGTTTATTTCCCATATCTCCAGAGAATTTTCTGAGCTGCCTTGGAAGACTGGAAGAGGTCTCTGAAGAATTTCCTATGGTCTAGAAGGCTCAAGGCAGCATTTCCAGTGCCAGAAGGTGAATAAAGGGCTGTATTAGCCTGTAAGCTTGCCTGTGATGACTTATGGCAGTATTGTGAGATAAAAAAATAGTGTACAAGACAAGACTCAGATGAAACAGATTCTGACTTATCTGGAAGGTCTAAATAATTTAAAAGCACAAAGCACAGCTAGCCTGCTAGAATGCGTGAAGTGTGTCCTGCTATGAATGAGGAGACCTACGTTTTATCAGTCTAACCTTTTGGACTACAAGGAAAGAAATTGGGAAGTTCAGTGGAGTACAAGGATAATAAATTAATGCCTGCTTATAGCAGCAAGAAATAGCAGCCATTCTGGAGAATAGATGTGGCACATCAATGCTTATTTCTGTCATAGTGGTCTCCTGAAACCTTGACCAAGGCTGAAGTCTTACCCACCCAAATAGCAGCTCCTTTGATGGTTTCCTTTAGACAAACGCATTGTGAGACAGAAGTATATTCTGTGATATACAGGCTGCCATGAGAGATGCTGGGATCTGGGACAAGTATCAGGCCACAAATGTAAGATTATCCTATTTACTGTCTCCTGTCTTAGTAATTTTCTTCACTGTCTTTTCTAAAATCTCCAGAGCCTATAAATTCCGCCTGTCCTCCCCCATGGCTCTACCTCCCACCTCCTTTAGTCTCTCCCAAGCAAGAACAGCCACACACCTCCTTTCTAAACCTCCTTTTCTCCCTTGAGTCTACCTGCCAGAAACCAAATTCCCTACTCCGTGGCTGACTCCTCTGCAAGGCTCAGAAATGGGTAGTACTGTCTTGGAAACGTTCCCTGCTGCCATTACCTCACCAGTCCAGCCCAGCCCTCACAGCACTGGGGCTTACTGGTTATTGGGCGCTCTCTGCAAGTCATCAGTGAAGTCATTGCTCAGGAATGTATAGCAAACTCTGCCCACTGGTGCTTTACTTACAAGCTGATTTTGATTGTTAATGATGCTAAGTTCATAACACTTTCTAAGTATAACAATGTACAGAGCAGTTTGTATATTCTGTAGGTAGCCTCCACCTCCTAGAAGCCTCTCTGACAATGACAAATAAATGAATGCCCACCCATAAACTTAAACTAAACATGAAATTCTCTGTACTTAACGTTCCATTTGTGGTTTGATGCATAGCTCTTTTACTGAGCTATAGTACATATATATTTCCATAGAATCATTACCTGAAGAAGGTATTCTTCTCTGCCTTGCTCAAAACTCCCTTAAAATAATACAGCTTTTGCCTGTTAAAGACAAAATAAGGGATTTAGGATTTATTGAACAATTCACAAAACCCCTTTGATGTAGCAAAGAGAGTACATTTCCAAAGTGAAGCAGTACATGAAATAGCATGTGCCAGTTATTTTTTAATTTTTAAATCCAATTAATTGTTCTAGTTACAGTACCACTAATTTTTATCTAGCTGATTAACTGGAGAATAATCCAAATACATTGCAAATTATAAATCTTTCATGATTTGGGAGATTTTATACAAATGTACATTTGACAGTGCTAATTTAAAGCAAATATCAAGCTTGATTAAACATTCCCAAGATAAGAAGGATAAACGATTGAATTATTTTATAGATTTAACTATCATTGATACGATGTTATAAACAGAAATATTTTGATGTTCATCATTAATTTTTAAAAATAATTCTTTGGGAAACAGCCAAGAAGGACTGGAGAAGTAGGTCAGAATGTATGCACAAAACATTTGTATTCTTTACTATATAAACACTAATTTATTTATTGAAATAATACACTGTTAATTATTTATTAAAGAAATTACAATTTTGCTGAGCTTCCCTCTGAAAGAAAAAAAAAATCATTAAAATGTGGCTAATGCAATAGCCAAGGCTATGATTGTTTCACATCTCTGCCTCCCAACTGTTTGCCAAGCATTTACCCGTAAATCACTACCCGTTAAAATGTAATCTGCACCAGAGCATCTACACCAAGCAGGTGAATTACAAAGTGTTTTAGCAAGCTTTAAGGACTTTAAAAATATTCAGCATTCCCCATCACATTTTCTGTCCCCAAATGTAGGAGACCATAGCGGAAAAAAAACTCTTTAGGGTTCTGTTTTCTAGAACTGTTGCTAAAGAAGGTAGGTTTCACAATACCATTGACTATTTCCGCAAATCCAGGCTTTTAAAAATGCAGATGCACCAAATGCTATTAAGTAATAGGGGAAAGGGAGGGAAAAGGCTTTCTGTGAAAAGTGACATTACATACAGAGAGGCTTTTTTTACTGTTTTCTTTTTTTTTTCCTTTTAAACCAAGGAACTTGAATGATTCACCAAAAGTGTTTAGAACTCTTCTGAGCATAGTCAATCCTCCAACTATAACTTAGATAGACTTCCTGCAAACACTCGGGTAAACAGAGAAAGTAAAAGCATGAAAACACCCATTACCAATAAAAAATTGAGCATGTGTTCCCAGCTGGAGAGTGAGTGGAACCACTCACATTGGAACAACATAGAAATATGCGCCAGCATGTTATTCTCCAAGGCAGTGCTGTAAATGAGACAATGTCCAGGGATGGCTTGCCTATACTAATCTCAATTGGCCTCTCTACTTAATATATTTAAACAAAAACATGGATTTCCTGCAATCTATTACTATGCTTGATTAATTTGTGCACCTGGGTAGATACCCATTTTTTCTCCTGTCTTCCATATGATGCACTTAAATTGAACATATTTTTCTAATTATGTAATTTCATTTTCTTTCATTAATTCTACTGAAAAACAAGCAATATTGTGTCCAGCTAGTGCATTAATAACTGTAACATGAAATTGGTTAATGCAACACACGTATCTCTTAATATCAGTTATTTCTGTGTTACAGTGCAAAACAAAATTAAAGTATGATGGTTTTAGTTTACTTTTGCATTTTCCAATAGTATAAACTGATTCAGGGATGAAGAGTGAGCAGGTTGCTTATGTGTCAGACTTACTGATATTTATTCTTTCTTATTTGGGGGACCTTGGTTACCTGCAATTTACTAAAATTCATTGAGCCATCTTGCAAGTGGCATTAAATCAAATCCTTTACTGAACTCCAGGTAGAATAGACCTACTGCATTTCCCTTCTCTATGAAACCAGTTATTGTATCAAAGAAACAGATCAAGTTAGCCTGCCAAGACATCCCTTTGAAAAGCTCGTATTGTGTTTTATGCATTATCTCTTATTCCTTAACTTTTCTTTCAAGACTTTCCCTGCAGCTTTGTGTAATACTGCAATTGGACTAATGGGCCTCCAGTGTTTCAGTGACCTTGTGTCTCCACCATCATGCAAAATACAAAGGCTCTGCTTCCTTATCCCTGTCAAGAACTTTGTCACTCCACTTGACAGATGCATTCAGATCGCTGCCTCTGTACCTGCACTTTCATGCACTTACTTATTTGGGTATTTTTTGGATGGAAATGCTTAGGCCTATTTGACAAATTGCATCAGTTTTTAAAGCCTTACTTCCAGTCTGGATATTCTAATTTCCAGCCTGTGCTCACCTCCCATAATCAGCACTGTTGTCATTACAGAAAACAACACATTTTATTTAAATTTGACGGCACACAAGAACCATTTTATTTTTCATCCACTATTCATAACACTGTGGGGTTTTTTTCTCCTTTTCCATTCTCTTTTATATTTATACATACATGGCTGGAGAGAAAAGAAGTGGGGGGGGGGAAGCGTTATGCTGTTTGTTTTAATTTACAAGGTCTAATTCAGCTTAAATCTTGGCACTTATCTCTTCTTCTCTACTTCCTAGCCCCTCAGATGCAGAATGTTCCTTGTCTCTTTAGGCTATCTGCTTATTTCTCCTGCCCTTTCAGAAATGGTTATTTATCCAGACAGCACTGGAGTCCTTTCCTACAAGATTTTCCCCTTGATTAAGATGCAAGTTCCAGACAGTTTTCACACCTTTGATTTAAAGAAATTTCACGCCTTCTCCATATTAAAATCCCTAAGCTCTTTAATCCAGTTGACCTCATTAACTAGTTTCCTTAATTTTTCAAAGTTTATCCTTTTGAAAATGAGATCCTTACAAGCTTGGATGCCACTGTGCTGGGAGAGGGGAGTGGCAGCTGCATCGTGGTACAGCTGCTGCGTAGGCATGTGAGTTGGTGCCCATGCCACATTGAATGGTGCTAATGTGAAAGGACATACTCCACTCCCCAAGCTACTTCTCTTCCAGTTAATTAAGCTGAATAAAATGGTAATCATTGGATACTAGCTAGCTGTGGATACTTCACATTTTTTTATGCCCCTACTGTAAAAACCCAGGATACAACTGAATTATTAGTTGCTTGGGTGGAGGAGGACTCTAACAATACTGCTAGTACTTGTAGCCTGCTGCATTACTTTGTTCATGACTGTAAATGTTTTTATTTGTTTTTTCTATGGAGCTAGGTTTTTGTCTATGCTTTAAAGGAAAGTTCAAGACTTCCTTAGTTGACAATTGCTGTAGAATCAGGGAAATTTCTTCCTTACCTGTGACAGAAGTTCATTGTCTTATGACCCAAGACACTGAGGGTTTGTATTAGAAGCCTTTTCAAAGGGGAAGTTGTCACAAAAATATGGTAGCACTGGGAACTAAAAGGTAAATATTACTGTTAATTTGTCCTTCTATCTACTAATACTGACAATGTACATTGTTGCCTCAAGAAGAGGCATTGATTGCCAACAAGCTTCTAAAATCTAGAGATAAATAAATACAAACTAACATTATAAAAAAATAGAAGACAAGGAAGACTTGTTATTGCACCTAGGTCTTCGTAATTACAGAGAATAATTCATTCTTGCACGTTTTGTCATGTTCATTACTTTCTAAACCTACATGTTGCAAGCAAAGGGACCTTTGTTATTTCTCTTGAGAGTCTACTGCAAACCTTGAAAGGCCTCAGCAAGTACAAGATTTTCACTGGCCTTTAGCAAGATTTTTTCTTTCTTAACTTAGTCTCAGCCTTCCAACCAGAGGCAAGAAAACAAGTTAAGCACTTATGGCTATACCTGTGTAATAAGGGTAGTAGCAGAAAGACATCATCTCACAAACTTTCCTTCCCTTTTGCTAGGTTTTAAATGCCTCAGCCACTATGCATATGTGTTTTTTGGATCAGTCTTGGGAAGCCAGAATGTATACTGTCCATTAACTGTCAGGCTCCCCTACGTTAGATACCATACCCCAGGGAATAACTAAAACACAGCAGAGCGAACCTAACAGCAAATGAAATGCACTGTGCACTTGCCTGTGAAGGTGGGCGTTCAGTTCAGTGGGTATAGCCCTGTGTTGCAGAGAACATGGTAGTGGCATGTTGTCTTTTATGTGGGGCGAGAAAACAAGAACATTTATACATTGGTGCTGCTCTGATTCTGTGAAGTATAGCGAAAGATAAAAGTACACACAGCAGAGCATGTGTCTCCTAGGCACAGTCATGCTGTGGAGAGAAGTAATTTATCCCTGCTGAGTACATCCATCATAATCCAGAGCCTGGAAACACCTGTTATTAGAATGCATTCATTCCAGAGCTTATACTATGTATGTTTGCTATTTAAGTTGATTTGCTGCGGTGCTGATGTCAATTATCTTGTGAGTTTCCTTCCTATGATTTTGTTGGTAATACGTATATTCACGTATATAAAATCAACAAACTAATAGTACAAATATGGGCAACTGTGGAAGTTGCTCCTGTGCTTCATCATAGCTTAAAGTCTGAGACACAAGAAAGCATAAAAGAAAAATGGCTCCAAAATTGCAATTAATATCTTCCTCACATATAACCTCTAAAAATGTGGAAGCTTTCATCATGAATATTAAGATGAGACGTATCCTGAATTTAACTAATCTTACCTGTTAATGATTTACCAGAAATCATTAGGAGTCTTGACAACCGAGTGTTTTTACCTGAGTGCTCTGTGGGAAGAAAACATGCTAATATTTACCTCTGAGTTATGAGTTACCTCTGCAGACAGGAAAATTCCTTTTCTATTGTTTTTTTTAAGTATGTCTTGTTAAAAGTTTTTTTACATGTTCTCAGATTAATTAAGGTCTCAAGTTATGCCGAGAAAGAAAATAAAAAGTCTGAAAAACAACATTTACGCGTTTAGATTCTCTTATTTTGGGAAACCACTTTGGAATTAATATTTAAAAACTTCAGGAAAATGTTACGATTTTGAAGCAGAAGGAGAAAAAAATAATCTCTGTTGTCCTTTATAAAACAGATACAAATGCAAATTCCTAATTGTCCTTTTTCACAGTGAAGTATAGAATGAAGGGAAGCATCAAGTACAAGAAGTGATGGAAAGAGACTGATTCAGTTCAGAAATTCTGGAATCATGGGAACCAATCAGTGCCAAAGGCTCCCTTCTGCACCTAGCAACAAACAGGAAGAGGAAGGTGGCAGTGGCTTCAGATGGGGAAGTGCTCAGGTGGAAAATACTGATTCTTCAGAAGCCATTCCTTGCAGCTCTGAATTTGCAGAGCTCAGGAGATGAGTAATCTGCAGAAAGGAATCCCTGTCAGAAGAGCAGTTATCAGTTGGAGATTTTTCTCTGTAGCACTCCATCGTCCTGCCTGCTAAACGGAGATTATTAGAATATGTCAAAGACAAATAAATCAACATCATAATTATCCTTATTTCTTCAGTTTCTGGTACACAAAGTGCAGACAATCGTTACCCCAAATCTCAAAAACAAAAGCACTTGAATCAAACTGTTTTCCTGAAATGACCATTGTGTCAATACCTGCCTTAAAAGGAGAGCCACAGGAAGGCAGGAGGTGGGAGAGGGTCACTTTTCTTTCTGGGATTAAGCCTGCAAAACTGGCCAAGAGGGGTAAAACACAAATTTTACTTGTATTCTGTTTTCATTTTATTAAAGGAGCCAGGAAATTCTAAGCACCCTCTGACTGTAGCCCATGTTTTAACTTTTCTGTAATCAGCAGTAAAGACCTGTTTCTATATGAATCACATCAGATCCATGAATAACAGGTCAGAATGCCAGAAGTCTTCTACCAAAATGTTACTGTCCATGTTTCCTTTATGGTGTTTTCTTTAATGTACAATATTGCTTTAATGTTTCCTGGGGAGAGAAAATATTTATAAAGCTAAGTTTTTGATAGCATGATTAATAGTTCCAGGTTAACAGTGTAGCAGTAAGCATAACCAATAGTTAAAAAAACGGCTGAAGATCCCATATAGGTGCAATATTCTACCACAGCTTTTAACTGATCATTAAATGAAACAGAGCTAGCACATTGCTGTGAGCAAAATAATCTTTCTAACATGACTCTTAAACAACTCAGTAAATCACTCTTCAGTAATTTCTTTATCTGACTGGCTCAGTATCCTTGATAGATTCCCGATGGCCCTAAGAAATGTTTGATCAGTGGGTTTCCTACGTGTATAATCTTTATTTATTTGCTACACTAGTTTATCTCATTTTTTCCTAACTGAAACCCCATTTTATTATTTCATTGTGAAACATTCTCTCTGTGCAAAGGGTGAATTTATTAGACAGCTTAGACTCCTTCAGTCCTCTGAAGGACTGTGTGGTGATTATGTGACAAATTACACAAGAAAAATACCTTTGCCCAGTACTGCATAGTGGCTAAATAGCTACGCGGTACAGGAGCACTCATGAAGTCCTGTCTTTAAAATAGAAATATTGTTTATACTCCCCTTTACACAGTGAGGAGGAGGAGCTGGAGTGAGGAGTACATGGTGTATAGCATAGCACAGTTTGCAAGACAGCATGGCTGAAGTCTTTTGAGAGACTGCAGGTTTTTCAGAGAATTGCCTAGATGCGTACAAAACTCCCTTGTGGCTAAAATTCACAAATTTGTTTAAGCAGGTTCACTCTTTGAGTGATGTAAGATTTCCAGCCCCTACAGATCAAACAAAAGGACAAGCCTGTGGCTTTGTGCACGCAGAGTGCATTGGACTTTGCCCTTGCAACTTTCTAATGACACCATTCTAAGTCAATACCTTAGAGTAGCTACACCAAGGCACATGTTCTGCGTGGCAGGAGAAAGGTTGATGTTGCATGTAGTAGTTTCTGTCTTCTGTCAGTACTTAGCAGTTTACGCTCACTAAAATTAAACAAAATCGTCATCCAATTAATGGCTTGAGTTTCAGATTGCCTCTGGTATTGCACTTGTTTTAGTGTTAGATCAAACTACACCATTAAATCTAATACATGGTTGATCTGTGGTTCAGAGGAAAATCATTTGCTGGAAGACTGGTTAAGGGTGAGATTACTCCCAGGGAAAAAAAAAAAAAGTCTCAGTATTTAAATAGTTTATTCTGAAAAATACAATATCTTCTCAAAATTATTTAGACCTGTAAGTATAACGTTGCACGCACCAAATGCAAAGATCCTTGAAAAATGCATGGCTCCTAAAACTCAGAAGACCAGAATAAGGAAATATGTGAATATTATAGAACATTTTCCTGCACTTTTATGTCATTAAAAATAAACACTCCTAAAGTGCTGTATTAGATTAGTGAAGGTAGAGGGTGATTAAGGACCTGGCTTCATGTTTCTTGAATATCTATTTATACCAGACAGATTTGGACTGGACAACGTAAAATGTGCTGCAAGGGGAAATCAGTGTGCAAAATATGCTTTTAGTTTCAAGTATCAGAAATAGCGTGGCCAGCAGGACTGGGGAAGTAATTGTCCCCCTGTACTTGGTGCTGGTGAGGCTGCACCTCAAATACTCTGTACAGTTTTGGGCCCCTCACTACAAGAAAAACATCGAGCTGCTGGGCATGTCCAGAAAAGGGTAAGGAATCTGGTGAAGGTCTAAAGCACAAATCTTAATGAGAAGCAGCCGAGGGAACTGCAGTGTTTAGCCTGGAGAAAAGGAGCCTGAGGGGGGACCATACCACTCTCTGCCTGCTTAGTTATCCGGATGCAGCTGTTGCTCCCCATATGAAGGAGTTTGCTGCATGTCTGCAGCACCTCACCTATCCAAGACATTCACTTTGCTGACAGTGTCAGCAGACTCTTAGGAAGCATGAATGCATGACCTGAATGAGAGCACCTGCCATGATCATGCAGACACCCCAAAGTTAGTGGGTATCATCACTTTCTCCACAGTTTTGTGCAAGGAATGAATGATTGTGACTCTGATTCTCTGCTGCCATTTCAATGCCAGTTTTCCTGTTTTCCTTGCATTTCAGGTCCATCACCTTTCACAAAACATGAAAATAAAGGTAAATCTTGAATCTGAACCACTGCCACTATGGTTGCAGTCACAGCAGTGGATTCTAACATAAATCAATTTCTGCTCTACACAGATTGTTCTAAATGTATCTCTATCTACACAGAAGCGAGAAAGAAAAAAAAATTAACTGCAAACTAAACTGTTGGTCTTCTACAACGTGTAATCTTCATTATCCATACTAATAACATAAAATCCATATTTCCCTTTCTTTCCTGATGACCAGATTGTCATGACATAAAATTTTTTTTAGTTTGGTTTTGTCTGCACTTGTGAGGTTTACGTGACATTGAGATCTTCAGAAATGTTACAAGGGGTTGTGTCAAAAGGACAAAACAAACCATCCAACAAGCTGTCTTTGGCAGAATGACTTCCAGCTTTTACAAATCTCTTTCAATTTGGCCTTTCATTTCAAGGAATAGACAGATTTTAATTCTGACTTGTAGGGACCTCTTGCGTCAGTATGTTTATGCTTGTGTTTACTGCTGCAAATCTAGAGCCATTGCAAAGGAATAATAAACTTCTAAACAAAAAAAAAAAAGGCAGAAAAGGAATATTAATAATTTAACAGGACAAGTATCACATTTATTGTTTTAGTGCATCTAAAGCAAGCTTTTTCCTAGTGATGTGATAGGCAAATACAGTTCTCAGCTTAAAAGACCCAAGTGTTGTTATAGTATTGTAGGATGAAGCATAGAACTATTACCCACTTTCGGTTTTAGTGTAATTGTACTTTTTTTTCAGAAAGTGTTCATCTCAAGATTATTCTGGTGTAAAACATCTATATCTGCTAATGAGGTACAGTGTGGCTTTATATCTCCTGGTGTCATTCTTTTGTATTTAATAGGATTTGCTCTTAGTTGTTGTTTTGTTCATACTGTACAGACCATGTACTGTATACATTCCTTTTTTTCCAGTTCAAACTGTGCTAAAAAACACTGTCTGACAAATTTTTAGCACTGAAAGTGCCCAACTCTCTGAAAACCATAATGTTGTTCTAGATGGTTTAAATGAATATCACTATGTAAGTAAAAGCTCTTGGAGAAGCAGTATAATGGCAAGATCTGTCGTCATTTTCGGAGAAATGGCAACTCTTGCTCAGCTAAATATTCCAGGAATTCCACAGCATCCTCTTAGATGGGATAGTAACAGCTGACAGAGCACAGCAGTTTTAATACAGCACCAGAAGCAAATAGATTGACAAGAAAATGCCAGACTCTGAGGAAATTATAATGTATATTACTTTGTTTGTTGCAGTTAATCAAATACATCTGTATTAAGAATTATAGTTTGTCAAAAAGAAATACAATATCTGCACTTCCATGGTGTCAGCTATTTAAAAATAACAAAATTCAGTGTAGTTTACTTTTCAACAGAAAATAAATTCAATTTTCTTATGTTAAAGTTGTGGATATTTTTCATTAGCTCTTGGATACAGTGTGTGTGCTAGAAACCATTATCTAGTACATTTTGCTTTCCTGATAAAACTTTCAAATGCTTACATTTCATTGCATGTTGGTTGATTGGATAATTTGAACATCAAAGGAACCTTTCATTTAATTTAAGCCGTAAAGTTGTCTTTTGCTTTATTAACTTTCGATCAATAAACAAGCAATTTGGAAATGTAATCAGGAAATGCTTCCAATTGGCTGACAATGTATCAAAGCCAGTGCTTGAAGGCAAGAGCAAGCTGTAACAAGCAGTTTATTACCAGTAGCTGTTACTGACATTAGTCAAAACCAAGAAAGATAAAATGGAATAAGAAATGTAATGCTGGAAGAGCCTTGGGCGCTGTGTTCTCTTCTTCCTTTTGAAAACTGCAAGTCTGTCTTTGATATGATAACAAATATAAACTGTTTAAAAACACCAAATGCAGAAAAACTGAGACTAGCCTGTCATGGAGTTAATCCATTCTAGAGTGACACACAAATAGTGTAACATCCAGCGGATATATGTTATGGAAATATTTTGAATTGGATTTACATGTAGTGAGCAAATTGGAACTTTTGATTTTATGTGATATTGTAATGTGCATGTTCTCATATTAACTGAATGTAATCCTATTTGAAGATAATGAGTTTTCAATAGGCTTTCCAGTCTGAAATTGCATCGGAATGTTTTGATTTTGGCTGGAGAACATCCAAATGGACTTAGAAAAAAATGTCTAACTCAGACACAAGGGTACTCCTCATTTCTGAAGGGAATTTGCATATTTTTTGGTCAATACATCATCCATAAAACTAACAGGATGGAGAGCTTTTCTAGTCTGTTTTGACAGTGTGCTATTTGGTTTCCTCTGTTGTCTGTAGCCCAAAGCAGAACAGTGGGCTCAATTTCACCTCTGTTTTATTGAAAGTGTAACTGACAGCATCTTGTAGTTACTTTGCAATTATCTCTACATATTTTTAGCTCAATTAAAAATAAATAAAATGTAAAGAAAGGAAAATATGTTTGACTGGAATTTATTGGATTGGTGAATAATGAACATAGATTAACAGATTTAATTTCTCTGTTCTACAATGAAACATACAGAGACTTAGCACAGATGTACACAGGAAAAGAACAAAGAGAGAATATGTTTTGGCTGCTTTTTGAAAGTTCTGTGTGTTGGCACACTGAGCATTTAAGCACATCACAAGATGGGCTGACACACAAGTCATATATTTCGTCAACTCAAAGGGAAGCAATATTGTTATGTTAGAGGATTATTTTTTCTGTGTCTTCCAGGTAACTGTTTTACATGTTTTGTAAAAGTAGCTACTCCAGGTGGAACTATACCCATAGATGTACACAAAACATCGTCAGTTTTTAATTTCATCTCAGTAGTACTTTCCACTAATACCTTTAAAGTCTCTTTTCCCTTAGGGCTCAAAACCTGGATGCCGATTATCCTGGTGATGCATCAGCTGGCTGTGCTGCCAGTCTTCCCTGAGGCAGGGAGTGCACTATTGGTAAGTCAGGGCTTCAGATCTCACTGCTTGCCTGTTTAGCCTCTGCATTCTTTGATAACCTTGCCCTTGACCAGTACTATCATGTCTTTCCTTGAATACCACCATATTAGGCCCATGGACACTGAGTTGAAAACATTTTTGAGTCCTGAGGAATGCCGAGTAGCCCTACCTTTTAATTAGACCTCCTATAAGCTGTAGTAATACTAATGGTCTCTTGCTATAAGATAGTAAGCATCAAAACATGGCCATAAACTATGGAAAAGAGAAATTAAAATATCCTGTTTGAGGAAATGAAGCCATGCAGGTCCACAGGTGCTCATGATTTTATGTCGTCTTATGCCAGCTGCAGTCTCATCTAGAGTTTCTTGGCATAACTTCAAGTTTTGTTCATGAAATGTTTTTGATCCCAGAATGTCTACTACTAATGGACAACCACTCCTTGAAATCAGAGTAATTAATGTATCAAGTGTGTATACCTATTACTACACTGAAGTCTCATATCATTGGAATTTGGCCTAGTCACATACATAGAAATAATCATACTGAAGAGATGGGTTTTAGCAATTTCTCATTTGTCAACCAAAATTAAAGAGAAGAAAAATGATTGTCCCGTTTAAAAGTAATCTCCATTATCACAAGGCATTGGCTATCAGAAAGAATTCTGGAAAGTCGCAGATCTTCATACCCACCTGAAAGTCTGAGGAAAGCACTGCAACCACTCCATTATGTCACACCAAAGGCCGTTTTTTGGTCTTTTCCTTAATCCTTTAAAAGTATTAACAAAAAAACCCAAACAACAAGAACCTATGAAAAGAGAAACTACTTTTATTGGTATAACAAGAAGAGAAGAACTTGTACTTGAAAGAAGCAATAAAAAAATTATTCATAATGTCTGTTCATATCTAATTGCGCTCAAAATGTCTTCTGCTTCATTGCAAGGAGGGTCAGAGATCAGAGTACAGATAGTTTTGTCAGAGAGAAAAAAAGCTGGTTTAATGTTAATAGCAATATATTTAATGTTCTATGAAGTAAGGGGGAAAAGAATATGCAAATAATAAATTTCATTTTCCTGTGAAAAGAAGCAACAAAACTTTTAATTAATTTAAGGTTAATTAAAACATTTTGTTCAATCTGAAATTAATCACTTTTTTCTTTTTTTGAATCTTTCTTCTTTTTTGAGAAAAACTAGCTCAATTCACTCTGAATTTTCAAAAAATGTAAAGTTCAAACTTTGATTTTTTAAAAAAAAAATTGGAAATCCCTGAAAGCCTTCATATTGTTTCAGCAATATTTTCTTTTTCTTAAAAACAAATTAAAAAAATTAAGTACAAATTCCATCTAGAAATGGGAAAATTAACATAAGCAGCCAATAATGTTACCTACAACTATCTCCTATGTCTGTTTTGGTTTTCTTTTATCAACGTAGTGTTTTAGAAAGAGAATATAAATGAATATAGGAATATGAATATAGCCAAGTTATGATCTTGGCTCCATGAGGGTAGTTTAACAAAACCTGTGCACATGGTTAATACTGAAATAGAGACAGGAAAAAATATTCCTTTTCTGTATCCTGGAAGATTGTGTAATTTCATCCCCATCTACTTTCTGCATGCTTAATAGCATATCTGGGAGTGAAAGAATTTGTTGTGAAGTGTGAAACAGTTATGTTAACCTTTTCAGAAAAGAAAAAAATGTGGCTAGTTCAGAGCAGGATACAGTATTCAAAATAGTGGATATGAAAATTACTCTCAGTGGACTTGAGCACTGCAGCTCCATTTAGAATTCCCATACACAGTAGCTTCCTATTCCCTTCTATTCACTTTTTTTTTTTTTTAAAGGCTCATTTCATAGCTGTGTGCATCTATAAAGTGGTCAATAATTCAAATAAGTCTCATTTAAGATTCCCAAAAACATATGTTCAGTAATGTATCTGAATACAGATTGTCTAAATCCAGAACGCTGAGAAAGGTGCATCAATACTTCTTAGGTAATCTTTGTTAAATCTTTGCCATGTTGCAATAAAAAGGTCTGAAAGAGATCTTTGTGTGACCCCTTTTGCTATAGGATCTATAATAGGAATCTAAAAGTCAAAGAGCCTGGCCCTGTCATAGAATCACAGAATCCTTTAGGCTGGAAAAGGTCCTTAAGATCATCACATCCCTAAACCATGTCCCTAAGTGCCACATCTACATATCTCAACCGCTTCTCTGGGCAGCCTGCTCCAATGCTTAGCAACCTTTTTGGTGAAGATATAGACATTTGCGCATCTACACGGAAAAGGTGCTTAAGCTTTCACTGCAGTTAGTGCAAATCTAGGCTATGACTCAGTTGGTTCCAGCATCATTTGAGATTCCCTGCAATAGCACATTTGGCCTCCAACTGCAAAGCCAAAAAGATGCAGGCCTCCTACAGGTTTTGTGTCATATCTTTCAGTTTTAAGTGTAAGTTTTGTATACTTTAGGGCATCTCCAATGGCACTGAATACCTATGTGAATCAAGACCCTAGCTCATCTCAAAGCAGCTGTTTCAGGTTTGATCTTATTGTCTAAACACAGTCATTTAGGTTTTTTGGATAAGGCTTAGACTTGTCCTTCAGCTGCTGCAGGGCATATTGTCTCTTCAAATTCGTAAGTAAATCTACAAGCCTTTGTCTCTATGTCTTTAATATCTTAGAACATCTCAAATGGAAATAGACGCTTAAGTTTAGGCAGCACAGCATATGTAGTCTGCTTAGCTGAACTTATTTCCAGAATGAACTGACTGCAGTGGCAGTTCAGTTATCTAACTCTCATGTAAACATCTACAGGAACCTAAATATTGAATATTTCTTTCATATCACAATTCTATCAAAAGCTAAAGAGCAGATTGCATGATTTTATTTGTGTCTTTAGGCCTTACACAGTGATGCAAGCATTCATTTTTAAACATGTAAACCTAATGATGATCACAGGAATGTTAGAATACATGGACATGGTTTTGAAAATAAATCTAGGTTCACTTCTACCTGCTCTCTTATTTAACTAAATGTGATGCTGGTGTATCTGCACGAAGATGAGTACATCCACAGACATTATTGCCTTGGGCTGAACATTGACTCTTTTTGTTATGGCTGTTTCTCAGAGCACATCCCCGCTTTTTTTCTTCAGGTTGACAAAGATTTACTTTGCTTGTTTTCTGATGTGAAAGCTGAATTTAGCTCAAAATACTAGGTACCTAGACCACAAATTTATCAAGTATTTTTTCTCTATTTACATGAGGACTTTCTTGGTGACATGATTTGGCTACCATTATGAGACATCTGGTAGATTTTAGAGAGATGTTTTCATTGAAGCAATATAAACATTCTACAGTTAATCAAACGCTGGCTTAAACAATAGCTATAAGAGCAATGTTCATGTGCATGTATCGGTTTGCCATTCAGATATGTATCTCTCATGGTTAAGATAGGAACCAGGATGTGCTACAGACAGCTGATTGATGTAGAGCCATGCTGTTTGCTTGTCAAAGAAAGGTTATTGATGTTTACATTTACTAGATTACAGGTTATTCCCATTTTGTGTATCTAGCAAGTCAAAAAAAAATGCTTGAAAATTTATTACAGCTCAGTTGTACAAGCTTGTGGTGCAAAAGCAATTACTTTAATTAAAACACACACGACCAGCCTTCTGTAATTGCTGAAGAAATGATAAGGTGATCTTAACACAATTTGGGATGACACAGTGTTATCCTACTTTATTTTACCACCACTATAATTAATATCATTGCTTATCCTGCTGATTTCAGCACCTGATTTTGGCAAAACTGAATTCCCGTCTTCTGCCTGCATTTTTCTAGTAGAAATGCAGGAACAATTATGTGAGCTGATTATGCTCTCTGTACTAAGTCAGTGCCCACCTGCACTCTGGATGAGTAGCTGGATAAATACTGAAAAAGTCACAGATTTTTCTCCTTCTTTTCTTTGTGCATACAAACCCATGAATGAGGAAAAACTGTTCAGTGAAGTTCTTGTACAAAACAAAAAAACCCCATCCAACCCAGAGTATCCATTTTGAGTATACAAAGAAAATTATGACAGTTCTTACCCAGACCCACTCAGCAAAGTCTTAATGGGTTAGTTTGTAATGCACCATAACAGAGGAAACATTTGCCATCTTTCTAATAATCAGCATTGATTTTTAACAGATTATTTATTTTAAAACACCCCTTAAATACATTTTTAGAAGAGTGATTGTAATCTCTATCAATATTTCAATACTACATTTAATAATGGCATACATGTTTACAATAGAAAATGTCATTCCATGCAGTGCACATCTTGAAAGCACAGTTCCTGAAGCTGTTTAAAACCTTCATTTGTCACTGTTCTCCTTGATTTAGATCTGATACACTGCCCTACCACACAATAGAGGGAGCATCCAGGATTTAGGAGATGATTTCCAAATTCTCCATTGTATTAGTGAAGAGCTTTGGTGAGGCAGCAGTATCTTCTGACACCAAATAAGTTTAGCAAAGCATTATAAGAGCAACAACAGATGAGTCATTAGATATGACCCCCCAGACACAGACAGCCCCAGGGTGTTTCTGTGTTGCCCTGATCAGCACAAAGCTGTGCAGGCAGCTGGGTGCATGTTGAGGAGCCAGAAGCCAGCAGTGACCACCAGCACAGACACCATGCGTGGGACACTAATGACCACGGTGATGAGATGCTGTCCCTCGGCATCAGGAGAGGGCAAACAGAGGTGGAGTTGGGAATACATCCTATTGACAGCTCAACAATCTGGCAATGCCAAGGTGACAAGTAAGGCACAAAGTTAGTCCAGGAAACCCAAAGAGTGTTTCAGGAACAGGTACAGGACAGGACACTCCTGTGGCACCCCTGGGGCTGGGACTGGTGGCACCAGGCTGAGCTGAGCTGGAGTCCATGAGCAGGGGTGGGGGACTCTGGGAAAGACGGTCAGTGAGTCCTTTTGGTGCCCTCAGGGCCCAGGCAAGCAGCATATTTTAGGACTTCTGAAGAATACAGGCTTCAGAAATTGATGCGAATTTTCAGAAGTGTGAAAGGAAAATAAGGAAAAGGAGAGTATCTGAAATAAAACACAAGCAGGCAAATGTATTGGCACAAATAAACATGAATATTAGAAGGACAGAAAAGTGGCTTCCTACATTCCCCACCCAAGCTCTGCTCTGCTCTGCTCACCTGAGAAGGAAGGGAAGGTTTGCCCAGAGACTAGGTAACTGGAAATAGCAACCTTGCAGTACGTGAAAGGAGCCTACAAGAAAGCTGGAGAGGGTCTATTCATAAAGGCTTGTGGTGATAGGACAAGGGAGAACAGGGATAAACTGGAGATGGGCAGATTTAGACTAGACATTAGGAAGAATTTCTTCACCGTGTGAGTGGTGAGACACTGGCACAGGTTGCCCAGGGAAGCTGTGGCTGCCCCATCCCTGGAGGTGTTCAAGGCCAGGCTGGATGGGGCCTTGGGCAGCATGACCTAGTGGGACGTGTCCCTGCCCTTGGCAGGGGGTTTGGAACTGGATGATCTTTAAGGTCCCTTCCAACCCCAACTATTCTATGATTCTATGATTCTTTAAAATCAACACCAGTTGATTGTTGCCTCCATTTGCCAAGTAACAGCTGAATGCTGTGAGACCTGTTACCTATCAAAAAAGGAACAAGAAGTAGTAATAACAATAAAACAAGGATATAACAAATCAGATTTTAAAACCAAAGCCTTTTCTCTTTTTTTTCCTCATTCTGTCTCCAAGTACACCTTTCCAGCTCATTACTGCAAATCATTTGAATTCCAGCACACAATGTCACCTGAACTGTAATCTGATTACTTTATGGAGGAATTAGTATGTATATTTAATGTAGAAGGGTTTTAATCTTGATGAAAATAATCCTAAGGAACTGTGATAGGGCTGCTCATATGTCTGGCAGATATGCCAGTAACATGCTAATAAATGACAGCTGATTTATGTATCTGGATTCTTTTATTTATAAAAATAGCAAGTGGACTGATTTTTGATATTAATAATACAAGTGAATCCACTTTGATTAGACTTCTGTGGAGAGCTGTGCATATTCGGCATTACAATTAAATCTTATGATGTGGAATGGGAATGACATGCTAATGAAGCAAGCCAGTGAGCCTGAACCAAGAATGTCCAACATCATTATGGGATATCTTAGATGAAGAGTAATTATAAGAGGAACACTGAAATGTCATTAAAAATCTTCAGTAAGAGATTTAACCTACTATTTCATACTAATGCTGGATTTTTACAACATAACTGAACACAAAGTTCCTTTTCAGAATTTACAGAAAAGGCTCTTAAATAGATCTGGATTTAAGAAAAAGATACAATCTAGTGTCCTAATTTAATTTGGTACATCAAAATTCAATGGTAGTACGTAATTGAAATCTCTTTTTAATAATTTCAGATGAATTAGCAATTAGGGCTTGATCCGATTTCCGTGAAATTTATTAAAATTGAGGGCTGAAGCCCTTGAAAATTTTTATTCTTTTCACTCCATTAGCACAATACATCTAGTCTAAGTGACTCTGTCAGTTAGTACTGTGCATTCCTTGTTTATTTATGAGAATTTGTTTCATGGAAGTTCAAAAGAGGTAACCTTATGCATATTCATAGTAGATGGCTCATAATATATGAATCAAGAAAAACTCTCAGAGCTTGAATTGGTTCTTACTTTCTAAGCAAGTTTACTAACTGTTTTTACCTTCACAACTTCTTACAACCACATTATATCTGTGTGTACTCTGCCTGTAGCAGTGACCTTTCAGAGACTTGCCAGGCCTCTCTTTGAATATGACACAGGAAAGGATCAAATGCTGTGCTGGCCTCTAAAAGATGTATATAAAACATGGACTTCTGAGGACCACTATGAAACAGGAGTCCTAGAAAATGGGACAATGAACCAGAAAGGCAGTACCAATTGTACTCCCTCAATACCCTAAAAATAGTGTTTCTCTGTGCCAACTATAAATCGCACACAGAGAGACTGTAAGGTCACAAGAAATATGCCATGCAGAGTTTTTTGGGGGGTTGGCTTAATTTTTCCAAAGAACCATTATGAAAAGCAGTTATGTTTAACAGGTAAAGGCTGGAGCACAATGGCCTGACTCCATGACAGCCACGTCTTTCAATCCAAAGTGTGAAGCTTTCCATGGTTGTTTGCCTGTATCACATGCACTTTATTAAAGATACCTTTCTTGGAAAGGCTGGTGCTTGCTGTGTCATTATGAGAAAGGTAAACAATATTTCTTGTGAAAGAAGAGCCATTTCTGTGGCTAAATGAAGGAAATATTTATTAATATTCGTGAAACTTAAGAATAAATATGTCGCTAATTTTCTGTCATGAAATGCGCTTAATTATTAAAATAATGAGACTACAGACGGAAACTGCAAGGACAAAGTAGAAAATTTCTTTGTACATTATTGTGACAGAAAGGAGAGTAATCTACTCTAACCTCTAAGGCCAGTGGGATTCCTAATGGAAGATAACCCCAGCTAATGACTTCAGACTTTGTGTTTATTATCCTAGCTAATAGTTATTATTTGCTAAATATAGTATAGTTGCATTATTAACTCAAAAAATAGACCAGGATTTTGTATGTCTACAAACACATAACATTTCTAAAGTATATGGGTAAAAAAATATTGGGAAAAGTGAACAATAGTCTAACAGCTTTTTGAAATTTTCTTTCAGAATAGATGCACAGGAAATTTACTTGTACAGGATTTCGGGTATGTTTGGCATTCTTATTTGACTTTATAGGATTTTATGTAGATACTAATGAAGAGCCCCATTTTTCATCATGGACTCAGTATTTCATTTAGCAAAGACAATTCTGAAGTACTTCGGTTTAATATCTTTTTTTTCAAAGGTGAAGAAAGAAGTTTTCATTTCAAATAAAACAAATATATAAATTTAAGAGTGGCACCTATTTTGATTTTTTGAAAGGATTATTTCTTTAAAGCTGTCAGGAATAAATCTGATATGTCAGGTATTTGCTGTGATACATACAACTTAACTGCATTGACAATTAACACATCAGCCTTTGCCCACAGCAGTTTACAAGGCAAAGCAAGGAAATGTGTCACCTGTTAACTGGTTTAGAAAGTAAGGTGGCATTGCTGTGGTTTATGTTAGTAATCGCTGGTATCAAGATCAATCATTGAATAAAATCTTACGCAGGCTGTATCTCACCTTAGAGAACTTGAACAAATACCCTAATATTGCACCCAAGCATCTCACACTGGCAAAAATCTGAAAAAAAAAAAAAATCGGTGAGCCTTATGATGTGACCTGAAGGTGAACTGGTGAGATTAGGAGGGAACTGAGTTAACAGTCCAATAAGCCATCGTTAAGAACACATTTATTCCTATTCATTGTAATTTGAAACTAGAAGCTTATAACAGAAAATACCCCTGCAGGATCAGTCTGTAGCTACTCATCCCTTCACGGTTCTCCAGCACTCTGTGAAATGTGCAAACACGCTTGACTGTGCCATAGGTCTGGAGAAGGCACAAACCACTTAGTAGAGTTCTGATCAATCTGTGAGGCAGAAATGTGTGCAGTGTCTTCCCAAGCAGCTTGTTGTTTCGTTTCAGCTGAAGAGCGCTGGAGGCTCTACAAGCTTTGCTTTCTCTGCCATGTCACTTCAGACTTCAGGATCTGAAGATATGCAAATGGTTTGGACAAGCAAACATGGTGCCAAAGCTGTGTTCATAGCAAATCATGCTACAGGACACCAGTTACTGTTGCATTGTGATGGATTCTCTAAGAATAAGGACGAGCAGACTGAAACAGTGAAGGCAGGCCTCTACAAAATATTTTACATACAAATTGCCAGTTTGTTAATCGAGAGCAGCCTCAGGCATAATTACTCTGGTCTAGAAACTCAGTGGCTGAGTCAGCAAGGCACAGTGTGTAAAGAAATGTGTCCCTGCTTGGTGGGGAGAGGGCTGGGAGCACCTCTGTATACTAGAAGACAAGGCATGTTACATCAAATACAGCGTAGAGCAAACCCAGCTATATGGCTGCCAGCCTGGAGTTGGCTCCTGTCCAGACAGCTTGGAGCATGGAAAGTGATGCTTGGGTATGTATGTATTGGGTATGTATCTGTATAGATGTTTCCCTTAAATCCTTATTTGCGAGTCAGGAGTAAGAGCCTGCTGGGTTTTGAAATTCTACTTATTTTTCCAAATGGCCTCAAATAACTGAAAATACTGGCATGGGTCAGCAGTGGCTGAGATAAAACACAATTTCCCCCTCTGACATTTTATGGCTTACCCATGAATTATAATGACAAAAATGGATACAATTTTAAGGTTTTGGGGGAACTCCAACAACAACAAAGCAGTTTCTTCTTCAGAAAAAAAAAAAGAACAGATGGAATATAATAAAACGTTGCTGAGTTTATCAAGTTAAAAAGGAAGTTAACATAGAGAGAACTGCTACTATTTAGAAAGAAAACATTGGGTGAAGTATGCATACAAAAATGTAAACCAGACCCTACACACCTCTTCAAACATTCAGTTATGATAATGAAAGCTTTTCCTCCAAAATCTTCCAGGGAAAAAGATAATTTCTTCTTCCAGGCTATGTTTGTATACTTTCATCCATTATGCTGCTCTATAATGGGTCTTTCAACGCTTCCAGAATCAAAATTCGTTTTGGAAGTGCTCAAGCAGAGTCTTCTCAGAGGGCAGCCTTCCCAACACTACTTTTCTCCTGCTTGACAGAATGAGCCTCTGTCTCAAGGGTATTCCCTGGGATTCTGAACTGTTTCACTGTCACATTGGTGAGTTCAGCTTTTCCTGTTCACTGGCCACTAAACACTTTCACTTTGTAAGAAGGCAAATTGGATTTTTTTTTTTATGTTTGTCTTTCATTTTTGCACTTCTCACTAACAAGTGCTTGGAATGAGATTAGATTTTATTTTACTTTTTTTGTTTTAAAACTTCAAAGCGTGACCATGACTCTGCTTATCTACTTTGTATTTTATTGTTCTTCTATACCATTTTAAAAGAAAATCACCAACCTTAAATTTTAAATTCTGAAATATCATTGCTGTTTGTTGGAAATGGCAAGCATTTAAAGTAGCTCAAATTTCTACCAATATGATTATTTTGAAGTCATATAAAAAAAAGGAAAAATATTTGATTGTAATGGATTAATTTCTGACATTCACCAGACTAAGTAAGATGAGATGTCTTCAAGGCCTATGATGTTACGTTGATTCAATCCAGTTGTACCTACACTGCATTTTCAAAGCTGTCCTACAGCCATCACTAAGACCAGATTCCTACAGCTATTGGTGTGACAGCAGGAGGAGCTCTGAAATGTGATTTCTCCCTTGCCGGTTAACATTTGCTGTATCTATAGCCAAGAAAATCACAGTCATTAGGATTTCTCTAAATCAACCATGTAGGCAGTGGGAGCTTTGGCAACACGCCATTCTTGCATCTGTTTTTCAGCTGCTTAAGGCACATCACCTCTAAGAAAAAGCCATGCTCAAACCTCTATTCAGTATGTGCATGTGGTCCTTTATTGCTCTGACATTCCCTCCATGCATATCCTGATAACTGAAGACTGCCCAGTTACTTTTCATTATATAAATTGCTGTAGGAAGAACGGGATTCTTCAGTGTCCCAGTGAATGCATTGGGACTACAGCAGAGGGGGAGTTCATGTAGGCTTTTGCAGAATGGAGAAGAAAAGATCAAGCAGAATTCTTGCTCTGTTAGCATCAAGTGCAGTTTACCTGTTGATTTCAATGAGCTCTGAATTTTACACCTCAGACCTTTATATAATTGTTGGTGTAAGCACACTTCTCAATGAAACTAGCTAGATGCTTGTTTAGCAGGACCAGCACTACTTCTTTAAAAATCAGTTATGGTTGAAACCAACATTCTCCTTCCTCCAATGCATTGAGTCTTGATGACATTAATGGATAGTTTGGCAACCTCACAGCTTGAATCCTCCATAAAGTTTTTTTTTTTTTTTTTTTTTAGCTAAAAGAAACCGTTGACACTATCTACTATCTACACAGGTTGTTGAATTAGGAACAGCTTATGGACACATAATATTCTTATGTATGCATCTATAATGTATTCATAAACAATGTTCCCATGATAAAACCATAGCTTTCATGAATGGCATTTATTTTCAGGGAAATATATGTGGAGGAAAAGGTTTTACAGAGTTGTCTTTAAATAGTACACTTGCTATTCCTCTTCCTCTTGCTTGCAATAGTAGTTCTTTATCCAACCGAGTGTTTCAGGCCTCAACTGTGGAGTTGCCTAGGAGAAAACATTTTCACTTGGTGTTAAAAGTCTTGGTAAAAGTAACATAACATCTTCAAAGTCTGTAACTCTCATATTCTCAGGGAAGCATAATTTCATCCAAGTATGAAATATATATTTGCAGTTTCTGCAATAATCATTTTTGTCTGTAAATTAAGTAGTTAACATTTCACACTGAACCAATAGTATTAGTTAAAGCTTTGATGTCTAATCCTTCTACATTCAGTTTACAATCTACTGAAATAAATAAGAGAGACAAATAAGATGGTTTCACCTTTATTTAAAAAAACTGCATTTTTTTACCACAAGTAGACAATGTTTTCTTTGGGTCAATGTTTCATTTCCATTGAAAGCTCTGGTTCCTTTTTATTATTTGTTGTACAGTACAGCTTAGAAGATCCAAATCAAGAGAAGCCCTTTTTCTACTAGAATGCTCAACGTGCATACCAGAAAATAGATGCTACCAATGTTGTTTTGAGATGATGTCAGAGTAATACTCAAATTGGTGCCAAGAGGAGAAATATTATATTTGGAAGGAGGAGGGAAAGGAAATTATACTAATCATGGCCTTACTAAGAGACATACACAAAAAACCCTTGAAGTGGCTTAGATGCGTATATCCAGAGAAAGTCCTGAGTGAATGATGCTCTTTAACTTAGCACGACTGACTGAGAACAGTGAAAGTGAGAGAGAGGGATGGGAGTTCATTGTCTATTATTTACCATATCGAAATCCCTTTGAGGCATTTGCCTTCTTTAATACATGACCACAGCTACTGGGATGAGTTCAATGAAGAGCTAATACACCTCAAGTGCCTGTAGTTTCCTGGTAAGTCTATTCCCTTGTTAAAAATCAAACCTTTTGGAGCTTGCTTGGCTCACATCAACACAGAGTGTATCTTTTAGAATACAGATAGCCTACTAAACCTAGAGTAGTTTCCCTGTGGAGTAGTAGAGGATCTGTTGATCCTAGCCCATTTTGATGTCCTCTGCAGTCATATGGTGTCTGCTTATCATACATCAGCTTCCAATATCCATCTACACCTCCAATTTACCTCAGTGGTTGGTGCCATCCTCTCATTTCAGGATTTCTTCCTTAGCTCATGTTGTTCCACAGTCTTCCTTCTTAGCCTCGAGGCCAACCCGGACAGTCAGAAAAGACGAAGTAAGGTACTTTTTACTTAGCTGATGCATTGCATGTCATTATCAGTTAGGAAAGTCCAACTCAATCTCATATTTCTCTAGAAAAAATCAAGATAAAATCTTAGATGTAAATTGTCAAATTCACTCACTCTGGGTGGGTGTCTGAGGTATAATAAGAATTGGAAAATGTGTAGTCAGAACAGTGAAAAAAGGCACATTAAGCAAAAATGAACAGGGTGCCAAAGGTCTTACATGAGGGCAAATCATAACCAGTCTCAAAGTGCAGTGGATGGGGATATTGAGTAATAGGAAGATAAAGATCTAAATATAGATAGTTAACCTCTAAAGGCCTTCAAGGGGTTTGTTCTGTAGAAGCTAGATTACAGCTATATAAAGCCAGGACATAAATGAACTCTGGCACTGTGGGAGAGTTTTTCTTTTCTTTTTTCTTTCTTTTTTTTTTTTTTAAGGTTAAGTTGTTTTTATGAATACCAGTGAAAAATGAAGTCAGTTCAGCAGTAAGATGAAGAGAGGGGAATGCGAGGAATGAGGTGGTCAACTTTCCAAGAAGGTAACTAGAAAAAACCTGTATTGAGGGTAATTTCATAGAACCTGAGGTTATAGTCTTTAAGTGAGAAACTCCAATGACCTTTATAAGAGGAGAAGGTCTTGCCCTCCCAAAATAGTGAGATGCAGCAAACATCCCAGATATTAAGCTAGTGGCTTAGTACAGAATTTTTCCTCTATACATGATTAATTAGATTTTGATATCCAAAACCTTAGTGACTCATTGACTATCATATGGCAGAAACAGTGGACCAGTTAGTAGATCTGTGTACAGCTCTGCATCCACACCATTTCTGGCTAGGTGTGCCACACACAGAGTTCATGTAGGTACATGGCCTTATTGGTGTTCTCCTGCACATCAGATGGAGAGAACTTCTGATACAATGCTTCTCCGACAGTGTCATCAAAATGCAGGGGTCTTAGAATGCCCTCAAAATGCAGAGGGACCAGAATTTGTGGAAAACAACACAGCAGTGAGACAAAGCAGTAAAGGCAGGAAAAAGGCAAGTATCTCAAGAAGAACTGTTAAAATTAAACTTTCTTTGGATGCTAATAGCTCCATTTTTTCAAGCATGAAAAATATGGAATGTACATTTTATCATCCTCCTAGTAGGCCCTACCCTTGATATTTCTCAGTTGTAGAGCCTTAATCTGTATCAGGTGCTGATTATTTTCTCACAATAAAATCGCATCACAGTAAAATAACAGAAGTTCATCTAATTTTCTGTTCAAAACTATCAAGTTCTGCTTCTGAACCTAACTATTTTCAGTACTGAACATGGATACAAGTTTGGATTTTAATTTGCAAGTTCGCTTGCTTCAAAGAACATACTGCAACCTCTCTGCGACAATATTCCTACGTCAGTAGAAGTAAAGAGCATGGGCGTAATTTTCTTTATGGATAGCATAGTGGGGTTGGAAGTGAAGTGATTCTCTATCATTTTGCCTTGTAAATTCCCTTGTGCTTGTAGAGATTCTCCTGCTTTCCATTAATTTATGCAAAGTGCTGTTAAACAAATCACTACATATGAAGATAAGATAGCATAATGCACTAATATATTTTTGTTGTGATTCTGGAAATTACAGAAAGTAATGGTACAGCTAATCTGCTATAATTTTTTAATTAAATATGATTTCTAATTACAAACTGATATTCCCAATCCAATCTATCTCATGCTGATATTCCCTTGTGTTTCCTACCAAAAAGCTACACAGAATAACCTTCTTGGCACTACCCTCATCCTATCTGTTGTTAGTTACACAATATTTTGATGCTGACTAATTTGCACCTTGAAGAACATGTAACAAAATAAATATATGAAGCATGAAATATAAGCAGTTGAAACTAGCAAGCAAAAAATATATAACAGAATTTTTGTGCCACAAACCTCTCAAAGATCAGCACTGGAAAATGTTGTACTTTTTATTTGCTTTAGAAGTTAGAATTTAGAATAGTCAAGCAGGGTTCCAAAACTAACTCCAGATCTACTCTCAGAGCACAACAGGGTCTCTGAAGCAGAAAGACAATCCAGCTCTCTGGCCTACTAAAGATTTAATAATTGTTGCACTTGTGCTGCCTAGTCTCTCTGTTTTTCTAGCTTGGGATGGCTGAGACAGAACCTGAATGTCAGCAGATATGAAGCTACAAGGAGTGTGGGTTCTTTTGGATATCCAACAGGAACAATTGTTTTTTTCTGCGGTAGATATCTATTGCCTTCCCCTTTTTCTGTTTAATAATATGTTGATTCCATCTGACAGTGCAAGGTCCTTCCTACTCAACCAGAATCTTCATATGGAATGGTCATAGATTTAACTATGTGCAGATGACCTTTCCCAAAGCTGCAGCTTACATGCCAGAAGAGACAGGCCCCCCAACATACATGCTGTATTTATCAAAAGTAAGCAAAATTACCTCTAAAGTAATTGGGAATAGCTCTGGGTCAGGTTGTAGCATCTAAAGAAGAGGGAAGAGGTAAGGTGTAGTTATCCTGGGAGCCACCTGCACCTCCTGCATGCTCCGCTACTAGGAGAGTGGAGAGCAAGGTGACTCACCCAGAGAGGTTACAGCATATGGATAGCTTTGCAGCTTGCTGAGATGGTGGCACATGCACACTGAGTCCTTAAGAGGTGGCAGGAGAAATTTTATTTGTCCTCAGATAGAGAAGGAAGTGTCCAATTCCTTGCTACCTTGCCATCATGACTAAAGGTTTGTAGACAGATGTAGGGAAAAGCTTACTCTCCTTTCTCCCATCCCAATCTACAAGAGACTGTGGGCAAGGAGTAAAAATTGCATCAAATAATTTATTTTCACTCTCCTCATATTGCAAATCTGAGTTTTCACAAGTTCCCTTGCTCTAACTTTTGTCCAATTAAACCACAGTGTGTAAAATTAAAATCTCTTTGGTATTTTTATTGGGTTTTTCTTAAGGAAAATATGACCAATTTCAACCTCAAAACTCTCTCTGGAATCCCCTCAGGAAAGAAAGGTAAGGGCTGTAAAAATGGTCTTTGTAGTAGGAATAATCCTGTTCTCCCTGGGATAGTGGAACTATAATGATCATGGATTTATTTTTTCCATGCAGATATGAATTCTTAAATATGGAACTTATAAAAATATATGCAACATGGATTTTTTTATATCAAAAGGCATAGCTGACTTTTTATCAGATGTTTTACACCTGCTGAGCTGTTTGTATTGACACTCAAAACCCATTTATGGAGCTTGTATGTCAAAACCTATTGCAACTAGCAGTTTACCATTCTTGGTTTGATTTCAGCTTCATTTTTATGTATGGAGAGTCTGATCTGGTAAAATAGATGGTGACATGGTGACATACTTAGAATGTGTCACCTTGGGAGACTCAAATACAATTGCAAAAACCTGCCATGTGAGAGATTGGGTTTTTTTTCTATTTTAGCTCATTTTAAGCAATCATATGTAAAAGCATAATTTGAATTATGGATTGGTGACTTAGTAACTGTCTTGATGAGCAGGTATAAAGTACAAAATGTAAGCACAGTGATGACGAGCATATGCTTTGTTGGTGATACTTTCAAGAAAACTAGTCTAGAGTTATGAGGCATTTTTGCCCAGCTGAATGTTAACAATGACCAAGTGACCACCCCATTTGTTTTCTTCTGTCCTTGCCCATTATCTTTTCTAGGGAGAATTTAGACACCATAAACCCCATCCCTCATGCACTTCTCCCTCTTCCAGCATTCTCATCTCCATTGACTGCCCCTCTACTTCCTTATGAAGCGTTCTTCTCATCCCACTATCAATCTCACACCTTCTTCACCTCTTGTCCCCATCACTGTCTTCATACTCATGTAACATCTAAGTAACACAGTCCTTGGTGTTCAAGTATACTCACAGTGGACTCCTCAAGTGTTATGCAAGAGGATCTTCCAGGGAGTGAGGAGGAAGTATGAATGAAGGGGTAGTTTGGGAATGGACAGAAGACAGAAGGAGACTTTTTTCGGCTTCCAGTGGGAGAAAGAAAGAAACTGCTCACATCATCCTGATGGCCTTCACAGGCCTCTGATTTAAATCAAGCAACTATACTTGAGAAAAGAAGAGCTTTTAAACTGCTGGGAAAAAATATGATCTCATTTGTGTAGTGTTTATTGGCCAAAAAAAAATGGTAAAAGCAAACAATATGTTGGAAAAGTATAGATATGATTATTCAATAGAAATGTGAGGAAATTATGCTAGCACAGTCCAAGACACTAATGAGCCCATATTAAGAAAATGACACAGTGCAGGTCACCTTATTATAAAACAGGATATTACAGAAATGGAGAAGGTAGCAGAGTGCTACAGCAATACAATGAACTTAGTTATTCAGAAAGCTTAGAGAAACAGCCAATGGAAAATAGTCCTTAGTCTATGGATCTAGGGAAAAGAATTAAGATTGAGACAGAGTGTCAGCAAAGTGTGCCAGAGTATTTTCATGCAATAGATATAACAGCTTTGAAGACAATACCTACAAGAGGATATCCGAACTTGTATCAGTACAGGTGTAGGGTACAAACCTGAGGAAGGGCACTGCCATTTAGATTTATTGGTTTGCTCAATGTGTGGTAAATAATACATAACGTGAAAGCAATGATAAAATGGATTTAAATGGTTTAAAACATAGAGGAAATTAAATGGACAAGTATTTTCTCACTTCCAAAATATTGCTTGAACATTTTTATAACATCCCTTACAAATCTCTTTTAAAGAATTTGTGTCCTCATGGCTACCCAGTCTCACAATCAAATTTGGCTTTAGGGTAGGCCAAAAGTGAGACAGAAAATGTTACATAAACACAGAGAAGAGTTAAGCAAGCAAGCTTTGTGATGATATTTGCGTGATTCAGCTCTTTCCAAAACAATAATGTGATCAATTTTTTAAAAAATAATGTAGCAGACAGTGGAGTACTGCACAAACATTACATATGAATATAGATTTATTTGTAAACATCCTGTAGCACTGAGTCAAAAATCAGAAAGAAACACTTATGCCATTGCTCCTTTTTCAGGCATGAAAGGGTATTTTATTCAGTAAAGTTACCACTGGATCCATCAACTACAACAATTAGGACTTTTATGAATATAAAAACCTTCATGAGAATATTGATTAGTCCGGATTATTTTCTACACCATTTAGAACTGCAATTGGTACTCAGAGAAAGCTTTTAATCTGTGCTTTTTAAACACTTAAACACTTTGGAGCAATAGTAGTCTATTTAATGGAGAGTATCCATCAAGGACATAGATAGGTAATCCCAGAAATACAAAGGATAAGGGGTATTCACTAAATTGTTTCAACATTCCCTTTCCACCAAGCAAGCTACATTCTTTGTCCTTGATGGATCCCTGACAATTAGGCTCATCTATCTGTAATATGCTCAAGCTACAGGGACCTCTGGTGTGAGAGAGAAAATATTTAATTTGTCTTTGAATTTGTAGAATTTTGCTAATATAATAAAATACAAAATGCTTAGTTAATAAAATACGTTTTAAAAATGTGAATCTAATAACATTGCTTTTAAAGAAAAATATTAGCTGAGTTAATTAATATATTTAGATGCTTTTCCAATGACAGGCAGGGAAGAAAACAGATTGAAAAGAATTAGTATTTCATTGTGTGCTTGGAAATTAGGTACCAGAAATGTGTGGAAGTAGGTCTGCGTAAGAGACAACTCATATGTTTGGGGAGAAAAAGTGATCACTTAGGAATCCATGGTGTGCATCTGAAAATCCCATTAGAGACTGTCAAGCTGCATTGGTCAGACAAAAAGAATATGAAATGGGACCAATTAATACTCATGCTGTTGAATGCATGGCAATAGCTTCTACTTCCTGATTTACAGAGGAGAATACAATTGAGTGGAAATCATTTTGATACATTTGCATTTCTGGCTATAAGTCATGTGGTGAAGAGAGGCAGCAACTACAGAGTAGTGACTATAGCCTGCAGTTCCCATTCCAGAGTGGCTTGTTCTGCCACTGGTATTTCTGATGACCTTGATCAGATCACTTTTTGTAAATGTTTTATGTACTGATTTTTGATATGCCCAACTTGATTATAAGAATTTACAGTCTTCTGGAGAACAGCTTTTTCACTGTGTTTGTACAGTCTGCAGCAGAATGAGCCTGTGATCTTCTCTAGGGAGAATTTAAATACCATAAAATCATGCAAGTAGCAGAAGGACCACAGCACAGAATGGGAAAAATGGGAAAAATCAATGGGATTTGGGGATCAAGGAATTCTAAACTCAAGGAGTTCCAAATATATAGCTTTTTTTACACTGAAATATTTCTTAATCTGATCCAAAATTTGATCTGTTTGGTCAGCATGTTTCCATGTCCTTGAAACAATTTATTTGTGACTTCCACATTTTTATAGATTAGGAGAAGAGAGCTTGAACATATTTTTTTTTCCAAACACTTAATGGTAAGTCCCCAGTACTACTAAAAACTGACATTCCTAGTTCTTAACTAAGGAGTAAAGAGTATTTTACCTAAATACAAGAAGTGTGATCTTCAGAGCAGTGGAATTTTCTGCCAGAAACATGGTTCAGGGGACTCTATCCTCAGCAAAAAGAAAGGATGTGTCAGTCCTCTTCCTGGCTGACTGGACCCTTCTCCACATTCTTTATTCTCAGCATCATTCTTTATTCTCTAGTGTGACCAAACATTTGGTCAGTGGTTAAAAGTACAGTAAGTCCATTATATGGGCACTTCTGTTATTGTAGTAAAGCGTAGTGAAGGCTTAGCTAAACAGCAGTTTCATTGTGACCATCAGATGCCCAACCCAGACCAATGACTGATGCATTTAAACATGTTCTTCAACTTATTTTCAGCCAGGGAGATCTCCCAGGTAACCAGCTCCCTGGGATTTGTGCTGCTCTAGTTCCAGGGCTGCCTGTCTTGGACAGACTGCCTAGGTGGCAGTTCATTGCTCTCACTCCAGTACAGTCAATGCCGTGCAAAATTCCTACAGGGTGGCACCCTAGCCTGGCAGAGCCGCAGGCTGCAGTACAGGTAGCTTGACCAATGAGGTTAAACCATATCACTCCCAAAGCGTTTAATTTTAATAACAAATAAGGAGTCTTTTACTGAGGCAACGTACCTAATTTCTTTATCTCATCCTCTCGTTTCGGAGGGCTACTTGTTCAGGAGGAGACTTGCATCTAGACTTTTATTTGCCAGATGATAGCAAAATATTTTCCTACACACTATTGTAAGAGTGTTCAGGGAAAGCAAGTCAAATGGAATGAAAATCAAAGTGTGAGCAGTGTTATTCCTGTAGGCTTTCCCCATATTTATAGCTTTTTCTGTTGACTCATCACTACAATAGCACAAAAGATCATTTTGTTCTTGATTTATTAATAGAGAAAATAAAAAGGGATTTCTGTGCTATCTGGTTAAAAATGTTCTAGTGTTTATCAGCCACTAGCAACTTTTAAATTCTCTACTGAGAAATAGTGTAGTAGCCTGCATTTATCTCTGTTATTAAACACTAGAAGTAGCCTAGGAGAGCCTAGAAACAGTTAGGATATGAGAAAAACTAATTTTTGCATTAGCTGGTCTCAGATGATGATCAGACATATAGTCTAGAAGCACTTTGGTAAAGAAAAATGAAACTCTGATCACTATATGATCAGGCATTATGCTCTTTCTGCCTGGCTAGTTAACATCCTGTTTTCAGTGCATAAATTCTACATGGTACCCTTTAAAATGCACTCAAAAGTATGTAATGTTTATCATTCCCTCATTTCCCCATGTTTATGGACTGTCTTGTTGATTCTAAACAGAATTTCTTCCAGCTGAAGTGAAACAAGATCAGTTTAGATCATTTAGAAAATGTTCCAGTGCTTTGTCAGAGAAGTGTCTTATTTCTCATTAGTGAAGAGGATTGTGTATTGTGGTTTCTGCAATCAGCATGAACCTGTGTTTGGCAGACAGATTTTATAGCCACAAGTTCTAATGCTCAGACCTCAGATTTTGGCATCTCAGTAAGTTTCTTTTATGCACATGAGAGCCCATTTATAATTCCAAAAGGTGGTCCTTGTTTCTCTGAACGGGCAACTCAGCTGCACAGCAGCAATAAAAAGCAAAATCACATAGTCCTGTAGTCCTAAACCAATATACTCTATTATTTTCAAATGTAATGCTTACATCTTATGAATGAGGTCGTATGTCTTGCACTATCAAAGAAAATAATAGCATGACTATGAGCACAAGTGTCCAGGCTTTGGGGTGGGTCCAGTTGAGCTGGCAAGCAACAGCATTTTTGAAGGTAGTTGGGTCTATATTCCCAAAACGTCTGACTGCAAGATGTCACTCTCCACTTCTTGCACATTTAATGAAGAAGCATAGTTAATAACTTTCCAAATAGTCTTTCTTTTGACTTTTAACTAGCTTTTCTAAGAAAAGGTTAATGAAAAAAAAATTTTAAGCAACTGAAGAGCTGGAAAGTTTAAAATGTGACAATCATTAAACAGTCAGGAGAAACACAGTCAAAAAGTGAAATCCCAGTACAATAAATAGTATAATATATTAAAAAAAATCCACATAATCCAAAGAAAACTAAATACAACTAAAATGTACCTCTCTACCATATCACAAGTTCATGATTTTTACTCTCCTGGTGCAGACTTCTTATATGTATGTGAATATATTTTACGCCTCTGTAATTATGCAATATTGATTCACTCCAACTTGGTGATCTTCATCGTGGTCTTCCTAGGTCTTGCTAACTTTTTCCCTATATGGAAAGACACTTGCAATTATGTTGGATGCAAAGAATAAAAATGATAGCATCTTTGAGGTGAAAAATAATATACTGCCCTTATCCATTCATTCCATTGTGCTTAAGGTTGCTTTTCCTGCCATTTTGTACCTATTTCGCTGTAATTTGGACTGATAACTGAATAATATTAGGTTGGCAAAAAAAATCCATGTGATTTTTTTTATTGCATTTTTCAAACAGGAAATATGTTAGTGATAGAATTTCTGTTTGAATGAAAGGGAAAAGAGCTGTTACAATCTCGCTGAATGAAGGAAAAGAGGTTATATGTAGAATATGTATGTTAATGACTAGGAGGTGTTGATTAGCATCATCCTTATTTTACACAAAGATGTGTGAAGCTTTCATAACAAACTTGTAAAAAAGCAGAATTTGCCTTATTTTTGTTTGTTTATTAAAGTGAAACAGTCAGCATTTTGCTTAAGTCAAACTAACTTTCACTCCATCTCATAGCCTTGCCAAGCAGGGCAGGTAAGTTTGGATTCACATCCTTCTCCTCCTCCTCCTCGTCCCAATCCCTGCCACCAGCTTGCCCAGTAGACATTACAGTATGTATTTTACTAACTGTTAAAATAAGCACTTTTAAAACCCATTCTGAGTGTTGCTCAGGTCTTCATCAGCCCAGTAGAGTACAGCCTGATGACTTGGCAAATGGCCCTTATTCTCAGCAGTCAGCAGAAGGCTGAGCTGATTGGTAGCTCTGGAACAGCCAGGGAGGAGAAGCATCAAAATAATTGAAGGAAATAAACCATAGGGTTGCCGAGGGAAAAGGAAGGCCACTCACATGCGGAAAGGATTTGACAAAGGTGGGATTTTAAAATACATCTCTTCTTTGCACATAAAGTAAAATTGCCATCCCAGCTCTACGCTGTCCTTACTTTGTGCCTGCTCAAGCAGAGTTTGTTTCTGTAATGGTAGGGTAAGGCTTTTCAGAGGCAGATCTGAGAAACAGCTGGAGAAGGAATTCCTCTCCTTGAGCTTAAGTGAGCAACTGTGTTCAGTAACGGGCATTTTGGATGAAATGTGTGCTTGTTTATGCTGTGTTGAAGGTCCTGTTATTGCTTTTGTTGGTGGATAATTTCATCTGACAAAGTGCAACAGATTCATCTTTATGTATGAATTTACAAGTACAGAGTGGGAAGCATAAAAAAATAATACAGAACTCAACATGCAGAGTCACAGCACACAAATTAGAACATTCAACAGTTCAAAAATACTAGGATAGAAAATTTTACTTTTTCATAGCACCTCTGTACATCTAAAGCTTTAGCTTTTGTTCATAAGCATCAGGAAATCAAACTCACAGAAGACCAGATTAAACATTGTTTCAAAAACTTGCTTGAGTGAAGAAGGAGAATATTTTTCTCAGATTTAGTCAGTATTCCTGTGAATGTGTAATGTGTTGATGTCTGGTTTTTCTACTTTAAATTTTGCTACATGGTTACAAAGTAAAATGAAGTCTTTCTCTAGTACTTATCTATGCCTGGGCTAACTTAATGTCTTTGCAGGATGTCATGGGGCAGGGTGAAATGCTGCCATTCCCCAAATCCTTAATAACACCCACCAAGTTATAAAAGATAGTGGCTACTGTGGTTTTATAAGTCATTTTATACTCTCTGTAGTTTTTGGAATATACTGTAATTCTCAAGGACTTACCTGACACCTGAAAAAAAATAGGCATAATGAAAAGGTAAAAAGCCTTTTTACTCAGAGATTCCAGCATTTCATTCCTGAAACATCAAGATGAATATGGTAATACCATCTGAAGAAGCTTGCAATGTGATTAGTTTGGGTGGTTTTTTTTCCTTTTCTTTTTATGTTTTTGGGTAAATGAAATTTCTTCTGGTTCCTTAATTGGTCCTACTGACTTCCCTCATCTCTGAATGCCACTTCCGATTTCTCTGTCCTGTGGTCGCTGCTTGGTCTCAGAGATCTGGCTTTCCTTCTCCACTGGACTTTATAGCTTTCTTCTACTATTTGAAATTATTTAATCTGCTGTTTCTTCCCATCTGATTAATTTAACAAGCATTCTACCTCCTGAAAGGGAGAGGAGAGATATGCGCATTCATGTCCATTCTTAATTAATGTTGCAACTAGGCATGCTGTTGTACTCTAATTACTAGAAATCAACACGTTGGGATGTCTGTTATACATTGCAGTAATGAATAGGATAATGCTATTAAAATATTTCTTACCCTAAAAACATAAAAGTTGAATTAACTTCTGAAAGGATTACTCTGTATTTTGAGTAAGATGCATCCACTTCTCAACAAATAAAATCACATTAACTGGCTTGTCTAGCACTAGGTGTACCTTACAGAGGAACTTGGAATGGCTTTTTAAATAGCACAAACATGGGGAAAACAGAACAAGTCTGGAGATAAGAATCTTACCAAATTTCAGGAGTCACTTTTTACTTCATATATAAAACACACCTAAGAACATATTTAAATAAGCAAGATGACAGAAATAAAATGACAGGAATTTTCCAGGAGAAGAAAAAATCCGTACAGGGATGATGCTGTGAAGCTAACGATGCTCCAGTTGATGGCTGGAGAACCTCTACCACTATTCCAGGACTTTGGCTCAGGCTGAAGGAAATCCTATATTCAGGGGCCATAAATACACAGATGGACTCTACCATCTATTGAATCTCATTAACTACCATGTGTTTCTGCTGGATATAGAAGTATACCTTTAAGTTATAAATTGCAGGCTCAAGGGTAATGATGCAATAAAATACACTTCCTTCACAGAAACACTTGGGTTATTACCAAAGTCAGAAAATAAAAACAGGATAAAAGTGTATGTATGACATAAATATTTAATTTCAGTGCCTGCCCTATATTCTTGTGCAATGAACAAAATATAATCCTGAAATAAAGTCTATAGATCTGGCCATCATGTTTCTCCCCTCCACACTGTACTGGATCTAACTTTCAAAATCTTAATCTATTTTTCATTTTTCAGTACAAGACTTCTTTAAAGACAGAAAAAATGCTACTGATATACAAAATGAGCCACAAAGCTAGGCAGTGTTGCTTGATCTTGTTTTGATTCAAATCCACACTAAACAAGTTAGTTTAAAGCTACTTTTATACGTGTATACACATGTAAATAGATATTAATCCTTGTATTAAAAAAAAGATATAATCTTTGATAGGGAGTAGGAGGAAAGATTAGATAATATGATAGTGTTCATACGAGAAAAATCTGTTACAGTTTTAAAGCATACAGAGTATTACAGTATTGCCTTACTTTTGTCAAATATTTGCTGCAAAAATGTGAAGCATGGACCAGTGCTGTAGGCTTTGATAAACATCACTGGCATGCAGTTGTCTTCTGTAGGTGGAGTGGACCTCAGACAGCCTGGAAGCCCTGCTGAAAAGCTGTTGACCACACAATTACTAATACAAGCAGCCTTTTAGTTTTGCTTCAGTTTTGATTTGACCCAGAGGGAGAGAATCTAATGAGAATATTAGCCTTCAATACAGGAACTTATTTTTTTTTCAACCTTTAGAGTAGTATTTTGTCCCTATGTTCTCACAGAAATTTTATTACCTTTTGATTTCCACATAATAATCTAAGGTACTTTCTTTCATTTAGCCACAGACTATGGCTATGCTACGAGAGGCAAATTTCACTTTGATATCTTAGTTGACATATTAGTTTATTTGGCTGCATACTACAAGGTTGTCTACCTTCAGGGGTCTTTAAAAATCTTACCTAAATACAGAATATTCATGGAAATTATTTAGAGCCATACTGTGCTTTTGATCTGCATGAATAGTTTCCACAGATTTTACTGATGTTTGAGGTGCAGAGTGTTAAATTGAACTGTAACAATAACTGCATCTCCCTATTATTACTGCTTGACTACATGATGGGCAAAAAATTGGTTTTATAATTTTTAAAAGTTTAGAATAAGGTTTTTTTCTTTTAGAGTGGCAGCTTTTCCTCCCCCCTTCCTTCCTGCCCCATACGCATTTCTTGCCCTTTCTGATTTTTTTATTTCTGATTCATTCAGTCTTCAAATGCTTCAAGTAGAAATGGTAAAACTTGTAATGTAATATTTTTAATTTATAGTAGTACAAGTCAGAGTATCTCCTTTGTTATTTGTTGGCCCAGCCTTTTCACTGCTTAGAAGAAGAAATAGTGGAAAGGTTTTTGGCAACATCCTACTATCATGTATAGTCCTTTCTATAATTACAGCCCATTCATTTTTCTTAGTTTTCTTCAGTTTTAATGCATGAGTTTTACCTTCTCTTGATTCTCAGAGATTTAACATGACAGATTAATACTCTTGTATTCCATGATTTCTCAGATGTCTAATTAAAGTTAAAAATGCATCTTTTAAGAAATACATTGTAAATTACTTTTCGTAGTCTGCTGAGTATCATTTAAACTATTTATGGGACATATGACCAATTTTCCACTGATTCCCTTTGACTTTTCTGCCCCATAAACATAGCACATCTGTAATAAATGTCAGGTTCAGGCTCTGTTGTCCAGTTTGCTACTAAGGAAGGCCCCAAATGCCATAAAAGTACCATTCTTTCATTATATAAATTGCTAGGAGAATATGAAACAAAGAACCGACAAAGAGAATTTTACTTCCCTATAGCGAGAGAAAACCTACAGCAGCTGTTTCTTCAGGACTGTATCAACAGAGCTGGAGATGCAACTGGAGACTGACAGCACTTGAGCAACGGGTCCGTAGTGCCATATCCTCTGTCTGCATATTGCACAGCGCTTCTCACCAGGCTGTTCACACCCAGTCAACTGGTCGAAGCGTTCACTTCCTTCCCACATGCTTGTCAGTGGCTGCTTGCAAATGCAGGCTTGTAATATAACATTTGGTCTCTGAAATATATATATGTTCTTTTCAAAAAGGAAAAAAAAAAAACACAACAAAACCACGAGAAAAGAAAAATATTGTTCAGTGGCATGAACGCACCTACAATCAGATACAACCATTAGGATCAAAAATCTTTCTCATGCATTAAAATGACTTCCATTTGCACGAGCAAGAGCATCATTCAGCTTCTTAAATAAGCATCATAGTTAAAATACATCATTATTTTTCTGCTTTGTAGGAATACATTTTCTAGCATACAGATACAATTGTAATAATTACACTGAGCTATTGTATTTTGAGGTTTTCTTTCTAATGTATTTATGGGAAAATAAAATAGAAACTACACTCTTACAGGTATTTCTGTTAAGTCAATATACAAGTGCTGTTCTGAGAACTTAGGTAAGTGATACTAAAGCATTCTGAGTAACCTGACCTACTAAAAGACATCCTTACCCGTGGCAAAGAAAATTGGACTAGATGATCTTTAAAGGCCCCTTCCAACCCAAACCATTATATGGTTTACTACTAAGTTCTTCAGATATAAATATATTAAGATGCATTTCAAATAGAACTAATAATACTGAAAAAACTCCACTGCCATCACTTCCATGAAATTTTTAAAAAAAATTCTTTAGATAAGCCAGAGCCACAAAGCAAAAGTGTTACATGCTGCTCGACTGTGGCATCTAACATTTTGAATGAGTCAGTGAGCAGTGGACATACTTGCAAGTGGATACATGTAGAATTTTTGATTATGTCACAAGACACAGCTCATTAATTATATTTCCACCTATTGCCTTTCATAACTGATAAACACCCCACCCCAATATACATAACAAAAAAAGTGCCTTATGAGAGATTAATTTTCTTAAGAATCAAGTTTTCCATTATAAATATCAGTCAAAAAGCAGCTTAAATTCTCTTCACATTCAAAACCTTCCCTAAGGCAAGGTGTGGCTGCATGAAAGGTTAATGTGTTTAATAATGTGCTCTAGTTTGCAAAATAACATACACGATGAAATGTGCTGCTGTCACTGATGGTTTGGTTTTTTGATTTTTTTTTGGATAAAACTAGGTATGCTTCATGTATCCCAAGCCCTACTTAAGAGAGCTACAGCAAGCTACAGAAATACTTGTATAAACTGAGCTCTTTAAGGTGGAAGAAAATTCTTCCCAGAAAAAAGAAAACCCTGTGGGTTATAAATGGATCAAAAAGAATTATATTTTTTATTTATACTCCAGAAACGTAAGCAAGTGAATGAGATGGTTTCATATACATTTTTACATCCATCAGCAGTGAAAACACTGTTTATACATCAATTCTATAGTAAAATGTACATCCTTTTTCACTAAATATGCCAAATTTAATGGACAAAACCCTTCCATAGTGATTTGAACTCTTGAAATAACAAGGTCAAAATGGGCTACTGGTTAATAGGTTTTGAGCAATAATAAAGCTACCTTTCCAGAATGCACATTAATATTAGAGCATGCAGACAAAATAATGATAATAAAAAAAATCCAAAATGTCAATGCCCAGTTTGAGGAAATTTGTAAATCAGACGAGGGGGGACCCAGGACATTTTAGTCTAGTCTGGTTTATACTAAGTACAGTTCAGTAGCTCTGATCCTACCTGACTGTGCTTGGATTCCCTAATCACAAAGAAATGCATTCTTATGAAGTTAATCAGCTATAGACACAGAATGCTGATGAAGGTTTCCCCATATTTGCTTGATCTAAAGAAAACCCAGTTAGTGGCAATTCTACCAAATACTTGTAACATTCACATGAAACTTTAATTGATTTTCAAACGGTACAACTGTGCCATGAATTCAACCACATAGAATATAAGCCTTAAGCCCACTAGGTTTAAGCAATTGTGACTCTGTAGACTAAAACTATGTAAAATAAAATCTGATAACTCCCTGGTGTTAGAGGTAGACAGTTTTCTTTCAAATCCTAGGTTTGGTCCTTTATTTTATTCAGCAGTGAAAGCCATGAATACAGAACAAATAACAGCTGTTACAATTCTCAACCATGACTTCTAACGTCAGAGAATTCAAGGTATGAACACAGTACACAGTAATGAAAAGTATCAAAAATTAGTTTACCTCAAAAAAGATAAATAAAACAGGTATATCCCACCAATACATAAACAGATGTTTGTGCTACAGTTAAAATTTGCTGTATACAAAAGATCATCATAATCCCCCTCAGCTTATGATAGAAGCAAGAATACATGAGCCATTTAAATTGTCAGACATTATGCTTTATAAGGTATGCACAGAAGTTCAAGCAATAAATACATACATTAGTTCAAAGCCTTACAATAGCTACGCAAAGCAGATGCAGAAAAGCAGATTTGCTATTACTAGCAAGCAATGATATAAGAGTAAAAATTCATGAAATGCATTAAAGCAACATTTTTCTTAGAAAAAGTCTGGTCATTTATGGGTCCACCAACATTTTTACATAATATGCACAATTATCAAAATACAGACCAAGCATCTCAGAAAACTCCAAAAAACCTAAAATCTATTTTCAAAGCAATTGCAGTTTTGGAGGTTTTTCTGGTATAATGTGCAAGCAGCTATTTTTTTTTAAATTGTATTTATATAAAACCCATGCAAAACTCTACAGGTATATGCATTCTGTGGCTGAGACTTCCTTTCAAAAGTTTTGTAACTGAGGTATGCATACTTTAGCATTGTAGTCTTAGGCCACCTTCCTGACGGTACAATTACCACATTTACTTCCAGTCCATCAAAATCTCTTGAACATGTACTTGAAACACCCATCATCCTCTTTCAGGTAATGCCCACATCACAATCTTAGACGACTGATTGACTGAAAACAATCGACTACAAGGTTAATCCTCATCTCGATGTAATTACCGTAAACCTTCTTTTGATCATGACCCAAAGACAAACATAATGAAAAGTAGCAGTTACTGTGACGTTCTCACAATTCATGCAATCTGCCATAATTGTTCTAATTTCTTTTGTTTTTCTTTTTTTTTTTTGTTTTTTTTTTTCTTTTGCAGAGGTAGAAGCTTTCAGAAAGCCTTTTGGGTAAGTGGGAAAACCCTTTTGAAAGCCGTTATGTCCTTTTATTTGGTGTGATAGATGACTGTGTATATCTTTAAGTCTATTTGCTGACTTCAGCAAAGAATAAACAATGAGCTTAGTTTGCAAGAACCAGGACCATCACATGGAACTGGTACATATGTTAAGCTCTAGCAGCCACCTTCTGTCAAAAACTGTTTGTAAAGCAATAACCATAATCAGGTTATGAGGTCCCTTGGTTGGGGGAAAAAGTATTATCAAGACTTGGCACAGCACATGAAAAGCAACACGTAAAGTTTCTAGGTTTTAAGCAAACATCGGACTATGCTATTTTCAACTACACCATAACGCATTATCATATTTTTGGGTTTGGAGTTGTCAAGAAAACCAGCATTCCAACAATTTGGCCTGTGCAAGTCTTCCAAAGGGAGTGTATTG